>NC_085014.1:31346457-31676457 GCF_963854185.1 Sardina pilchardus | reverse complement strand
AACCCTAACCCTAACCCTAACCCTAACCCTAACCCTAACCCTAACCCTAACCCTAACCCTAACCCTAACCCTAACCCTAACCCTAACCCTAACCCTAACCCTAACCCTAACCCTAACCCTAACCCTAACCCTAACCCTAACCCTAACCCTAACCCTAACCCTAACCCTAACCCTAACCCTAACCCTAACCCTAACCCTAACCCTAACCCTAACCCTAACCCTAACCCTAACCCTAACCCTAACCCTAACCCTAACCCTAACCCTAACCCTAACCCTAACCCTAACCCTAACCCTAACCCTAACCCTAACCCTAACCCTAACCCTAACCCTAACCCTAACCCTAACCCTAACCCTAACCCTAACCCTAACCCTAACCCTAACCCTAACCCTAACCCTAACCCTAACCCTAACCCTAACCCTAACCCTAACCCTAACCCTAACCCTAACCCTAACCCTAACCCTAACCCTAACCCTAACCCTAACCCTAACCCTAACCCTAACCCTAACCCTAACCCTAACCCTAACCCTAACCCTAACCCTAACCCTAACCCTAACCCTAACCCTAACCCTAACCCTAACCCTAACCCTAACCCTAACCCTAACCCTAACCCTAACCCTAACCCTAACCCTAACCCTAACCCTAACCCTAACCCTAACCCTAACCCTAACCCTAACCCTAACCCTAACCCTAACCCTAACCCTAACCCTAACCCTAACCCTAACCCTAACCCTAACCCTAACCCTAACCCTAACCCTAACCCTAACCCTAACCCTAACCCTAACCCTAACCCTAACCCTAACCCTAACCCTAACCCTAACCCTAACCCTAACCCTAACCCTAACCCTAACCCTAACCCTAACCCTAACCCTAACCCTAACCCTAACCCTAACCCTAACCCTAACCCTAACCCTAACCCTAACCCTAACCCTAACCCTAACCCTAACCCTAACCCTAACCCTAACCCTAACCCTAACCCTAACCCTAACCCTAACCCTAACCCTAACCCTAACCCTAACCCTAACCCTAACCCTAACCCTAACCCTAACCCTAACCCTAACCCTAACCCTAACCCTAACCCTAACCCTAACCCTAACCCTAACCCTAACCCTAACCCTAACCCTAACCCTAACCCTAACCCTAACCCTAACCCTAACCCTAACCCTAACCCTAACCCTAACCCTAACCCTAACCCTAACCCTAACCCTAACCCTAACCCTAACCCTAACCCTAACCCTAACCCTAACCCTAACCCTAACCCTAACCCTAACCCTAACCCTAACCCTAACCCTAACCCTAACCCTAACCCTAACCCTAACCCTAACCCTAACCCTAACCCTAACCCTAACCCTAACCCTAACCCTAACCCTAACCCTAACCCTAACCCTAACCCTAACCCTAACCCTAACCCTAACCCTAACCCTAACCCTAACCCTAACCCTAACCCTAACCCTAACCCTAACCCTAACCCTAACCCTAACCCTAACCCTAACCCTAACCCTAACCCTAACCCTAACCCTAACCCTAACCCTAACCCTAACCCTAACCCTAACCCTAACCCTAACCCTAACCCTAACCCTAACCCTAACCCTAACCCTAACCCTAACCCTAACCCTAACCCTAACCCTAACCCTAACCCTAACCCTAACCCTAACCCTAACCCTAACCCTAACCCTAACCCTAACCCTAACCCTAACCCTAACCCTAACCCTAACCCTAACCCTAACCCTAACCCTAACCCTAACCCTAACCCTAACCCTAACCCTAACCCTAACCCTAACCCTAACCCTAACCCTAACCCTAACCCTAACCCTAACCCTAACCCTAACCCTAACCCTAACCCTAACCCTAACCCTAACCCTAACCCTAACCCTAACCCTAACCCTAACCCTAACCCTAACCCTAACCCTAACCCTAACCCTAACCCTAACCCTAACCCTAACCCTAACCCTAACCCTAACCCTAACCCTAACCCTAACCCTAACCCTAACCCTAACCCTAACCCTAACCCTAACCCTAACCCTAACCCTAACCCTAACCCTAACCCTAACCCTAACCCTAACCCTAACCCTAACCCTAACCCTAACCCTAACCCTAACCCTAACCCTAACCCTAACCCTAACCCTAACCCTAACCCTAACCCTAACCCTAACCCTAACCCTAACCCTAACCCTAACCCTAACCCTAACCCTAACCCTAACCCTAACCCTAACCCTAACCCTAACCCTAACCCTAACCCTAACCCTAACCCTAACCCTAACCCTAACCCTAACCCTAACCCTAACCCTAACCCTAACCCTAACCCTAACCCTAACCCTAACCCTAACCCTAACCCTAACCCTAACCCTAACCCTAACCCTAACCCTAACCCTAACCCTAACCCTAACCCTAACCCTAACCCTAACCCTAACCCTAACCCTAACCCTAACCCTAACCCTAACCCTAACCCTAACCCTAACCCTAACCCTAACCCTAACCCTAACCCTAACCCTAACCCTAACCCTAACCCTAACCCTAACCCTAACCCTAACCCTAACCCTAACCCTAACCCTAACCCTAACCCTAACCCTAACCCTAACCCTAACCCTAACCCTAACCCTAACCCTAACCCTAACCCTAACCCTAACCCTAACCCTAACCCTAACCCTAACCCTAACCCTAACCCTAACCCTAACCCTAACCCTAACCCTAACCCTAACCCTAACCCTAACCCTAACCCTAACCCTAACCCTAACCCTAACCCTAACCCTAACCCTAACCCTAACCCTAACCCTAACCCTAACCCTAACCCTAACCCTAACCCTAACCCTAACCCTAACCCTAACCCTAACCCTAACCCTAACCCTAACCCTAACCCTAACCCTAACCCTAACCCTAACCCTAACCCTAACCCTAACCCTAACCCTAACCCTAACCCTAACCCTAACCCTAACCCTAACCCTAACCCTAACCCTAACCCTAACCCTAACCCTAACCCTAACCCTAACCCTAACCCTAACCCTAACCCTAACCCTAACCCTAACCCTAACCCTAACCCTAACCCTAACCCTAACCCTAACCCTAACCCTAACCCTAACCCTAACCCTAACCCTAACCCTAACCCTAACCCTAACCCTAACCCTAACCCTAACCCTAACCCTAACCCTAACCCTAACCCTAACCCTAACCCTAACCCTAACCCTAACCCTAACCCTAACCCTAACCCTAACCCTAACCCTAACCCTAACCCTAACCCTAACCCTAACCCTAACCCTAACCCTAACCCTAACCCTAACCCTAACCCTAACCCTAACCCTAACCCTAACCCTAACCCTAACCCTAACCCTAACCCTAACCCTAACCCTAACCCTAACCCTAACCCTAACCCTAACCCTAACCCTAACCCTAACCCTAACCCTAACCCTAACCCTAACCCTAACCCTAACCCTAACCCTAACCCTAACCCTAACCCTAACCCTAACCCTAACCCTAACCCTAACCCTAACCCTAACCCTAACCCTAACCCTAACCCTAACCCTAACCCTAACCCTAACCCTAACCCTAACCCTAACCCTAACCCTAACCCTAACCCTAACCCTAACCCTAACCCTAACCCTAACCCTAACCCTAACCCTAACCCTAACCCTAACCCTAACCCTAACCCTAACCCTAACCCTAACCCTAACCCTAACCCTAACCCTAACCCTAACCCTAACCCTAACCCTAACCCTAACCCTAACCCTAACCCTAACCCTAACCCTAACCCTAACCCTAACCCTAACCCTAACCCTAACCCTAACCCTAACCCTAACCCTAACCCTAACCCTAACCCTAACCCTAACCCTCACTAACTCACACCACACCACCCCCCCCACCCACCCCACCACCCCACCACCCACCACACCACCCACCACCCACCCACCCCCACCACCCCACCACACCCACCCCCCCACCCACCACCACACCACCCCCCACCACCACCACCACCCCCCACCACCCAACCCTAACACCTTAACCCAAACCCTAACCCTAACCCTAACCCTAACCCTAACCCTAACCCTAACCCTAACCCTAACCCTAACCCTAACCCTAACCCTAACCCTAACCCTAACCCTAACCCTAACCCTAACCCTAACCCTAACCCTAACCCTAACCCTAACCCTAACCCTAACCCTAACCCTAACCCTAACCCTAACCCTAACCCTAACCCTAACCCTAACCCTAACCCTAACCCTAACCCTAACCCTAACCCTAACCCTAACCCTAACCCTAACCCTAACCCTAACCCTAACCCTAACCCTAACCCTAACCCTAACCCTAACCCTAACCCTAACCCTAACCCTAACCCTAACCCTAACCCTAACCCTAACCCTAACCCTAACCCTAACCCTAACCCTAACCCTAACCCTAACCCTAACCCTAACCCTAACCCTAACCCTAACCCTAACCCTAACCCTAACCCTAACCCTAACCCTAACCCTAACCCTAACCCTAACCCTAACCCTAACCCTAACCCTAACCCTAACCCTAACCCTAACCCTAACCCTAACCCTAACCCTAACCCTAACCCTAACCCTAACCCTAACCCTAACCCTAACCCTAACCCTAACCCTAACCCTAACCCTAACCCTAACCCTAACCCTAACCCTAACCCTAACCCTAACCCTAACCCTAACCCTAACCCTAACCCTAACCCTAACCCTAACCCTAACCCTAACCCTAACCCTAATTAGGACCCAACAGGAGTTAAGACTCGGAATTTGGAATTCAGACTGGATTTCTGGATTTCAATTTTCCAGATTTCTTATTTCACCCTAAATTAATAACCCTATGGCCTAGGTCACAATTTCAGGTTGTGCGGAGAATTATTACGGATTTTTTGAAACCATTCCGACATTTTTTGGACCTTCCTATGATTTTATACGAGTAAAATAAGATTTAGCTAATAAAATCCTAATATAGGACCCTACCAGCAGGTGGCGACACTGGTCACGGACTGGATTTCTGGAAACCAAGTCTCATTAACTGGAAGTCTCACGGACTAGATTTCTGGAAGCCAAGTCCGGGGTTAGGGTTAGACCATAGATTCCAGATTTACAGTCTGGACTGCGGTTTTGGAAACCCTAGTCCAAAAATTAAGTCTACATTCCAAATACCAAGTCCGACCATAGCTTGGTCACACCAAGTCTCACGGACTCGATTTCTGGAAACCCTAGTCCAAATACCAAGTCCGGGTTAGGGTTAGACCATAGATTCCAGATTTACAGTCTGGACTGCAGTTTTGGAAACCCTAGTCCAAAAATCAAGTCCACATTCCAAATACCAAGTCCGGGTTAGGGTTAGACCATAGATTCCAGATTTACAGTCTGGACTGCAGTTTTGGAAACCCTAGTCCAAAGATCAAGTCTACATTCCAAATACCAAGTCCGACCATAGCTTGGTCACACCAAGTCTCACGGACTCGATTTCTGGAAACCCTAGTCCAAAAATCAAGTCCGACCATAGATTCCAGATTAACAGTCTGGACTGCAGTTTTGGAAACCCTAGTCCAAAAATCAAGTCTACATTCCAAATACCAAGTCCGGGTTAGGGTTAGACCATAGATTCCAGATTTACAGTCTGGACTGCAGTTTTGGAAACCCTAGTCCAAAAATCAAGTCTACATTCCAAATACCAAGTCCGACCATAGACATGTTGGGTTCTAAGCAGTGTTTGGGTACCCTCCTTTTGAGCTAGAAGGCCCAAACTCGGGCCACATGAAGGGGGCATCACGGGCTACTACCCTGTGAAAGGAATAGTTGGTAGCATGTTGGGAAAGGGGTCAAAGGTCGACGTTTCCATTTTTTGTACTTTTGACATGTTGTGTTCTAAGCAGTGTTTGGGTACCCTCCTTTTGAGCTAGAAGGCTCAAATTCGGCCCACATGAACGGGGCATCACGGGCTACTACCCCGTGAAAGGAATAGTTGGTAGCATGTTGGGAAAGGGGTCAAAGGTCGACATTTCCATTTTTTGTACTTTTGACATGTTGGGTTCTAAGCAGTGTTTGGGAACCCTCCTTTTGAGCTAGAAGGCTCAAATTCTGCCCACATGAACGGGGCATCACGGGCCACTACCCCGTGAAAGGAATAGTTGGTAGCATGTTGGGAAAGGGGTCAAAGGTCGACGTTTCCATTTTTTGTACTTTTGACATGTTGGGTTCTAAGCAGTGTTTGGGTACCCTCCTTTTGAGCTAGAAGGTCCAAATTCGGCCCACATGAAGGGGGCATCACGGGCTACTACCCTGTGAAAGGAATAGTTGGTAGCATGTCGGGAAAGGGGTCAAAGGTCAACGTTTCCATTGAAATGAATGGGAAAATGCCCATCCCCCACCCAGACTGGATTTCCGTTATCGGGACTGCTTTTTTGGAATGTGCTCCAAAATCAAATCTGAATAGCAGGGAGGCATCCCCCCGACCCAAGGCCACGCCCCCCAGACTGGATTTCTGGTATCGGGACTGCTTTTTTGGAATGTGCTCCAAAATCAAATCTGAATAGCAGGGAGGCATCCCCCCGACCCAAGGCCACGCCCCCAGGCTGGATTTCTGGTATCGGGACTGTTTTTTTAAAAAGTGCTCCAAACGCAATTCTGAATACCTGGGACGCATCACTAGGCTCTAGGCCATGGTCCCAAAGCGTCAGATTTCAGTTTGGACAAAGGTTAGACTTATAGACTTCATTTCTGGAAATCAAGTCCCCGGGTGGGAAAATGCCATTTCTTGAATATCTCTATGAACTAAACGTCGCACGGCTTCACCGACGCTTTGGCTAGTTTCGGCATCCCCAAATTAGGTTGGGCGTCGAGTTTCGGGCCGCGGGGACCTTCGGGTGAATTTTCAGGAATATTTTTTGATATTTTTCTAGGACTAGGCCGCAGAGTGTGTTTTAGGGGGCAACTCTTGACAGGAATGTCCTAGAGAGATGGGACAGGTATCCACATATTCGTCTTGATGAGACCTTTCCGTCGGCGCCTCGTTTCAGTCTCTACGACCTTCCGCTGATTTTTGACAAATATATAGCGTTTATTTTTTAGGCCCGTTTTTCGCGTTGCTTTTTGGCTGCCGTTCCGCGTACGAAGGTCGTAGAGACGTCAGACAAGCGTCCCCCGCTTCGGGTTTACGTCCCGAATCATGCCCAAGTGTCGGAATTCAGTTTGGACAAAGTTAGGAACAGACATGATTTCTGGAATAAAATCTAACCAAACCCATTGCGAGGAATTGAAGGTTGGAATTTAGATTTTCTCCAATAACGTTTGATTTTTTCGGGCATGGGTTTCGAGCCTTTGGATTATGTTAGAGGAGCTGGAATCGTACAATCCCTAGTCTAAAGTTTTGTCCGATGTCCTTTCTGAGCAAAGGTTAGGAAAATGGACTTTGTTTCTGGTATATACCTAACAAAACTCATTGCGAAGACTTGGGAGTTGGAATTTACTTTTCCTCCAATAACCTTCGAGTTTTTTGAGCAGGGGCTTCGCAAATTTACATTTTGGCACAGAAGCCCGGCCCGCACAACCCTATGGTAAAGGTTTTCTCCTGAGAGTGAAAACAAAGAAAATTTGAACTTTTGATGGGTCCGAGCTGTCCAGGCTCTCTTAGGGACCCTTCACGAGCGCTTTCGGCTGATTTTGAATAAAGAAATATTTTTCTGAACGATATTTTGTCTCAAAAACAATCCAGTTACCCTCAGAGAGCTCTAAACATGCCCGACAAAGCTTTTTTTGGCCATTAAATGCGACCTTCAGCCTGCAAAAGAGGTCTTCTGGAGGCTTACGCGATCCGAGGTTTATGCAGGTAAGATTTATAGACTTCATTTCTGGAAATCAAGTCCTCCATTGAAATGAATGGGAAAATGCCCATCCCCCACCCCAGACTGGATTTCCGTTATCGGGACTGCTTTTTTGGAATGTGCTCCAAAATCAAATCTGAATAGCAGGGAGGCATCCCCCCGACCCAAGGCCACGCCCCCCAGACTGGATTTCTGGTATCAGACTGCTTTTTTGGAATGTGCTCCAAAATCAATTCTGAATACCTGGGACGCATCACTAGACTCTAGGCCATGGTCCCAAAGCGTCAGATTTCAGTTTGGACAAAGGTTAGATTTATAGACTTCATTTCTGGAAATCAAGTCCCCCGGTGGGAAAATGCCATTTTTTGTATATCTCTATGAACTAAACGTCGCACGGCTTCACCGACGCTTTGGCTAGTTTCGGCATCCCCAAATTAGGTTACGTGTCGAGTTTCGGGCCGCGCGGACCTTCGGGTGAATTTTCAGGAATATTTTTTGATATTTTTCTAGGACTAGGCCGCAGAGTGCGTTTTAGGGGGCAACTCTTGACAGGAATGTCCTAGAGAGATGGGACGGGTATCCACATATTCGTCTTGATGAGACCTTTCCGTCGGCGCCTCGTTTCAGTCTCTACGACCTTCCGCTGATTTTTGGCGAATATATAGCGTTTATTTTTTAGGCCCGTTTTTTGCGTTGCTTTTTGGCTGCCGTTCCGCGTACGAAGGTCGTAGAGACGTCAGACAAGCGTCCCCCGCTTCGGGTTTACGTCCCGAATCATGCCCACGTGTCGGAATTCAGTTTGGACAAAGGTTAGAGTTATAGACTTCATTTCTGGAAATCAAGTCAGGCCCGTTTTTCGCGTTGCTTTTTGGCTGCCGTTCCGCGTACGAAGGTCGTAGAGACGTCGGACAAGCGTCTCCCGCTTCGGGTTTACGTCCCGAATCATGCCCAAGTGTCGGAATTCAGTTTGGACAAAGTTAGGAACAGACATGATTTCTGGAATAAAATCTAACCAAACCCATTGCGAGGAATTGAAGGTTGGAATTTAGTTTTTCTCCAATAACGTTTGATTTTTTCGGGCATGGGTTTCGAGCCTTTGGATTATGTTAGAGGAGCTGGAATCGTACAATCCCTAGTCTAAAGTTTTGTCCGATGTCCTTTCTGAACAAAGGTTAGGAAAATGGACTTTGTTTCTGGTATATACCTAACCAAACTCATTGCGAAGACTTGGGAGTTGGAATTTACTTTTCCTCCAATAACCTTCGAGTTTTTTGAGCAGGGGCTTCGCAAATTTAGATTTTGGCACAGAAGCCCGGCCCACACAACCCTACGGTAAAGGTTTTCTCCTGAGAGTGAAAACAAAGAAAATTTGAACTTTTGATGGGTCCGAGCTGTCCAGGCTCTCTTAGGGACCCTTCACGAGCGTTTTCTGCTGATTTTGAATAAAGAAATATTTTTCTGAACGATATTTTGTCTCAAAAACAATCCAGTTACCCTCAGAGGGCTCTAAACATGCCCGGCAAAGCTTTTTTTGGCCATTAAATGCGACCTTCAGCCTGCAAAAGGGGTCTTCTGGAGGCTTACGCGATCCGAGGTTTATGCAGGTTAGACGATAAGACTGTTTTCTGGTATCAGACTGCTTTTTTGGAATGTGCTCCAAAATCAATTCTGAATAGCAGGGAGGCATCCCCCCGACCCAAGGTCACGCCCCCCAAACTGGATTTCTGGTATCGGGACTGCTTTTTTGGAATGTGCTCCAAACTCCCCTAACCTTGTTGGGGGGCGTGGCCTGAGACACCAGGAAGTGTCCCAGCCTATCAGAATTGATTTTGGACCAAGTTCCAAAAAAGCTGTCTGGATTCCCATAACCTTGTCTGGGGGGCGTGGCCTGAGGCACCAGGAAGTGTCCAGCCTATCAGAATTGATTTTGGACCAAGTTCCAAAAAAGCTGTCTGGATTCTCATAACCTTGTCTGGGGGGCGTGGCCTGAGGCACCAGGAAGTGTCCCAGCCTATCAGAATTGATTTTGGACCAAGTTCCAAAAAAGCTGTCTGGATTCCCATAACCTTGTCTGGGAGGTGTGGCCTGAGGTACCAGGAAGTGTCCCAGCCAATCAGAATTGATTTTGGACAAAAGTTCCAATAAAGCTGTCTGGATTCCCATTACCTTGTCTGGTGGCTCCATAGCGCCCCCCGGAGGTGACTCGGGCCGCCTATGCTAAGCTAACATTGGGGACTTCAATTCAAGAGACAACAATCCAGGTCTCTGAATTTGAAGTCTATAACATGGTTGTCGTTGGTCGCGGGTGGTCGCAACGGTAGCACGCCATATTCCAAGTCTACAGAATGGGGATTTTCCTTAAATCCTGTCGAGGGTCCTAACCCTAACCCTAACCCTAACCCTAACCCTAACCCTAACCCTAACCCTAACCCTAACCCTAACCCTAACCCCTACCCCTAACCCTAACCCTAACCCTAACCCTAACCCTACCCCTAACCCTACCCCTAACCCTAACCCTAACCCTACCCCTAACCCTAACCCTACCCCTAACCCTACCCCTAACCCTAACCCTACCCCTACCCCTACCCCTACCCCTACCCCTACCCCTACCCCTACCCCTACCCCTACCCCTACCCCTACCCCTAACCCTACCCCTAACCCTACCCCTAACCCTACCCCTAACCCTAACCCTAACCCTACCCCTAACCCTACCCCTAACCCTAACCCTAACCCTAACCCTACCCCTAACCCTACCCCTAACCCTACCCCTAACCCTAACCCTACCCCTAACCCTACCCCTAACCCTAACCCTACCCCTAACCCTAACCCTAACCCTAACCCTAACCCTAACCCTAACCCTAACCCTAACCCTAACCCTAACCCTAACCCTAAATTTCAGAATTCCAAGATCTACCTGTACAAAACCCTAATATTAACCATGAATACATTAGAGATTTAACACCTACCTATACAAAACCCTAACCTTAACCCTGAGTAAACCTTGATTTTTGGGTACTCTTGGGTTAATTTAGGGTCCAACATTTATTGACCTTTTTTCCTTAATTCCTCCTCTCTAATTTTCCTTAATATGAGCACTTATTTCTGTCTTCTGTCTGGTATTTGTTTTCTTTTTGTGGATACTCTCTCTATTCCATTGTCTAGCCTGTTGAAAGTAATATGGGACTGACACCCAAGACACTTAATGAATCTGGTAGTACAGGGGTAAGCTATTGGACTGTCATGCAGGAGACCCAGGTTCAATTCCCAGCCAAAGTGTTATTCAAACCGTCACTTTTTGACTCAGACTGAGTCAGAATGTTGAATCTGAGACTGAAAATTAAGACTGGAACACAGAATATTAATAGCAACTGCTGGTGTGGTGGTAAGGAGGCAGACTGTCATGTGGGAGACCGGGGTTCGATTCCCACCTATCCTGCCTGGGATTCCTTTCTTCAACATCAACCCCATCGGACTGGATGTTGGGAGTATATATATGTTTTTCTTTCTTTTGTTTGATTTCATTGTTTGTTAGTAGGTTGTTACCTTAATTTTAACTTTTTCTGTTGTACTTGTAGGTGGAGTTTTTGGATGGCCTGAACCTCTCCATGGTAAGGCCTTGTTGGCTGAGGGGATTGTTGCCAACCTGCCATGTGGCCGTCCCGGGTTCAATTCCCACTTGGAACATGTCAATGTCAATTTCTGTTTACCAACACATGTAGCCAGTACAATAACCCTTTCTTAAACCTAACCTAGTCCGTGCCTTGTGTAAGGTAACAGAAAATTAATAAGTACATAGTATATTATCTGACAACATGTGACATAAGTAGTACGAACAACATAACTATGGAGAACCAGGCTGTCCAAAATATTCTGCCTTTTTTTACACCATTTTTCTTATGTTTTCTCTTTATTCACTATTTATTGGATTTTTTACTTATTCATACACCTATTTATTGATTTTTTTCTCTAGTGTTGGTCCTTCTTTCTTTCTTTTTCTTTTCCTATGCTTTTATTTTGGTGGAACTGGTCCCACCATTAGATCACTTCCTGTATTAGTTCACTTCCTCCTAGAGACTATATTAGGATGCTAAGCTACTAGCAACATCTCTTTGCCCCTGAAGAAATGTCTTTGACATGAAACGTCGGGTGTTAGCGAACTCTTCCATCCTATGATTTTTAGCTGTTTTTAACAATATCTATCTGGAGAACTTATCCACTTCTACTAAGATACTTGGACCATCAAAAAACTGTCTTAGTCTATTGGACCAAACAATTGTACAAGGCCGCATGGCTCAACACATGGATGGCTTTTGGCTATTGGAAACAATGGGGATCCCCTTGCACCTGGACTCTTGTGGTATGGCCTTTTCTCACTTCTTTTGATCTGCTGTGGATCCCTAACACTTTTGGATTTGCGAGTGAAGTTTTTTCAACATGAGAGTGTGGTGATTTTTGTAGTGTTGACCATAACCCCACCACAAGTGCACACCGGTAGTGCCTGGTTTCCCCTGTTTTCAGCCAATAATTCCAGCTGCCTCCTGTTTGCTCCCCCTGAAGTGGTCTGATGAACATTCTCCTCAGATATTATTGCTATTTTATTGAAATTAATTCCGGAGGTGGACTACCAGGTTAGTCTGGTTTATTTTGGGCACTTGCCTGACTTGGAAGGTGATCTAGTTCTTTATTGTTAATCATCATTTCTGTAGATTATATTCTATGGCCAGACATTAGTATTGTGTTTTTACTGTTTGTTGCTCTTTTGACCTTTTCCTTTTTTCCTCTTTCTGTGACTTTTGTTCTCCTTTCTAGCACTTAGTCATCTTCGTCTCCCCTGCCTGCTGATATTGCTTTCCCTTAGAGTCTCATAATGGCCCTTAAGGTCACAAATCGCTTTCAGCCCTTGGCCGATCTGCGGGAACAAGGTGAGCCAGTTTCACAGAGCCATAGAACAGTTAGGTTAACTCCCACCACCATTCAAACTGCCAAACAATATTTCAAATTATTTCAAGCCACTCACCATTTGGAGATTCTAAATGGGGCTTTTCGTAGTGGCCAGTTTCCTCCTGGAATGTCCAGACAGGTTTTCAAATTGACAACATTTATTAAACCTGCATGTCCCAACACCTTTACAGCAGACCGAGTCACAAATATGACCAAAACCTGGATGAAAGAAATCATCAAAATTCTGATTGAACACTATGAATCTATTATTACAAACCATTCAGACATTCCTGGGAGTTTTGACTTGGAGGCCTTCAACAAAGCAACCTCATGGGCCAAGACTCGGTATAAGAAGAAATTTACTGATTCCTCCATCACCACAGTGAAAGATCTTGTACATCCAGCTCCAGGGGTCATTGCTCCAACAACATCACCTGTGATTCCAGTTATTCCCAAACGGCACACTATCTTAGCAGAGGTACTTAGAGCCAATTCCCCGAGCCCTTTGTTGCCTGATCCCAGTGTTGAGACTCCTCAGGTAGACACTAATCAGGCTTTACCCTCTTTGAACCATGCAGATCAGGGCCCATTGGCTATCCAAAGTCCTAGGACTGTTGGAGGAGACCTGAGCCCCATTGTGGGTGACTCAGCCGCCTCTAGGATGACTGTCGATCCAGGTACTGTTTGTAACTCTCAGTGGAGCCAGGGCACGGGTTTGGGGGCTGAGAATAGTACAGAACAGATTCAAAATTTCCAGAAAGCTTCCTCCCTTGGGAGTTTACCTGCTGCTCCATCTAATGCTTTTTTGTCTCCGTCTGTCTCTCCAGGTGTGCGGGGGATCGTGGCTGGGGGGGATACGGGGGACGTCCTGGGTGACAAAAGTTTGGTTAATAAAAGGACTAGGATGACTAGATTGTGTAATCAGGTCGATGTGACCGTACAATCACAGTCTGAGTCCACCTCCTTAAGCCAGAATACTGCTGAAGACACCTCTGTGCCCCTTGGAGTTCCTCCTGCCCCTCCCGTGCCTATATCCCCTGCACACCCAACGAGCCCTGTCTTCATCCCCACCAGACACACGAGAGCAGAGGACAACTTTGCAGATTGGTCTCTAAGAATTAACAAATCTATTCTTATTTTTGGAGATTCTAATCTTAGTCGTATCCCCAAATTCTCACACCCCAATATGCAGATCGACAGCTTCCCGGGGGCGGCCTTCCACCATCTGACTGACTTGGTTGGGAACATTCCAGTTGCTGAGAACGTAGAGCTAGTGGTAATCTCTGCCGGGATTATTAACTGTAGTAAACTTCAGGAACCACTTACAATTTGGAAACAGTTCTTGGACCTTAATCGCATGTGTAAAGCTAAATTCCCTAAGGCGCTCGTCTACATTGCCCAAATTTCTCACTCTACATCTTTAGATAGGGGGATTTGTGATCGGGTGCGTGATTTCAATGAGCGAGTACAGAACAGATGCAAGTACTGGTTGCCCACCCTGGACCCAAAGGATTTCCAGGTTAACGCTAGGGACAAAATCCACTGGCTCAAGCGTACAGCGGAGCACATGTTGGACTTTTGGCTCGGGTGTTTAAACTCTCTGGGGGCCAAGGAGGTTCTTCAGGCCCTACCCTAGACAACATACTCAACCTGTCCAGACATTGCTCTTTAACATCTTGTGAGGCTGAGCTTTTGTCCAGGGGCCTTAGCTTTATCCCCACCCCCCTCCATTTTGATAAGGACACTTTTCGCAAGGACATGTATTCATATCACAGGAGACTTCGAATTTTAGATTTTTTTGACTTTGACAATTCTGGCGAACCCACTCCATTCCAAACACCATCTACTTGGGAACCCCCCAGAGACCAAATATCTTCCCCTGTCAGAGAGCACTGCGAACGTGATTGTGAGTTTATTGAACAATGCCCTAACATCTCTAAAGCCCCTTCTAAAGGGAATATCACTTCAGAACAGCGCCGAGCTTTAACACGGTTGAAAAACAACGATCTCTTGGTGATCAAGCCAGCCGATAAAGGCTCACTTCTAGTTATTCAAGACCGCGCCCAGTACTTTGCGGAGGCTCATAGACAACTGTCGATCCCCGAACACTACACTCCTTTAACGAGTTCCATCCAACACGCTACTCGCCAACTTCAGCAGCCTATTCTGGAGAAACTTTGTAATCAGGGTTTCATCTCCCAGAAACAGCGGCGCTTTCTAGAAGGCCCTGACGATCCACGGTCGAGACTTTTCTATCTACTCCCTAAGGTCCACAAAAAACCAGAATCCTGGCCGTTAGCAGGTATCCCACCTGGTAGACCGATTATCAGTGATTGTAGTTCTGAATCTTACAACATAGCTAAATTCATAGAATTCTATCTCAATCCGCTTTCACAGCGACACAATAGCTATGTGAAGGATACTTACGACTTTATTGACAAAATTTGCAAGTTAAAAGTCCCCACTGATACATTTTTATTCACTATGGATATCACTTCACTTTACACTAATATTGACACGGAATTGGGTCTTCAAGCTGTTTCTGAGGTCTTTCAAACTTATCCGGATCCCAACCGTCCAGACGAGGAGTTGTTGAGCTTGCTTCGCTTAGGCCTAACCCGTAATGATTTCCTTTTTAATGGGCAATTTTACTTGCAGGTACATGGCACAGCGATGGGTAAGACTTTTGCGCCCTCATACGCCAATATTTATATGGCATCTTGGGAGGCTTCGGTCCTCCCGAAATGCCCACATCAGCCCCTAGTGTACCTACGATACTTAGATGATATTTTTGGTCTCTGGTCCCATGGTTTGCCAGCCTTTCATCAGTTCACGGAGATTCTCAACTCCCATCATAGGACCATTAAAGTTACTAGTAACATTCAATTATCCAAATTGGAATTCTTAGATACTGAAGTTTTCTTTACGGAGGAAGATTTAGGGGGTTTAAAGGGCCTTGCCACCAGGGTTTACTTTAAGGATACTGACACGCACGCACTCCTTCATAAGTCATCTTACCATCCAAAACATACCTTTCATGGTATTGTTAAGTCCCAACTGATTCGGTTCTATCGAATATGCGCTCTTGAATCAGATGTAGAGATTGCCACTAGAACACTCTTTGCAGCTTTACGTAGACGGGGCTATTCGCGGAGGTTCCTGAGGAGTATTAACGCTGAGGTCAAGCGCACTCATAGGAATTACCAACAGATCCAGAGACAGCCTGCCAGTAACTCCAATCTGATCCCTTTTGTTCAAACATTCCATAGGGGGGTTGCCAATTGGAATAAGTCGATCAAAAATCATTTTGCTCAATTACAACACTTAGTTCCCCAACTCCAGGCTTTCCGGTTCATCTCAGCGTATCGGAAGAACAAAAATTTACAGGACTCCTTAGTTAGAGCTAATGTAGAACGCTCTCCCCGTCAGACTGGACCCTTCCTGAACACTTGTTTCATCTTTAATGCTTGTTCGGGTAAGGGGGCACCTATTCCCTCCTCGGTCTCTCCAGATTTGGTTAATGTGATTTATGCCATCAAGTGCCGGGTCTGCGGAATCCTATACATAGGAGAAACCAAACATTGCCTTAGAACGCGGCTTGCACAACATCTATACTGCATTAGAACCAAGAAGGATCGGTTACTGTATAATCACTTCCAGATTCATTCTATTGAACAACTCTCCATTCTTGGCCTCCAAGCCAACTCTACCTGGGAAAAAAATGATAGATTAAAGGTGGAAAGAAACTGGATTCTTAGGCTCAACACAATCACACCTTGGGGCCTTAATGAAAAATGGTGACTCTTAGAATGGCGACTTCTCTGATTTGGTTACTTGTCTTGAATTCCAGGATTATTGGCTCTTTTACTGTTGTAACTGTGTTATTACATGTTAATAAACCCTTTCTTCCCCATTTCATTCCACAATAAATGGCTCTGGAACTGGCTCACTTGTCTCTGAAGTAGGTCAATTTTTCATAGGTTTCAGGTATCCTAGTGACATGGTTGGGTTTGTTCAGGTTAGACTTTTACAAAATTTTCACCCCAAAAAAAAAAAAAAAAAAAAAAAAAAAAAAAAAAATTCTGAATTTAACCATGGGTTACTGGTAAAGTTCAAACATCAACTTTTACAAAACCCTAATCTTAATTATGGGCAATTGCTAAGGTTGCAACATCTACCTGTACAAAATTCTAACCTTAACCCTGGGTAACAACTTAGGATTTAAAATCTATCTGTACAAAGCCCTAACCTCAACCATGTTTAAATTTCAGAATTCCAAGATCTACCTGTACAAAACCCTAATATTAACCATGAATACATTAGAGATTTAACACCTACCTATACAAAACCCTAACCTTAACCCTGAGTAAACCTTGATTTTTGGGTACTCTTGGGTTAATTTAGGGTCCAACATTTATTGACCTTTTTTCCTTAATTCCTCCTCTCTAATTTTCCTTAATATGAGCACTTATTTCTGTCTTCTGTCTGGTATTTGTTTTCTTTTTGTGGATACTCTCTCTATTCCATTGTCTAGCCTGTTGAAAGTAATATGGGACTGACACCCAAGACACTTAATGAATCTGGTAGTACAGGGGTAAGCTATTGGACTGTCATGCAGGAGACCCAGGTTCAATTCCCAGCCAAAGTGTTATTCAAACCGTCACTTTTTGACTCAGACTGAGTCAGAATGTTGAATCTGAGACTGAAAATTAAGACTGGAACACAGAATATTAATAGCAACTGCTGGTGTGGTGGTAAGGAGGCAGACTGTCATGTGGGAGACCGGGGTTCGATTCCCACCTATCCTGCCTGGGATTCCTTTCTTCAACATCAACCCCATCGGACTGGATGTTGGGAGTATATATATGTTTTTCTTTCTTTTGTTTGATTTCATTGTTTGTTAGTAGGTTGTTACCTTAATTTTAACTTTTTCTGTTGTACTTGTAGGTGGAGTTTTTGGATGGCCTGAACCTCTCCATGGTAAGGCCTTGTTGGCTGAGGGGATTGTTGCCAACCTGCCATGTGGCCGTCCCGGGTTCAATTCCCACTTGGAACATGTCAATGTCAATTTCTGTTTACCAACACATGTAGCCAGTACAATAACCCTTTCTTAAACCTAACCCTAACCCTAACCCTAACCCTAACCCTAACCCTAACCCTAACCCTAACCCCTAACCCTAACCCTAACCCTAACCCTAACCCTAACCCTAACCAAGTGTCACTAAAAGGGGGTACCAATCGACTCCAAATGGTCTGAAACGTACTCATATACACTTTTTGTGAAAAGGATTTTGGCCTCCTAGGGTTACACTTCGGAAAAAATCAGCTTTTTCATTTTCCCATTCATGATTCCAAACCCTAGGGTTGGGACCTTCTGTACCAACCACACTCTTATAATTCAACCCTAGCCCATTTTCTTTCATAACTCCCAAACCCTACCCCTAGTGGCGAAATGGAGGGCTGCAACAGTAAGTCATTTTCAAAGATCTATCCACTCAAACAGTAAAAAAAAAAAATGTTAGGGAAAAATTTTAAGTGTCACTAAAAAGGGGTACCAATCGACTCCAAATGGTCTGAAACTTACTCAAATACACTTTCTGTGAAAAAGATTTTGGCCTCCTAGGGTTACACTTCGGAAAAAATCAGCTTTTTCATTTTCCCATTCATGATTCCAAACCCTAGGGTTGGGACCTTCTGTACCAACCACACTCTTATAATTCAACCCTAGCCCATTTTCTTTCATAACTCCCAAACCCTACCCCTAGTGGCGAAATGGAGGGCTGCAACAGTAAGTCATTTTCAAAGATCTATCCACTCAAACAGTAAAAAAAAAAAAATGTTAGGGAAAAAATTTAAGTGTCACTAAAAGGGGGTACCAATCGACTCCAAATGGTCTGAAACGTACTCATATACACTTTCTGTGAAAAGGATTTTGGCCTCCTAGGGTTACACTTCGGAAAAAATCAGCTTTTTCATTTTCCCATTCATGATTCCAAACCCTAGGGTTGGGACCTTCTGTACCAACCACACTCTTATAATTCAACCCTAGCCCATTTTCTTTCATAACTCCCAAACCCTACCCCTAGTGGCGAAATGGAGGGCTGCAACAGTAAATCATTTTCAAAGATCTATCCACTCAAACAGTAAAAAAAAAAATGTTAGGGAAAAATTTTAAGTGTCACTAAAAAGGGGTACCAATCGACTCCAAATGGTCTGAAACGTACTCATATACACTTTTTGTGAAAAGGATTTTGGCCTCCTAGGGTTACACTTCGGAAAAAATCAGCTTTTTCATTTTCCCATTCATGATTCCAAACCCTAGGGTTGGGACCTTCTGTACCAACCACACTCTTATAATTCAACCCTAGCCCATTTTCTTTCATAACTCCCAAACCCTACCCCTAGTGGCGAAATGGAGGGCTGCAACAGTAAGTCATTTTCAAAGATCTATCCACTCAAACAGTAAAAAAAAAAAATGTTAGGGAAAAATTTTAAGTGTCACTAAAAAGGGGTACCAATCGACTCCAAATGGTCTGAAACTTACTCAAATACACTTTCTGTGAAAAAGATTTTGGCCTCCTAGGGTTACACTTCGGAAAAAATCAGCTTTTTCATTTTCCCATTCATGATTCCAAACCCTAGGGTTGGGACCTTCTGTACCAACCACACTCTTATAATTCAACCCTAGCCCATTTTCTTTCATAACTCCCAAACCCTACCCCTAGTGGCGAAATGGAGGGCTGCAACAGTAAGTCATTTTCAAAGATCTATCCACTCAAACAGTAAAAAAAAAAAAATGTTAGGGAAAAAATTTAAGTGTCACTAAAAGGGGGTACCAATCGACTCCAAATGGTCTGAAACGTACTCATATACACTTTCTGTGAAAAGGATTTTGGCCTCCTAGGGTTACACTTCGGAAAAAATCAGCTTTTTCATTTTCCCATTCATGATTCCAAACCCTAGGGTTGGGACCTTCTGTACCAACCACACTCTTATAATTCAACCCTAGCCCATTTTCTTTCATAACTCCCAAACCCTACCCCTAGTGGCGAAATGGAGGGCTGCAACAGTAAATCATTTTCAAAGATCTATCCACTCAAACAGTAAAAAAAAAAATGTTAGGGAAAAATTTTAAGTGTCACTAAAAAGGGGTACCAATCGACTCCAAATGGTCTGAAACGTACTCATATACACTTTTTGTGAAAAGGATTTTGGCCTCCTAGGGTTACACTTCGGAAAAAATCAGCTTTTTCATTTTCCCATTCATGATTCCAAACCCTAGGGTTGGGACCTTCTGTACCAACCACACTCTTATAATTCAACCCTAGCCCATTTTCTTTCATAACTCCCAAACCCTACCCCTAGTGGCGAAATGGAGGGCTGCAACAGTAAGTCATTTTCAAAGATCTATCCACTCAAACAGTAAAAAAAAAAAATGTTAGGGAAAAATTTTAAGTGTCACTAAAAAGGGGTACCAATCGACTCCAAATGGTCTGAAACTTACTCAAATACACTTTCTGTGAAAAGGATTTTGGCCTCCTAGGGTTACACTTCGGAAAAAATCAGCTTTTTCATTTTCCCATTCATGATTCCAAACCCTAGGGTTGGGACCTTCTGTACCAACCACACTCTTATAATTCAACCCTAGCCCATTTTCTTTCATAACTCCCAAACCCTACCCCTAGTGGCGAAATGGAGGGCTGCAACAGTAAGTCATTTTCAAAGATCTATCCACTCAAACAGTAAAAAAACAAAAAATGTTAGGGAAAAAATTTAAGTGTCACTAAAAGGGGGTACCAATCGACTCCAAATGGTCTGAAACGTACTCATATACACTTTCTGTGAAAAGGATTTTGGCCTCCTAGGGTTACACTTCGGAAAAAATCAGCTTTTTCATTTTCCCATTCATGATTCCAAACCCTAGGGTTGGGACCTTCTGTACCAACCACACTCTTATAATTCAACCCTAGCCCATTTTCTTTCATAACTCCCAAACCCTACCCCTAGTGGCGAAATGGAGGGCTGCAACAGTAAATCATTTTCAAAGATCTATCCACTCAAACAGTAAAAAAAAAAATGTTAGGGAAAAATTTTAAGTGTCACTAAAAAGGGGTACCAATCGACTCCAAATGGTCTGAAACGTACTCATATACACTTTTTGTGAAAAGGATTTTGGCCTCCTAGGGTTACACTTCGGAAAAAATCAGCTTTTTCATTTTCCCATTCATGATTCCAAACCCTAGGGTTGGGACCTTCTGTACCAACCACACTCTTATAATTCAACCCTAGCCCATTTTCTTTCATAACTCCCAAACCCTACCCCTAGTGGCGAAATGGAGGGCTGCAACAGTAAGTCATTTTCAAAGATCTATCCACTCAAACAGTAAAAAAAAAAAATGTTAGGGAAAAATTTTAAGTGTCACTAAAAAGGGGTACCAATCGACTCCAAATGGTCTGAAACTTACTCAAATACACTTTCTGTGAAAAAGATTTTGGCCTCCTAGGGTTACACTTCGGAAAAAATCAGCTTTTTCATTTTCCCATTCATGATTCCAAACCCTAGGGTTGGGACCTTCTGTACCAACCACACTCTTATAATTCAACCCTAGCCCATTTTCTTTCATAACTCCCAAACCCTACCCCTAGTGGCGAAATGGAGGGCTGCAACAGTAAGTCATTTTCAAAGATCTATCCACTCAAACAGTAAAAAAAAAAAAATGTTAGGGAAAAAATTTAAGTGTCACTAAAAGGGGGTACCAATCGACTCCAAATGGTCTGAAACGTACTCATATACACTTTCTGTGAAAAGGATTTTGGCCTCCTAGGGTTACACTTCGGAAAAAATCAGCTTTTTCATTTTCCCATTCATGATTCCAAACCCTAGGGTTGGGACCTTCTGTACCAACCACACTCTTATAATTCAACCCTAGCCCATTTTCTTTCATAACTCCCAAACCCTACCCCTAGTGGCGAAATGGAGGGCTGCAACAGTAAATCATTTTCAAAGATCTATCCACTCAAACAGTAAAAAAAAAAATGTTAGGGAAAAATTTTAAGTGTCACTAAAAAGGGGTACCAATCGACTCCAAATGGTCTGAAACGTACTCATATACACTTTTTGTGAAAAGGATTTTGGCCTCCTAGGGTTACACTTCGGAAAAAATCAGCTTTTTCATTTTCCCATTCATGATTCCAAACCCTAGGGTTGGGACCTTCTGTACCAACCACACTCTTATAATTCAACCCTAGCCCATTTTCTTTCATAACTCCCAAACCCTACCCCTAGTGGCGAAATGGAGGGCTGCAACAGTAAGTCATTTTCAAAGATCTATCCACTCAAACAGTAAAAAAAAAAAATGTTAGGGAAAAATTTTAAGTGTCACTAAAAAGGGGTACCAATCGACTCCAAATGGTCTGAAACTTACTCAAATACACTTTCTGTGAAAAGGATTTTGGCCTCCTAGGGTTACACTTCGGAAAAAATCAGCTTTTTCATTTTCCCATTCATGATTCCAAACCCTAGGGTTGGGACCTTCTGTACCAACCACACTCTTATAATTCAACCCTAGCCCATTTTCTTTCATAACTCCCAAACCCTACCCCTAGTGGCGAAATGGAGGGCTGCAACAGTAAGTCATTTTCAAAGATCTATCCACTCAAACAGTAAAAAAACAAAAAATGTTAGGGAAAAAATTTAAGTGTCACTAAAAGGGGGTACCAATCGACTCCAAATGGTCTGAAACGTACTCATATACACTTTTTGTGAAAAGGATTTTGGCCTCCTAGGGTTACACTTCGGAAAAAATCAGCTTTTTCATTTTCCCATTCATGATTCCAAACCCTAGGGTTGGGACCTTCTGTACCAACCACACTCTTATAATTCAACCCTAGCCCATTTTCTTTCATAACTCCCAAACCCTACCCCTATTTGCGAAATGGAGGGCTGCAACAGTAAGTCATTTTCAAAGATCTATCCACTCAAACAGTAAAAAAAAAAAAATGTTAGGGAAAAAATTTAAGTGTCACTAAAAGGGGGTACCAATCGACTCCAAATGGTCTGAAACGTACTCATATACACTTTTTGTGAAAAGGATTTTGGCCTCCTAGGGTTACACTTCGGAAAAAATCAGCTTTTTCATTTTCCCATTCATGATTCCAAACCCTAGGGTTGGGACCTTCTGTACCAACCACACTCTTATAATTCAACCCTAGCCCATTTTCTTTCATAACTCCCAAACCCTACCCCTAGTGGCGAAATGGAGGGCTGCAACAGTAAGTCATTTTCAAAGATCTATCCACTCAAACAGTAAAAAAAAAAAATGTTAGGGAAAAATTTTAAGTGTCACTAAAAAGGGGTACCAATCGACTCCAAATGGTCTGAAACTTACTCAAATACACTTTCTGTGAAAAAGATTTTGGCCTCCTAGGGTTACACTTCGGAAAAAATCAGCTTTTTCATTTTCCCATTCATGATTCCAAACCCTAGGGTTGGGACCTTCTGTACCAACCACACTCTTATAATTCAACCCTAGCCCATTTTCTTTCATAACTCCCAAACCCTACCCCTAGTGGCGAAATGGAGGGCTGCAACAGTAAGTCATTTTCAAAGATCTATCCACTCAAACAGTAAAAAAAAAAAAATGTTAGGGAAAAAATTTAAGTGTCACTAAAAGGGGGTACCAATCGACTCCAAATGGTCTGAAACGTACTCATATACACTTTCTGTGAAAAGGATTTTGGCCTCCTAGGGTTACACTTCGGAAAAAATCAGCTTTTTCATTTTCCCATTCATGATTCCAAACCCTAGGGTTGGGACCTTCTGTACCAACCACACTCTTATAATTCAACCCTAGCCCATTTTCTTTCATAACTCCCAAACCCTACCCCTAGTGGCGAAATGGAGGGCTGCAACAGTAAATCATTTTCAAAGATCTATCCACTCAAACAGTAAAAAAAAAAATGTTAGGGAAAAATTTTAAGTGTCACTAAAAAGGGGTACCAATCGACTCCAAATGGTCTGAAACGTACTCATATACACTTTTTGTGAAAAGGATTTTGGCCTCCTAGGGTTACACTTCGGAAAAAATCAGCTTTTTCATTTTCCCATTCATGATTCCAAACCCTAGGGTTGGGACCTTCTGTACCAACCACACTCTTATAATTCAACCCTAGCCCATTTTCTTTCATAACTCCCAAACCCTACCCCTAGTGGCGAAATGGAGGGCTGCAACAGTAAATCATTTTCAAAGATCTATCCACTCAAACAGTAAAAAAAAAAATGTTAGGGAAAAATTTTAAGTGTCACTAAAAAGGGGTACCAATCGACTCCAAATGGTCTGAAACGTACTCATATACACTTTTTGTGAAAAGGATTTTGGCCTCCTAGGGTTACACTTCGGAAAAAATCAGCTTTTTCATTTTCCCATTCATGATTCCAAACCCTAGGGTTGGGACCTTCTGTACCAACCACACTCTTATAATTCAACCCTAGCCCATTTTCTTTCATAACTCCCAAACCCTACCCCTAGTGGCGAAATGGAGGGCTGCAACAGTAAATCATTTTCAAAGATCTATCCACTCAAACAGTAAAAAAAAAAATGTTAGGGAAAAATTTTAAGTGTCACTAAAAAGGGGTACCAATCGACTCCAAATGGTCTGAAACGTACTCATATACACTTTTTGTGAAAAGGATTTTGGCCTCCTAGGGTTACACTTCGGAAAAAATCAGCTTTTTCATTTTCCCATTCATGATTCCAAACCCTAGGGTTGGGACCTTCTGTACCAACCACACTCTTATAATTCAACCCTAGCCCATTTTCTTTCATAACTCCCAAACCCTACCCCTAGTGGCGAAATGGAGGGCTGCAACAGTAAATCATTTTCAAAGATCTATCCACTCAAACAGTAAAAAAAAAAATGTTAGGGAAAAATTTTAAGTGTCACTAAAAAGGGGTACCAATCGACTCCAAATGGTCTGAAACGTACTCATATACACTTTTTGTGAAAAGGATTTTGGCCTCCTAGGGTTACACTTCGGAAAAAATCAGCTTTTTCATTTTCCCATTCATGATTCCAAACCCTAGGGTTGGGACCTTCTGTACCAACCACACTCTTATAATTCAACCCTAGCCCATTTTCTTTCATAACTCCCAAACCCTACCCCTAGTGGCGAAATGGAGGGCTGCAACAGTAAGTCATTTTCAAAGATCTATCCACTCAAACAGTAAAAAAAAAAAATGTTAGGGAAAAATTTTAAGTGTCACTAAAAAGGGGTACCAATCGACTCCAAATGGTCTGAAACTTACTCAAATACACTTTCTGTGAAAAAGATTTTGGCCTCCTAGGGTTACACTTCGGAAAAAATCAGCTTTTTCATTTTCCCATTCATGATTCCAAACCCTAGGGTTGGGACCTTCTGTACCAACCACACTCTTATAATTCAACCCTAGCCCATTTTCTTTCATAACTCCCAAACCCTACCCCTAGTGGCGAAATGGAGGGCTGCAACAGTAAGTCATTTTCAAAGATCTATCCACTCAAACAGTAAAAAAAAAAAAATGTTAGGGAAAAAATTTAAGTGTCACTAAAAGGGGGTACCAATCGACTCCAAATGGTCTGAAACGTACTCATATACACTTTCTGTGAAAAGGATTTTGGCCTCCTAGGGTTACACTTCGGAAAAAATCAGCTTTTTCATTTTCCCATTCATGATTCCAAACCCTAGGGTTGGGACCTTCTGTACCAACCACACTCTTATAATTCAACCCTAGCCCATTTTCTTTCATAACTCCCAAACCCTACCCCTAGTGGCGAAATGGAGGGCTGCAACAGTAAATCATTTTCAAAGATCTATCCACTCAAACAGTAAAAAAAAAAATGTTAGGGAAAAATTTTAAGTGTCACTAAAAAGGGGTACCAATCGACTCCAAATGGTCTGAAACGTACTCATATACACTTTTTGTGAAAAGGATTTTGGCCTCCTAGGGTTACACTTCGGAAAAAATCAGCTTTTTCATTTTCCCATTCATGATTCCAAACCCTAGGGTTGGGACCTTCTGTACCAACCACACTCTTATAATTCAACCCTAGCCCATTTTCTTTCATAACTCCCAAACCCTACCCCTAGTGGCGAAATGGAGGGCTGCAACAGTAAGTCATTTTCAAAGATCTATCCACTCAAACAGTAAAAAAAAAAAATGTTAGGGAAAAATTTTAAGTGTCACTAAAAAGGGGTACCAATCGACTCCAAATGGTCTGAAACTTACTCAAATACACTTTCTGTGAAAAGGATTTTGGCCTCCTAGGGTTACACTTCGGAAAAAATCAGCTTTTTCATTTTCCCATTCATGATTCCAAACCCTAGGGTTGGGACCTTCTGTACCAACCACACTCTTATAATTCAACCCTAGCCCATTTTCTTTCATAACTCCCAAACCCTACCCCTAGTGGCGAAATGGAGGGCTGCAACAGTAAGTCATTTTCAAAGATCTATCCACTCAAACAGTAAAAAAACAAAAAATGTTAGGGAAAAAATTTAAGTGTCACTAAAAGGGGGTACCAATCGACTCCAAATGGTCTGAAACGTACTCATATACACTTTTTGTGAAAAGGATTTTGGCCTCCTAGGGTTACACTTCGGAAAAAATCAGCTTTTTCATTTTCCCATTCATGATTCCAAACCCTAGGGTTGGGACCTTCTGTACCAACCACACTCTTATAATTCAACCCTAGCCCATTTTCTTTCATAACTCCCAAACCCTACCCCTAGTGGCGAAATGGAGGGCTGCAACAGTAAGTCATTTTCAAAGATCTATCCACTCAAACAGTAAAAAAAAAAAATGTTAGGGAAAAATTTTAAGTGTCACTAAAAAGGGGTACCAATCGACTCCAAATGGTCTGAAACTTACTCAAATACACTTTCTGTGAAAAGGATTTTGGCCTCCTAGGGTTACACTTCGGAAAAAATCAGCTTTTTCATTTTCCCATTCATGATTCCAAACCCTAGGGTTGGGACCTTCTGTACCAACCACACTCTTATAATTCAACCCTAGCCCATTTTCTTTCATAACTCCCAAACCCTACCCCTAGTGGCGAAATGGAGGGCTGCAACAGTAAGTCATTTTCAAAGATCTATCCACTCAAACAGTAAAAAAACAAAAAATGTTAGGGAAAAAATTTAAGTGTCACTAAAAGGGGGTACCAATCGACTTCAAATGGTCTGAAACGTACTCATATACACTTTTTGTGAAAAGGATTTTGGCCTCCTAGGGTTACACTTCGGAAAAAATCAGCTTTTTCATTTTCCCATTCATGATTCCAAACCCTAGGGTTGGGACCTTCTGTACCAACCACACTCTTATAATTCAACCCTAGCCCATTTTCTTTCATAACTCCCAAACCCTACCCCTATTTGCGAAATGGAGGGCTGCAACAGTAAGTCATTTTCAAAGATCTATCCACTCAAACAGTAAAAAAAAAAAAATGTTAGGGAAAAAATTTAAGTGTCACTAAAAGGGGGTACCAATCGACTCCAAATGGTCTGAAACGTACTCATATACACTTTCTGTGAAAAGGATTTTGGCCTCCTAGGGTTACACTTCGGAAAAAATCAGCTTTTTCATTTTCCCATTCATGATTCCAAACCCTAGGGTTGGGACCTTCTGTACCAACCACACTCTTATAATTCAACCCTAGCCCATTTTCTTTCATAACTCCCAAACCCTACCCCTAGTGGCGAAATGGAGGGCTGCAACAGTAAGTCATTTTCAAAGATCTATCCACTCAAACAGTAAAAAAAAAAAAATGTTAGGGAAAAAATTTAAGTGTCACTAAAAGGGGGTACCAATCGACTCCAAATGGTCTGAAACGTACTCATATACACTTTCTGTGAAAAGGATTTTGGCCTCCTAGGGTTACACTTCGGAAAAAATCAGCTTTTTCATTTTCCCATTCATGATTCCAAACCCTAGGGTTGGGACCTTCTGTACCAACCACACTCTTATAATTCAACCCTAGCCCATTTTCTTTCATAACTCCCAAACCCTACCCCTAGTGGCGAAATGGAGGGCTGCAACAGTAAGTCATTTTCAAAGATCTATCCACTCAAACAGTAAAAAAAAAAAATGTTAGGGAAAAAATTTAAGTGTCACTAAAAGGGGGTACCAATCGACTCCAAATGGTCTGAAACGTACTCATATACACTTTCTGTGAAAAGGATTTTGGCCTCCTACGGTTACACTTCGGAAAAAATCAGCTTTTTCATTTTCCCATTCATGATTCCAAACCCTAGGGTTGGGACCTTCTGTACCAACCACACTCTTATAATTCAACCCTAGCCCATTTTCTTTCATAACTCCCAAACCCTACCCCTAGTGGCGAAATGGAGGGCTGCAACAGTAAATCATTTTCAAAGATCTATCCACTCAAACAGTAAAAAAAAAAATGTTAGGGAAAAATTTTAAGTGTCACTAAAAAGGGGTACCAATCGACTCCAAATGGTCTGAAACGTACTCATATACACTTTTTGTGAAAAGGATTTTGGCCTCCTAGGGTTACACTTCGGAAAAAATCAGCTTTTTCATTTTCCCATTCATTATTCCAAACCCTAGGGTTGGGACCTTCTGTACCAACCACACTCTTATAATTCAACCCTAGCCCATTTTCTTTCATAACTCCCAAACCCTACCCCTAGTGGCGAAATGGAGGGCTGCAACAGTAAGTCATTTTCAAAGATCTATCCACTCAAACAGTAAAAAAAAAAAATGTTAGGGAAAAATTTTAAGTGTCACTAAAAAGGGGTACCAATCGACTCCAAATGGTCTGAAACGTACTCATATACACTTTTTGTGAAAAGGATTTTGGCCTCCTAGGGTTACACTTCGGAAAAAATCAGCTTTTTCATTTTCCCATTCATGATTCCAAACCCTAGGGTTGGGACCTTCTGTACCAACCACACTCTTATAATTCAACCCTAGCCCATTTTCTTTCATAACTCCCAAACCCTACCCCTATTTGCGAAATGGAGGGCTGCAACAGTAAGTCATTTTCAAAGATCTATCCACTCAAACAGTAAAAAAAAAAAAATGTTAGGGAAAAAATTTAAGTGTCACTAAAAGGGGGTACCAATCGACTCCAAATGGTCTGAAACGTACTCATATACACTTTCTGTGAAAAGGATTTTGGCCTCCTAGGGTTACACTTCGGAAAAAATCAGCTTTTTCATTTTCCCATTCATGATTCCAAACCCTAGGGTTGGGACCTTCTGTACCAACCACACTCTTATAATTCAACCCTAGCCCATTTTCTTTCATAACTCCCAAACCCTACCCCTAGTGGCGAAATGGAGGGCTGCAACAGTAAGTCATTTTCAAAGATCTATCCACTCAAACAGTAAAAAAAAAAAAATGTTAGGGAAAAAATTTAAGTGTCACTAAAAGGGGGTACCAATCGACTCCAAATGGTCTGAAACGTACTCATATACACTTTCTGTGAAAAGGATTTTGGCCTCCTAGGGTTACACTTCGGAAAAAATCAGCTTTTTCATTTTCCCATTCATGATTCCAAACCCTAGGGTTGGGACCTTCTGTACCAACCACACTCTTATAATTCAACCCTAGCCCATTTTCTTTCATAACTCCCAAACCCTACCCCTAGTGGCGAAATGGAGGGCTGCAACAGTAAGTCATTTTCAAAGATCTATCCACTCAAACAGTAAAAAAAAAAAATGTTAGGGAAAAAATTTAAGTGTCACTAAAAGGGGGTACCAATCGACTCCAAATGGTCTGAAACGTACTCATATACACTTTCTGTGAAAAGGATTTTGGCCTCCTACGGTTACACTTCGGAAAAAATCAGCTTTTTCATTTTCCCATTCATGATTCCAAACCCTAGGGTTGGGACCTTCTGTACCAACCACACTCTTATAATTCAACCCTAGCCCATTTTCTTTCATAACTCCCAAACCCTACCCCTAGTGGCGAAATGGAGGGCTGCAACAGTAAATCATTTTCAAAGATCTATCCACTCAAACAGTAAAAAAAAAAATGTTAGGGAAAAATTTTAAGTGTCACTAAAAAGGGGTACCAATCGACTCCAAATGGTCTGAAACGTACTCATATACACTTTTTGTGAAAAGGATTTTGGCCTCCTAGGGTTACACTTCGGAAAAAATCAGCTTTTTCATTTTCCCATTCATTATTCCAAACCCTAGGGTTGGGACCTTCTGTACCAACCACACTCTTATAATTCAACCCTAGCCCATTTTCTTTCATAACTCCCAAACCCTACCCCTAGTGGCGAAATGGAGGGCTGCAACAGTAAGTCATTTTCAAAGATCTATCCACTCAAACAGTAAAAAAAAAAAATGTTAGGGAAAAATTTTAAGTGTCACTAAAAAGGGGTACCAATCGACTCCAAATGGTCTGAAACGTACTCATATACACTTTTTGTGAAAAGGATTTTGGCCTCCTAGGGTTACACTTCGGAAAAAATCAGCTTTTTCATTTTCCCATTCATGATTCCAAACCCTAGGGTTGGGACCTTCTGTACCAACCACACTCTTATAATTCAACCCTAGCCCATTTTCTTTCATAACTCCCAAACCCTACCCCTAGTGGCGAAATGGAGGGCTGCAACAGTAAGTCATTTTCAAAGATCTATCCACTCAAACAGTAAAAAAAAAAAAATATTAGGGAAAAAATTTAAGTGTCACTAAAAGGGGGTACCAATCGACTCCAAATGGTCTGAAACGTACTCATATACACTTTCTGTGAAAAGGATTTTGGCCTCCTAGGGTTACACTTCGGAAAAAATCAGCTTTTTCATTTTCCCATTCATGATTCCAAACCCTAGGGTTGGGACCTTCTGTACCAACCACACTCTTATAATTCAACCCTAGCCCATTTTCTTTCATAACTCCCAAACCCTACCCCTAGTGGCGAAATGGAGGGCTGCAACAGTAAATCATTTTCAAAGATCTATCCACTCAAACAGTAAAAAAAAAAATGTTAGGGAAAAATTTTAAGTGTCACTAAAAAGGGGTACCAATCGACTCCAAATGGTCTGAAACGTACTCATATACACTTTTTGTGAATAGGATTTTGGCCTCCTAGGGTTACACTTCGGAAAAAATCAGCTTTTTCATTTTCCCATTCATGATTCCAAACCCTAGGGTTGGGACCTTCTGTACCAACCACACTCTTATAATTCAACCCTAGCCCATTTTCTTTCATAACTCCCAAACCCTACCCCTAGTGGCGAAATGGAGGGCTGCAACAGTAAGTCATTTTCAAAGATCTATCCACTCAAACAGTAAAAAAAAAAAATGTTAGGGAAAAATTTTAAGTGTCACTAAAAAGGGGTACCAATCGACTCCAAATGGTCTGAAACGTACTCATATACACTTTTTGTGAAAAGGATTTTGGCCTCCTAGGGTTACACTTCGTAAAAAATCAGCTTTTTCATTTTCCCATTCATGATTCCAAACCCTAGGGTTGGGACCTTCTGTACCAACCACACTCTTATAATTCAACCCTAGCCCATTTTCTTTCATAACTCCCAAACCCTACCCCTAGTGGCGAAATGGAGGGCTGCAACAGTAAGTCATTTTCAAAGATCTATCCACTCAAACAGTAAAAAAAAAAAATGTTAGGGAAAAAATTTAAGTGTCACTAAAAAGGGGTACCAATCGACTCCAAATGGTCTGAAACTTACTCAAATACACTTTCTGTGAAAAGGATTTTGGCCTCCTAGGGTTACACTTCGGAAAAAATCAGCTTTTTCATTTTCCCATTCATGATTCCAAACCCTAGGGTTGGGACCTTCTGTACCAACCACACTCTTATAATTCAACCCTAGCCCATTTTCTTTCATAACTCCCAAACCCTACCCCTAGTGGCGAAATGGAGGGCTGCAACAGTAAGTCATTTTCAAAGATCTATCCACTCAAACAGTAAAAAAACAAAAAATGTTAGGGAAAAAATTTAAGTGTCACTAAAAGGGGGTACCAATCGACTCCAAATGGTCTGAAACGTACTCATATACACTTTTTGTGAAAAGGATTTTGGCCTCCTAGGGTTACACTTCGGAAAAAATCAGCTTTTTCATTTTCCCATTCATGATTCCAAACCCTAGGGTTGGGACCTTCTGTACCAACCACACTCTTATAATTCAACCCTAGCCCATTTTCTTTCATAACTCCCAAACCCTACCCCTAGTGGCGAAATGGAGGGCTGCAACAGTAAGTCATTTTCAAAGATCTATCCACTCAAACAGTAAAAAAAAAAAAATGTTAGGGAAAAAATTTAAGTGTCACTAAAAGGGGGTACCAATCGACTCCAAATGGTCTGAAACGTACTCATATACACTTTCTGTGAAAAGGATTTTGGCCTCCTAGGGTTACACTTCGGAAAAAATCAGCTTTTTCATTTTCCCATTCATGATTCCAAACCCTAGGGTTGGGACCTTCTGTACCAACCACACTCTTATAATTCAACCCTAGCCCATTTTCTTTCATAACTCCCAAACCCTACCCCTAGTGGCGAAATGGAGGGCTGCAACAGTAAGTCATTTTCAAAGATCTATCCACTCAAACAGTAAAAAAAAAAAAATGTTAGGGAAAAAATTTAAGTGTCACTAAAAGGGGGTACCAATCGACTCCAAATGGTCTGAAACGTACTCATATACACTTTCTGTGAAAAGGATTTTGGCCTCCTAGGGTTACACTTCGGAAAAAATCAGCTTTTTCATTTTCCCATTCATGATTCCAAACCCTAGGGTTGGGACCTTCTGTACCAACCACACTCTTATAATTCAACCCTAGCCCATTTTCTTTCATAACTCCCAAACCCTACCCCTAGTGGCGAAATGGAGGGCTGCAACAGTAAGTCATTTTCAAAGATCTATCCACTCAAACAGTAAAAAAAAAAAATGTTAGGGAAAAAATTTAAGTGTCACTAAAAGGGGGTACCAATCGACTCCAAATGGTCTGAAACGTACTCATATACACTTTCTGTGAAAAGGATTTTGGCCTCCTAGGGTTACACTTCGGAAAAAATCAGCTTTTTCATTTTCCCATTCATGATTCCAAACCCTAGGGTTGGGACCTTCTGTACCAACCACACTCTTATAATTCAACCCTAGCCCATTTTCTTTCATAACTCCCAAACCCTACCCCTAGTGGCGAAATGGAGGGCTGCAACAGTAAGTCATTTTCAAAGATCTATCCACTCAAACAGTAAAAAAAACAAATGTTAGGGAAAAATTTTAAGTGTCACTAAAAAGGGGTACCAATCGACTCCAAATGGTCTGAAACGTACTCATATACACTTTTTGTGAAAAGGATTTTGGCCTCCTAGGGTTACACTTCGGAAAAAATCAGCTTTTTCATTTTCCCATTCATGATTCCAAACCCTAGGGTTGGGACCTTCTGTACCAACCACACTCTTATAATTCAACCCTAGCCCATTTTCTTTCATAACTCCCAAACCCTACCCCTAGTGGCGAAATGGAGGGCTGCAACAGTAAGTCATTTTCAAAGATCTATCCACTCAAACAGTAAAAAAAAAAAATGTTAGGGAAAAATTTTAAGTGTCACTAAAAAGGGGTACCAATCGACTCCAAATGGTCTGAAACTTACTCAAATACACTTTCTGTGAAAAGGATTTTGGCCTCCTAGGGTTACACTTCGGAAAAAATCAGCTTTTTCATTTTCCCATTCATGATTCCAAACCCTAGGGTTGGGACCTTCTGTACCAACCACACTCTTATAATTCAACCCTAGCCCATTTTCTTTCATAACTCCCAAACCCTACCCCTAGTGGCGAAATGGAGGGCTGCAACAGTAAGTCATTTTCAAAGATCTATCCACTCAAACAGTAAAAAAACAAAAAATGTTAGGGAAAAAATTTAAGTGTCACTAAAAGGGGGTACCAATCGACTCCAAATGGTCTGAAACGTACTCATATACACTTTCTGTGAAAAGGATTTTGGCCTCCTAGGGTTACACTTCGGAAAAAATCAGCTTTTTCATTTTCCCATTCATGATTCCAAACCCTAGGGTTGGGACCTTCTGTACCAACCACACTCTTATAATTCAACCCTAGCCCATTTTCTTTCATAACTCCCAAACCCTACCCCTAGTGGCGAAATGGAGGGCTGCAACAGTAAGTCATTTTCAAAGATCTATCCACTCAAACAGTAAAAAAACAAAAAATGTTAGGGAAAAAATTTAAGTGTCACTAAAAGGGGGTACCAATCGACTCCAAATGGTCTGAAACGTACTCATATACACTTTTTGTGAAAAGGATTTTGGCCTCCTAGGGTTACACTTCGGAAAAAATCAGCTTTTTCATTTTCCCATTCATGATTCCAAACCCTAGGGTTGGGACCTTCTGTACCAACCACACTCTTATAATTCAACCCTAGCCCATTTTCTTTCATAACTCCCAAACCCTACCCCTAGTGGCGAAATGGAGGGCTGCAACAGTAAGTCATTTTCAAAGATCTATCCACTCAAACAGTAAAAAAAAAAAAATGTTAGGGAAAAAATTTAAGTGTCACTAAAAGGGGGTACCAATCGACTCCAAATGGTCTGAAACGTACTCATATACACTTTCTGTGAAAAGGATTTTGGCCTCCTAGGGTTACACTTCGGAAAAAATCAGCTTTTTCATTTTCCCATTCATGATTCCAAACCCTAGGGTTGGGACCTTCTGTACCAACCACACTCTTATAATTCAACCCTAGCCCATTTTCTTTCATAACTCCCAAACCCTACCCCTAGTGGCGAAATGGAGGGCTGCAACAGTAAGTCATTTTCAAAGATCTATCCACTCAAACAGTAAAAAAAAAAAAATGTTAGGGAAAAAATTTAAGTGTCACTAAAAGGGGGTACCAATCGACTCCAAATGGTCTGAAACGTACTCATATACACTTTCTGTGAAAAGGATTTTGGCCTCCTAGGGTTACACTTCGGAAAAAATCAGCTTTTTCATTTTCCCATTCATGATTCCAAACCCTAGGGTTGGGACCTTCTGTACCAACCACACTCTTATAATTCAACCCTAGCCCATTTTCTTTCATAACTCCCAAACCCTACCCCTAGTGGCGAAATGGAGGGCTGCAACAGTAAGTCATTTTCAAAGATCTATCCACTCAAACAGTAAAAAAAAAAAATGTTAGGGAAAAATTTTAAGTGTCACTAAAAAGGGGTACCAATCGACTCCAAATGGTCTGAAACGTACTCATATACACTTTTTGTGAAAAGGATTTTGGCCTCCTAGGGTTACACTTCGGAAAAAATCAGCTTTTTCATTTTCCCATTCATGATTCCAAACCCTAGGGTTGGGACCTTCTGTACCAACCACACTCTTATAATTCAACCCTAGCCCATTTTCTTTCATAACTCCCAAACCCTACCCCTAGTGGCGAAATGGAGGGCTGCAACAGTAAGTCATTTTCAAAGATCTATCCACTCAAACAGTAAAAAAAAAAAATGTTAGGGAAAAATTTTAAGTGTCACTAAAAAGGGGTACCAATCGACTCCAAATGGTCTGAAACTTACTCAAATACACTTTCTGTGAAAAGGATTTTGGCCTCCTAGGGTTACACTTCGGAAAAAATCAGCTTTTTCATTTTCCCATTCATGATTCCAAACCCTAGGGTTGGGACCTTCTGTACCAACCACACTCTTATAATTCAACCCTAGCCCATTTTCTTTCATAACTCCCAAACCCTACCCCTAGTGGCGAAATGGAGGGCTGCAACAGTAAGTCATTTTCAAAGATCTATCCACTCAAACAGTAAAAAAACAAAAAATGTTAGGGAAAAAATTTAAGTGTCACTAAAAGGGGGTACCAATCGACTTCAAATGGTCTGAAACGTACTCATATACACTTTTTGTGAAAAGGATTTTGGCCTCCTAGGGTTACACTTCGGAAAAAATCAGCTTTTTCATTTTCCCATTCATGATTCCAAACCCTAGGGTTGGGACCTTCTGTACCAACCACACTCTTATAATTCAACCCTAGCCCATTTTCTTTCATAACTCCCAAACCCTACCCCTATTTGCGAAATGGAGGGCTGCAACAGTAAGTCATTTTCAAAGATCTATCCACTCAAACAGTAAAAAAAAAAAAATGTTAGGGAAAAAATTTAAGTGTCACTAAAAGGGGGTACCAATCGACTCCAAATGGTCTGAAACGTACTCATATACACTTTCTGTGAAAAGGATTTTGGCCTCCTAGGGTTACACTTCGGAAAAAATCAGCTTTTTCATTTTCCCATTCATGATTCCAAACCCTAGGGTTGGGACCTTCTGTACCAACCACACTCTTATAATTCAACCCTAGCCCATTTTCTTTCATAACTCCCAAACCCTACCCCTAGTGGCGAAATGGAGGGCTGCAACAGTAAGTCATTTTCAAAGATCTATCCACTCAAACAGTAAAAAAAAAAAAATGTTAGGGAAAAAATTTAAGTGTCACTAAAAGGGGGTACCAATCGACTCCAAATGGTCTGAAACGTACTCATATACACTTTCTGTGAAAAGGATTTTGGCCTCCTAGGGTTACACTTCGGAAAAAATCAGCTTTTTCATTTTCCCATTCATGATTCCAAACCCTAGGGTTGGGACCTTCTGTACCAACCACACTCTTATAATTCAACCCTAGCCCATTTTCTTTCATAACTCCCAAACCCTACCCCTAGTGGCGAAATGGAGGGCTGCAACAGTAAGTCATTTTCAAAGATCTATCCACTCAAACAGTAAAAAAAAAAAATGTTAGGGAAAAAATTTAAGTGTCACTAAAAGGGGGTACCAATCGACTCCAAATGGTCTGAAACGTACTCATATACACTTTCTGTGAAAAGGATTTTGGCCTCCTAGGGTTACACTTCGGAAAAAATCAGCTTTTTCATTTTCCCATTCATGATTCCAAACCCTAGGGTTGGGACCTTCTGTACCAACCACACTCTTATAATTCAACCCTAGCCCATTTTCTTTCATAACTCCCAAACCCTACCCCTAGTGGCGAAATGGAGGGCTGCAACAGTAAATCATTTTCAAAGATCTATCCACTCAAACAGTAAAAAAAAAAATGTTAGGGAAAAATTTTAAGTGTCACTAAAAAGGGGTACCAATCGACTCCAAATGGTCTGAAACGTACTCATATACACTTTTTGTGAAAAGGATTTTGGCCTCCTAGGGTTACACTTCGGAAAAAATCAGCTTTTTCATTTTCCCATTCATTATTCCAAACCCTAGGGTTGGGACCTTCTGTACCAACCACACTCTTATAATTCAACCCTAGCCCATTTTCTTTCATAACTCCCAAACCCTACCCCTAGTGGCGAAATGGAGGGCTGCAACAGTAAGTCATTTTCAAAGATCTATCCACTCAAACAGTAAAAAAACAAAAAATGTTAGGGAAAAAATTTAAGTGTCACTAAAAGGGGGTACCAATCGACTCCAAATGGTCTGAAACGTACTCATATACACTTTTTGTGAAAAGGATTTTGGCCTCCTAGGGTTACACTTCGGAAAAAATCAGCTTTTTCATTTTCCCATTCATGATTCCAAACCCTAGGGTTGGGACCTTCTGTACCAACCACACTCTTATAATTCAACCCTAGCCCATTTTCTTTCATAACTCCCAAACCCTACCCCTAGTGGCGAAATGGAGGGCTGCAACAGTAAGTCATTTTCAAAGATCTATCCACTCAAACAGTAAAAAAAAAAAAATGTTAGGGAAAAAATTTAAGTGTCACTAAAAGGGGGTACCAATCGACTCCAAATGGTCTGAAACGTACTCATATACACTTTCTGTGAAAAGGATTTTGGCCTCCTAGGGTTACACTTCGGAAAAAATCAGCTTTTTCATTTTCCCATTCATGATTCCAAACCCTAGGGTTGGGACCTTCTGTACCAACCACACTCTTATAATTCAACCCTAGCCCATTTTCTTTCATAACTCCCAAACCCTACCCCTAGTGGCGAAATGGAGGGCTGCAACAGTAAGTCATTTTCAAAGATCTATCCACTCAAACAGTAAAAAAAAAAAATGTTAGGGAAAAATTTTAAGTGTCACTAAAAAGGGGTACCAATCGACTCCAAATGGTCTGAAACGTACTCATATACACTTTTTGTGAAAAGGATTTTGGCCTCCTAGGGTTACACTTCGGAAAAAATCAGCTTTTTCATTTTCCCATTCATGATTCCAAACCCTAGGGTTGGGACCTTCTGTACCAACCACACTCTTATAATTCAACCCTAGCCCATTTTCTTTCATAACTCCCAAACCCTACCCCTAGTGGCGAAATGGAGGGCTGCAACAGTAAGTCATTTTCAAAGATCTATCCACTCAAACAGTAAAAAAAAAAAATGTTAGGGAAAAATTTTAAGTGTCACTAAAAAGGGGTACCAATCGACTCCAAATGGTCTGAAACTTACTCAAATACACTTTCTGTGAAAAGGATTTTGGCCTCCTAGGGTTACACTTCGGAAAAAATCAGCTTTTTCATTTTCCCATTCATGATTCCAAACCCTAGGGTTGGGACCTTCTGTACCAACCACACTCTTATAATTCAACCCTAGCCCATTTTCTTTCATAACTCCCAAACCCTACCCCTAGTGGCGAAATGGAGGGCTGCAACAGTAAGTCATTTTCAAAGATCTATCCACTCAAACAGTAAAAAAACAAAAAATGTTAGGGAAAAAATTTAAGTGTCACTAAAAGGGGGTACCAATCGACTTCAAATGGTCTGAAACGTACTCATATACACTTTTTGTGAAAAGGATTTTGGCCTCCTAGGGTTACACTTCGGAAAAAATCAGCTTTTTCATTTTCCCATTCATGATTCCAAACCCTAGGGTTGGGACCTTCTGTACCAACCACACTCTTATAATTCAACCCTAGCCCATTTTCTTTCATAACTCCCAAACCCTACCCCTATTTGCGAAATGGAGGGCTGCAACAGTAAGTCATTTTCAAAGATCTATCCACTCAAACAGTAAAAAAAAAAAAATGTTAGGGAAAAAATTTAAGTGTCACTAAAAGGGGGTACCAATCGACTCCAAATGGTCTGAAACGTACTCATATACACTTTCTGTGAAAAGGATTTTGGCCTCCTAGGGTTACACTTCGGAAAAAATCAGCTTTTTCATTTTCCCATTCATGATTCCAAACCCTAGGGTTGGGACCTTCTGTACCAACCACACTCTTATAATTCAACCCTAGCCCATTTTCTTTCATAACTCCCAAACCCTACCCCTAGTGGCGAAATGGAGGGCTGCAACAGTAAGTCATTTTCAAAGATCTATCCACTCAAACAGTAAAAAAAAAAAAATGTTAGGGAAAAAATTTAAGTGTCACTAAAAGGGGGTACCAATCGACTCCAAATGGTCTGAAACGTACTCATATACACTTTCTGTGAAAAGGATTTTGGCCTCCTAGGGTTACACTTCGGAAAAAATCAGCTTTTTCATTTTCCCATTCATGATTCCAAACCCTAGGGTTGGGACCTTCTGTACCAACCACACTCTTATAATTCAACCCTAGCCCATTTTCTTTCATAACTCCCAAACCCTACCCCTAGTGGCGAAATGGAGGGCTGCAACAGTAAGTCATTTTCAAAGATCTATCCACTCAAACAGTAAAAAAAAAAAATGTTAGGGAAAAAATTTAAGTGTCACTAAAAGGGGGTACCAATCGACTCCAAATGGTCTGAAACGTACTCATATACACTTTCTGTGAAAAGGATTTTGGCCTCCTAGGGTTACACTTCGGAAAAAATCAGCTTTTTCATTTTCCCATTCATGATTCCAAACCCTAGGGTTGGGACCTTCTGTACCAACCACACTCTTATAATTCAACCCTAGCCCATTTTCTTTCATAACTCCCAAACCCTACCCCTAGTGGCGAAATGGAGGGCTGCAACAGTAAATCATTTTCAAAGATCTATCCACTCAAACAGTAAAAAAAAAAATGTTAGGGAAAAATTTTAAGTGTCACTAAAAAGGGGTACCAATCGACTCCAAATGGTCTGAAACGTACTCATATACACTTTTTGTGAAAAGGATTTTGGCCTCCTAGGGTTACACTTCGGAAAAAATCAGCTTTTTCATTTTCCCATTCATTATTCCAAACCCTAGGGTTGGGACCTTCTGTACCAACCACACTCTTATAATTCAACCCTAGCCCATTTTCTTTCATAACTCCCAAACCCTACCCCTAGTGGCGAAATGGAGGGCTGCAACAGTAAGTCATTTTCAAAGATCTATCCACTCAAACAGTAAAAAAAAAAAATGTTAGGGAAAAATTTTAAGTGTCACTAAAAAGGGGTACCAATCGACTCCAAATGGTCTGAAACGTACTCATATACACTTTTTGTGAAAAGGATTTTGGCCTCCTAGGGTTACACTTCGGAAAAAATCAGCTTTTTCATTTTCCCATTCATGATTCCAAACCCTAGGGTTGGGACCTTCTGTACCAACCACACTCTTATAATTCAACCCTAGCCCATTTTCTTTCATAACTCCCAAACCCTACCCCTAGTGGCGAAATGGAGGGCTGCAACAGTAAGTCATTTTCAAAGATCTATCCACTCAAACAGTAAAAAAAAAAAAATATTAGGGAAAAAATTTAAGTGTCACTAAAAGGGGGTACCAATCGACTCCAAATGGTCTGAAACGTACTCATATACACTTTCTGTGAAAAGGATTTTGGCCTCCTAGGGTTACACTTCGGAAAAAATCAGCTTTTTCATTTTCCCATTCATGATTCCAAACCCTAGGGTTGGGACCTTCTGTACCAACCACACTCTTATAATTCAACCCTAGCCCATTTTCTTTCATAACTCCCAAACCCTACCCCTAGTGGCGAAATGGAGGGCTGCAACAGTAAATCATTTTCAAAGATCTATCCACTCAAACAGTAAAAAAAAAAATGTTAGGGAAAAATTTTAAGTGTCACTAAAAAGGGGTACCAATCGACTCCAAATGGTCTGAAACGTACTCATATACACTTTTTGTGAAAAGGATTTTGGCCTCCTAGGGTTACACTTCGGAAAAAATCAGCTTTTTCATTTTCCCATTCATGATTCCAAACCCTAGGGTTGGGACCTTCTGTACCAACCACACTCTTATAATTCAACCCTAGCCCATTTTCTTTCATAACTCCCAAACCCTACCCCTAGTGGCGAAATGGAGGGCTGCAACAGTAAGTCATTTTCAAAGATCTATCCACTCAAACAGTAAAAAAAAAAAATGTTAGGGAAAAATTTTAAGTGTCACTAAAAAGGGGTACCAATCGACTCCAAATGGTCTGAAACGTACTCATATACACTTTTTGTGAAAAGGATTTTGGCCTCCTAGGGTTACACTTCGTAAAAAATCAGCTTTTTCATTTTCCCATTCATGATTCCAAACCCTAGGGTTGGGACCTTCTGTACCAACCACACTCTTATAATTCAACCCTAGCCCATTTTCTTTCATAACTCCCAAACCCTACCCCTAGTGGCGAAATGGAGGGCTGCAACAGTAAGTCATTTTCAAAGATCTATCCACTCAAACAGTAAAAAAAAAAAATGTTAGGGAAAAAATTTAAGTGTCACTAAAAAGGGGTACCAATCGACTCCAAATGGTCTGAAACTTACTCAAATACACTTTCTGTGAAAAGGATTTTGGCCTCCTAGGGTTACACTTCGGAAAAAATCAGCTTTTTCATTTTCCCATTCATGATTCCAAACCCTAGGGTTGGGACCTTCTGTACCAACCACACTCTTATAATTCAACCCTAGCCCATTTTCTTTCATAACTCCCAAACCCTACCCCTAGTGGCGAAATGGAGGGCTGCAACAGTAAGTCATTTTCAAAGATCTATCCACTCAAACAGTAAAAAAACAAAAAATGTTAGGGAAAAAATTTAAGTGTCACTAAAAGGGGGTACCAATCGACTCCAAATGGTCTGAAACGTACTCATATACACTTTTTGTGAAAAGGATTTTGGCCTCCTAGGGTTACACTTCGGAAAAAATCAGCTTTTTCATTTTCCCATTCATGATTCCAAACCCTAGGGTTGGGACCTTCTGTACCAACCACACTCTTATAATTCAACCCTAGCCCATTTTCTTTCATAACTCCCAAACCCTACCCCTAGTGGCGAAATGGAGGGCTGCAACAGTAAGTCATTTTCAAAGATCTATCCACTCAAACAGTAAAAAAAAAAAAATGTTAGGGAAAAAATTTAAGTGTCACTAAAAGGGGGTACCAATCGACTCCAAATGGTCTGAAACGTACTCATATACACTTTCTGTGAAAAGGATTTTGGCCTCCTAGGGTTACACTTCGGAAAAAATCAGCTTTTTCATTTTCCCATTCATGATTCCAAACCCTAGGGTTGGGACCTTCTGTACCAACCACACTCTTATAATTCAACCCTAGCCCATTTTCTTTCATAACTCCCAAACCCTACCCCTAGTGGCGAAATGGAGGGCTGCAACAGTAAGTCATTTTCAAAGATCTATCCACTCAAACAGTAAAAAAAAAAAAATGTTAGGGAAAAAATTTAAGTGTCACTAAAAGGGGGTACCAATCGACTCCAAATGGTCTGAAACGTACTCATATACACTTTCTGTGAAAAGGATTTTGGCCTCCTAGGGTTACACTTCGGAAAAAATCAGCTTTTTCATTTTCCCATTCATGATTCCAAACCCTAGGGTTGGGACCTTCTGTACCAACCACACTCTTATAATTCAACCCTAGCCCATTTTCTTTCATAACTCCCAAACCCTACCCCTAGTGGCGAAATGGAGGGCTGCAACAGTAAGTCATTTTCAAAGATCTATCCACTCAAACAGTAAAAAAAAAAAATGTTAGGGAAAAAATTTAAGTGTCACTAAAAGGGGGTACCAATCGACTCCAAATGGTCTGAAACGTACTCATATACACTTTCTGTGAAAAGGATTTTGGCCTCCTAGGGTTACACTTCGGAAAAAATCAGCTTTTTCATTTTCCCATTCATGATTCCAAACCCTAGGGTTGGGACCTTCTGTACCAACCACACTCTTATAATTCAACCCTAGCCCATTTTCTTTCATAACTCCCAAACCCTACCCCTAGTGGCGAAATGGAGGGCTGCAACAGTAAATCATTTTCAAAGATCTATCCACTCAAACAGTAAAAAAAAAAATGTTAGGGAAAAATTTTAAGTGTCACTAAAAAGGGGTACCAATCGACTCCAAATGGTCTGAAACGTACTCATATACACTTTTTGTGAAAAGGATTTTGGCCTCCTAGGGTTACACTTCGGAAAAAATCAGCTTTTTCATTTTCCCATTCATTATTCCAAACCCTAGGGTTGGGACCTTCTGTACCAACCACACTCTTATAATTCAACCCTAGCCCATTTTCTTTCATAACTCCCAAACCCTACCCCTAGTGGCGAAATGGAGGGCTGCAACAGTAAGTCATTTTCAAAGATCTATCCACTCAAACAGTAAAAAAAACAAATGTTAGGGAAAAATTTTAAGTGTCACTAAAAAGGGGTACCAATCGACTCCAAATGGTCTGAAACGTACTCATATACACTTTTTGTGAAAAGGATTTTGGCCTCCTAGGGTTACACTTCGGAAAAAATCAGCTTTTTCATTTTCCCATTCATGATTCCAAACCCTAGGGTTGGGACCTTCTGTACCAACCACACTCTTATAATTCAACCCTAGCCCATTTTCTTTCATAACTCCCAAACCCTACCCCTAGTGGCGAAATGGAGGGCTGCAACAGTAAGTCATTTTCAAAGATCTATCCACTCAAACAGTAAAAAAAAAAAATGTTAGGGAAAAATTTTAAGTGTCACTAAAAAGGGGTACCAATCGACTCCAAATGGTCTGAAACTTACTCAAATACACTTTCTGTGAAAAGGATTTTGGCCTCCTAGGGTTACACTTCGGAAAAAATCAGCTTTTTCATTTTCCCATTCATGATTCCAAACCCTAGGGTTGGGACCTTCTGTACCAACCACACTCTTATAATTCAACCCTAGCCCATTTTCTTTCATAACTCCCAAACCCTACCCCTAGTGGCGAAATGGAGGGCTGCAACAGTAAGTCATTTTCAAAGATCTATCCACTCAAACAGTAAAAAAACAAAAAATGTTAGGGAAAAAATTTAAGTGTCACTAAAAGGGGGTACCAATCGACTCCAAATGGTCTGAAACGTACTCATATACACTTTCTGTGAAAAGGATTTTGGCCTCCTAGGGTTACACTTCGGAAAAAATCAGCTTTTTCATTTTCCCATTCATGATTCCAAACCCTAGGGTTGGGACCTTCTGTACCAACCACACTCTTATAATTCAACCCTAGCCCATTTTCTTTCATAACTCCCAAACCCTACCCCTAGTGGCGAAATGGAGGGCTGCAACAGTAAGTCATTTTCAAAGATCTATCCACTCAAACAGTAAAAAAACAAAAAATGTTAGGGAAAAAATTTAAGTGTCACTAAAAGGGGGTACCAATCGACTCCAAATGGTCTGAAACGTACTCATATACACTTTTTGTGAAAAGGATTTTGGCCTCCTAGGGTTACACTTCGGAAAAAATCAGCTTTTTCATTTTCCCATTCATGATTCCAAACCCTAGGGTTGGGACCTTCTGTACCAACCACACTCTTATAATTCAACCCTAGCCCATTTTCTTTCATAACTCCCAAACCCTACCCCTAGTGGCGAAATGGAGGGCTGCAACAGTAAGTCATTTTCAAAGATCTATCCACTCAAACAGTAAAAAAAAAAAAATGTTAGGGAAAAAATTTAAGTGTCACTAAAAGGGGGTACCAATCGACTCCAAATGGTCTGAAACGTACTCATATACACTTTCTGTGAAAAGGATTTTGGCCTCCTAGGGTTACACTTCGGAAAAAATCAGCTTTTTCATTTTCCCATTCATGATTCCAAACCCTAGGGTTGGGACCTTCTGTACCAACCACACTCTTATAATTCAACCCTAGCCCATTTTCTTTCATAACTCCCAAACCCTACCCCTAGTGGCGAAATGGAGGGCTGCAACAGTAAGTCATTTTCAAAGATCTATCCACTCAAACAGTAAAAAAAAAAAATGTTAGGGAAAAATTTTAAGTGTCACTAAAAAGGGGTACCAATCGACTCCAAATGGTCTGAAACGTACTCATATACACTTTTTGTGAAAAGGATTTTGGCCTCCTAGGGTTACACTTCGGAAAAAATCAGCTTTTTCATTTTCCCATTCATGATTCCAAACCCTAGGGTTGGGACCTTCTGTACCAACCACACTCTTATAATTCAACCCTAGCCCATTTTCTTTCATAACTCCCAAACCCTACCCCTAGTGGCGAAATGGAGGGCTGCAACAGTAAGTCATTTTCAAAGATCTATCCACTCAAACAGTAAAAAAAAAAAATGTTAGGGAAAAATTTTAAGTGTCACTAAAAAGGGGTACCAATCGACTCCAAATGGTCTGAAACTTACTCAAATACACTTTCTGTGAAAAGGATTTTGGCCTCCTAGGGTTACACTTCGGAAAAAATCAGCTTTTTCATTTTCCCATTCATGATTCCAAACCCTAGGGTTGGGACCTTCTGTACCAACCACACTCTTATAATTCAACCCTAGCCCATTTTCTTTCATAACTCCCAAACCCTACCCCTAGTGGCGAAATGGAGGGCTGCAACAGTAAGTCATTTTCAAAGATCTATCCACTCAAACAGTAAAAAAACAAAAAATGTTAGGGAAAAAATTTAAGTGTCACTAAAAGGGGGTACCAATCGACTCCAAATGGTCTGAAACGTACTCATATACACTTTCTGTGAAAAGTATTTTGGCCTCCTAGGGTTACACTTCGGAAAAAATCAGCTTTTTCATTTTCCCATTCATGATTCCAAACCCTAGGGTTGGGACCTTCTGTACCAACCACACTCTTATAATTCAACCCTAGCCCATTTTCTTTCATAACTCCCAAACCCTACCCCTAGTGGCGAAATGGAGGGCTGCAACAGTAAATCATTTTCAAAGATCTATCCACTCAAACAGTAAAAAAAAAAATGTTAGGGAAAAATTTTAAGTGTCACTAAAAAGGGGTACCAATCGACTCCAAATGGTCTGAAACGTACTCATATACACTTTTTGTGAAAAGGATTTTGGCCTCCTAGGGTTACACTTCGGAAAAAATCAGCTTTTTCATTTTCCCATTCATGATTCCAAACCCTAGGGTTGGGACCTTCTGTACCAACCACACTCTTATAATTCAACCCTAGCCCATTTTCTTTCATAACTCCCAAACCCTACCCCTAGTGGCGAAATGGAGGGCTGCAACAGTAAGTCATTTTCAAAGATCTATCCACTCAAACAGTAAAAAAAAAAAATGTTAGGGAAAAATTTTAAGTGTCACTAAAAAGGGGTACCAATCGACTCCAAATGGTCTGAAACTTACTCAAATACACTTTCTGTGAAAAGGATTTTGGCCTCCTAGGGTTACACTTCGGAAAAAATCAGCTTTTTCATTTTCCCATTCATGATTCCAAACCCTAGGGTTGGGACCTTCTGTACCAACCACACTCTTATAATTCAACCCTAGCCCATTTTCTTTCATAACTCCCAAACCCTACCCCTAGTGGCGAAATGGAGGGCTGCAACAGTAAGTCATTTTCAAAGATCTATCCACTCAAACAGTAAAAAAAAAAAAATGTTAGGGAAAAAATTTAAGTGTCACTAAAAGGGGGTACCAATCGACTCCAAATGGTCTGAAACGTACTCATATACACTTTCTGTGAAAAGGATTTTGGCCTCCTAGGGTTACACTTCGGAAAAAATCAGCTTTTTCATTTTCCCATTCATGATTCCAAACCCTAGGGTTGGGACCTTCTGTACCAACCACACTCTTATAATTCAACCCTAGCCCATTTTCTTTCATAACTCCCAAACCCTACCCCTAGTGGCGAAATGGAGGGCTGCAACAGTAAATCATTTTCAAAGATCTATCCACTCAAACAGTAAAAAAAAAAATGTTAGGGAAAAATTTTAAGTGTCACTAAAAAGGGGTACCAATCGACTCCAAATGGTCTGAAACGTACTCATATACACTTTTTGTGAAAAGGATTTTGGCCTCCTAGGGTTACACTTCGGAAAAAATCAGCTTTTTCATTTTCCCATTCATGATTCCAAACCCTAGGGTTGGGACCTTCTGTACCAACCACACTCTTATAATTCAACCCTAGCCCATTTTCTTTCATAACTCCCAAACCCTACCCCTAGTGGCGAAATGGAGGGCTGCAACAGTAAGTCATTTTCAAAGATCTATCCACTCAAACAGTAAAAAAAAAAAATGTTAGGGAAAAATTTTAAGTGTCACTAAAAAGGGGTACCAATCGACTCCAAATGGTCTGAAACGTACTCATATACACTTTTTGTGAAAAGGATTTTGGCCTCCTAGGGTTACACTTCGGAAAAAATCAGCTTTTTCATTTTCCCATTCATGATTCCAAACCCTAGGGTTGGGACCTTCTGTACCAACCACACTCTTATAATTCAACCCTAGCCCATTTTCTTTCATAACTCCCAAACCCTACCCCTAGTGGCGAAATGGAGGGCTGCAACAGTAAGTCATTTTCAAAGATCTATCCACTCAAACAGTAAAAAAAAAAAAATGTTAGGGAAAAAATTTAAGTGTCACTAAAAGGGGGTACCAATCGACTCCAAATGGTCTGAAACGTACTCATATACACTTTCTGTGAAAAGGATTTTGGCCTCCTAGGGTTACACTTCGGAAAAAATCAGCTTTTTCATTTTCCCATTCATGATTCCAAACCCTAGGGTTGGGACCTTCTGTACCAACCACACTCTTATAATTCAACCCTAGCCCATTTTCTTTCATAACTCCCAAACCCTACCCCTAGTGGCGAAATGGAGGGCTGCAACAGTAAATCATTTTCAAAGATCTATCCACTCAAACAGTAAAAAAAAAAATGTTAGGGAAAAATTTTAAGTGTCACTAAAAAGGGGTACCAATCGACTCCAAATGGTCTGAAACGTACTCATATACACTTTTTGTGAAAAGGATTTTGGCCTCCTAGGGTTACACTTCGGAAAAAATCAGCTTTTTCATTTTCCCATTCATGATTCCAAACCCTAGGGTTGGGACCTTCTGTACCAACCACACTCTTATAATTCAACCCTAGCCCATTTTCTTTCATAACTCCCAAACCCTACCCCTAGTGGCGAAATGGAGGGCTGCAACAGTAAGTCATTTTCAAAGATCTATCCACTCAAACAGTAAAAAAAAAAAATGTTAGGGAAAAATTTTAAGTGTCACTAAAAAGGGGTACCAATCGACTCCAAATGGTCTGAAACGTACTCATATACACTTTTTGTGAAAAGGATTTTGGCCTCCTAGGGTTACACTTCGGAAAAAATCAGCTTTTTCATTTTCCCATTCATGATTCCAAACCCTAGGGTTGGGACCTTCTGTACCAACCACACTCTTATAATTCAACCCTAGCCCATTTTCTTTCATAACTCCCAAACCCTACCCCTAGTGGCGAAATGGAGGGCTGCAACAGTAAGTCATTTTCAAAGATCTATCCACTCAAACAGTAAAAAAAAAAAATGTTAGGGAAAAATTTTAAGTGTCACTAAAAAGGGGTACCAATCGACTCCAAATGGTCTGAAACTTACTCAAATACACTTTCTGTGAAAAGGATTTTGGCCTCCTAGGGTTACACTTCGGAAAAAATCAGCTTTTTCATTTTCCCATTCATGATTCCAAACCCTAGGGTTGGGACCTTCTGTACCAACCACACTCTTATAATTCAACCCTAGCCCATTTTCTTTCATAACTCCCAAACCCTACCCCTAGTGGCGAAATGGAGGGCTGCAACAGTAAGTCATTTTCAAAGATCTATCCACTCAAACAGTAAAAAAACAAAAAATGTTAGGGAAAAAATTTAAGTGTCACTAAAAGGGGGTACCAATCGACTCCAAATGGTCTGAAACGTACTCATATACACTTTTTGTGAAAAGGATTTTGGCCTCCTAGGGTTACACTTCGGAAAAAATCAGCTTTTTCATTTTCCCATTCATGATTCCAAACCCTAGGGTTGGGACCTTCTGTACCAACCACACTCTTATAATTCAACCCTAGCCCATTTTCTTTCATAACTCCCAAACCCTACCCCTAGTGGCGAAATGGAGGGCTGCAACAGTAAGTCATTTTCAAAGATCTATCCACTCAAACAGTAAAAAAAAAAAAATGTTAGGGAAAAAATATAAGTGTCACTAAAAGGGGGTACCAATCGACTCCAAATGGTCTGAAACGTACTCATATACACTTTCTGTGAAAAGGATTTTGGCCTCCTAGGGTTACACTTCGGAAAAAATCAGCTTTTTCATTTTCCCATTCATGATTCCAAACCCTAGGGTTGGGACCTTCTGTACCAACCACACTCTTATAATTCAACCCTAGCCCATTTTCTTTCATAACTCCCAAACCCTACCCCTAGTGGCGAAATGGAGGGCTGCAACAGTAAGTCATTTTCAAAGATCTATCCACTCAAACAGTAAAAAAACAAAAAATGTTAGGGAAAAAATTTAAGTGTCACTAAAAGGGGGTACCAATCGACTCCAAATGGTCTGAAACGTACTCATATACACTTTTTGTGAAAAGGATTTTGGCCTCCTAGGGTTACACTTCGGAAAAAATCAGCTTTTTCATTTTCCCATTCATGATTCCAAACCCTAGGGTTGGGACCTTCTGTACCAACCACACTCTTATAATTCAACCCTAGCCCATTTTCTTTCATAACTCCCAAACCCTACCCCTAGTGGCGAAATGGAGGGCTGCAACAGTAAGTCATTTTCAAAGATCTATCCACTCAAACAGTAAAAAAAAAAAAATGTTAGGGAAAAAATTTAAGTGTCACTAAAAGGGGGTACCAATCGACTCCAAATGGTCTGAAACGTACTCATATACACTTTCTGTGAAAAGGATTTTGGCCTCCTAGGGTTACACTTCGGAAAAAATCAGCTTTTTCATTTTCCCATTCATGATTCCAAACCCTAGGGTTGGGACCTTCTGTACCAACCACACTCTTATAATTCAACCCTAGCCCATTTTCTTTCATAACTCCCAAACCCTACCCCTAGTGGCGAAATGGAGGGCTGCAACAGTAAATCATTTTCAAAGATCTATCCACTCAAACAGTAAAAAAAAAAATGTTAGGGAAAAATTTTAAGTGTCACTAAAAAGGGGTACCAATCGACTCCAAATGGTCTGAAACGTACTCATATACACTTTTTGTGAAAAGGATTTTGGCCTCCTAGGGTTACACTTCGGAAAAAATCAGCTTTTTCATTTTCCCATTCATGATTCCAAACCCTAGGGTTGGGACCTTCTGTACCAACCACACTCTTATAATTCAACCCTAGCCCATTTTCTTTCATAACTCCCAAACCCTACCCCTAGTGGCGAAATGGAGGGCTGCAACAGTAAGTCATTTTCAAAGATCTATCCACTCAAACAGTAAAAAAAAAAAATGTTAGGGAAAAATTTTAAGTGTCACTAAAAAGGGGTACCAATCGACTCCAAATGGTCTGAAACGTACTCATATACACTTTTTGTGAAAAGGATTTTGGCCTCCTAGGGTTACACTTCGGAAAAAATCAGCTTTTTCATTTTCCCATTCATGATTCCAAACCCTAGGGTTGGGACCTTCTGTACCAACCACACTCTTATAATTCAACCCTAGCCCATTTTCTTTCATAACTCCCAAACCCTACCCCTAGTGGCGAAATGGAGGGCTGCAACAGTAAGTCATTTTCAAAGATCTATCCACTCAAACAGTAAAAAAAAAAAATGTTAGGGAAAAATTTTAAGTGTCACTAAAAAGGGGTACCAATCGACTCCAAATGGTCTGAAACTTACTCAAATACACTTTCTGTGAAAAGGATTTTGGCCTCCTAGGGTTACACTTCGGAAAAAATCAGCTTTTTCATTTTCCCATTCATGATTCCAAACCCTAGGGTTGGGACCTTCTGTACCAACCACACTCTTATAATTCAACCCTAGCCCATTTTCTTTCATAACTCCCAAACCCTACCCCTAGTGGCGAAATGGAGGGCTGCAACAGTAAGTCATTTTCAAAGATCTATCCACTCAAACAGTAAAAAAACAAAAAATGTTAGGGAAAAAATTTAAGTGTCACTAAAAGGGGGTACCAATCGACTCCAAATGGTCTGAAACGTACTCATATACACTTTTTGTGAAAAGGATTTTGGCCTCCTAGGGTTACACTTCGGAAAAAATCAGCTTTTTCATTTTCCCATTCATGATTCCAAACCCTAGGGTTGGGACCTTCTGTACCAACCACACTCTTATAATTCAACCCTAGCCCATTTTCTTTCATAACTCCCAAACCCTACCCCTAGTGGCGAAATGGAGGGCTGCAACAGTAAGTCATTTTCAAAGATCTATCCACTCAAACAGTAAAAAAAAAAAAATGTTAGGGAAAAAATATAAGTGTCACTAAAAGGGGGTACCAATCGACTCCAAATGGTCTGAAACGTACTCATATACACTTTCTGTGAAAAGGATTTTGGCCTCCTAGGGTTACACTTCGGAAAAAATCAGCTTTTTCATTTTCCCATTCATGATTCCAAACCCTAGGGTTGGGACCTTCTGTACCAACCACACTCTTATAATTCAACCCTAGCCCATTTTCTTTCATAACTCCCAAACCCTACCCCTAGTGGCGAAATGGAGGGCTGCAACAGTAAGTCATTTTCAAAGATCTATCCACTCAAACAGTAAAAAAACAAAAAATGTTAGGGAAAAAATTTAAGTGTCACTAAAAGGGGGTACCAATCGACTCCAAATGGTCTGAAACGTACTCATATACACTTTTTGTGAAAAGGATTTTGGCCTCCTAGGGTTACACTTCGGAAAAAATCAGCTTTTTCATTTTCCCATTCATGATTCCAAACCCTAGGGTTGGGACCTTCTGTACCAACCACACTCTTATAATTCAACCCTAGCCCATTTTCTTTCATAACTCCCAAACCCTACCCCTAGTGGCGAAATGGAGGGCTGCAACAGTAAGTCATTTTCAAAGATCTATCCACTCAAACAGTAAAAAAAAAAAAATGTTAGGGAAAAAATTTAAGTGTCACTAAAAGGGGGTACCAATCGACTCCAAATGGTCTGAAACGTACTCATATACACTTTCTGTGAAAAGGATTTTGGCCTCCTAGGGTTACACTTCGGAAAAAATCAGCTTTTTCATTTTCCCATTCATGGTTCCAAACCCTAGTACCTTTGTGTTGTATGCGCTTGGTTTCAAGCTTCTAAGACCTTCCAATTTCAAGCTATGAAGGAAAAGTGAAGACACGTTTACTTTTCATATGTCATGACAGTTGGCTGAGACGGCCAAAACATGCGCTCGTGGAAACTTTTTTCAAAATCCACTTTGGGCTTGTAAGATGTTGTAAAGTGACTTTCTGTCACAATGCAGTACATGCACCTCAACACCCAACTTCATGAACACCACATCAGAGTGAATCATGCGACTGAACCGCGTGCGCTGGAGCCACCAGTGAGCGGCCAGTAGCTCATTGAGGCCCTTTGTGTTGTATGCGCTTGGTTTCAAGCTTCTAAGACCTTCCAATTTCAAGCTATGAAGGAAAAGTGAAGACACGTTTACTTTTCATATTTCATGACAGTTGGCTGAGACGGCCAAAACATGCGCTCGTGGAAACTTTTTTCAAAATCCACTTTGGGCTTGTAAGATGTTGTAAAGTGACTTTCTGTCACAATGCAGTACATGCACCTCAACACCCAACTTCATGAACACCATATCAGAGTGAATGATGCGACTGAACCGCGTGCGCTGGAGCCACCAGTGAGCGGCCAGTAGCTCATTGAGGCCCTTTGTGTTGTATGCGCTTGGTTTCAAGCTTCTAAGACCTTCCAATTTCAAGCTATGAAGGAAAAGTGAAGACACGTTTACTTTTCATATTTCATGACAGTTGGCTGAGACGGCCAAAACATGCGCTCGTGGAAACTTTTTTCAAAATCCACTTTGGGCTTGTAAGATGTTGTAAAGTGACTTTCTGTCACAATGCAGTACATGCACCTCAACACCCAACTTCATGAACACCACATCAGAGGGAATGATGCGACTGAACCGCGTGCGCTGGAGCCACCAGTGAGCGGCCAGTAGCTCATTGAGGCCCTTTGTGTTGTATGCGCTTGGTTTCAAGCTTCTAAGACCTTCCAATTTCAAGCTATGAAGGAAAAGTGAAGACACGTTTACTTTTCATATTTCATGACAGTTGGCTGAGACGGCCAAAACATGCGCTCGTGGAAACTTTTTTCAAAATCCACTTTGGGCTTGTAAGATGTTGTAAAGTGACTTTCTGTCACAATGCGGTACATGCACCTCAACACCCAACTTCATGAACACCACATCAGAGTGAATGATGCGACTGAACCGCGTGCGCTGGAGCCACCAGTGAGCGGCCAGTAGCTCATTGAGGCCCTTTGTGTTGTATGCGCTTGGTTTCAAGCTTCTAAGACCTTCCAATTTCAAGCTATGAAGGAAAAGTGAAGACACGTTTACTTTTCATATTTCATGACAGTTGGCTGAGACGGCCAAAACATGCGCTCGTGGAAACTTTTTTCAAAATCCACTTTGGGCTTGTAAGATGTTGTAAAGTGACTTTCTGTCACAATGCAGTACATGCACCTCAACACCCAACTTCATGAACACCATATCAGAGTGAATGATGCGACTGAACCGCGTGCGCTGGAGCCACCAGTGAGCGGCCAGTAGCTCATTGAGGCCCTTTGTGTTGTATGCGCTTGGTTTCAAGCTTCTAAGACCTTCCAATTTCAAGCTATGAAGGAAAAGTGAAGACACGTTTACTTTTCATATTTCATGACAGTTGGCTGAGACGGCCAAAACATGCGCTCGTGGAAACTTTTTTCAAAATCCACTTTGGGCTTGTAAGATGTTGTAAAGTGACTTTCTTTCACAATGCAGTACATGCACCTCAACACCCAACTTCATGAACACCACATCAGAGGGAATGATGCGACTGAACCGCGTGCGCTGGAGCCACCAGTGAGCGGCCAGTAGCTCATTGAGGCCCTTTGTGTTGTATGCGCTTGGTTTCAAGCTTCTAAGACCTTCCAATTTCAAGCTATGAAGGAAAAGTGGAGACACGTTTACTTTTCATATTTCATGACAGTTGGCTGAGACGGCCAAAACATGCGCTCGTGGAAACTTTTTTCAAAATCCACTTTGGGCTTGTAAGATGTTGTAAAGTGACTTTCTGTCACAATGCGGTACATGCACCTCAACACCCAACTTCATGAACACCACATCAGAGTGAATGATGCGACTGAACCGCGTGCGCTGGAGCCACCAGTGAGCGGCCAGTAGCTCATTGAGGCCCTTTGTGTTGTATGCGCTTGGTTTCAAGCTTCTAAGACCTTCCAATTTCAAGCTATGAAGGAAAAGTGAAGACACGTTTACTTTTCATATTTCATGACAGTTGGCTGAGACGGCCAAAACATGCGCTCGTGGAAACTTTTTTCAAAATCCACTTTGGGCTTGTAAGATGTTGTAAAGTGACTTTCTGTCACAATGCAGTACATGCACCTCAACACCCAACTTCATGAACACCACATCAGAGTGAATGATGCGACTGAACCGCGTGCGCTGGAGCCACCAGTGAGCGGCCAGTAGCTCATTGAGGCCCTTTGTGTTGTATGCGCTTGGTTTCAAGCTTCTAAGACCTTCCAATTTCAAGCTATGAAGGAAAAGTGAAGACACGTTTACTTTTCATATTTCATGACAGTTGGCTGAGACGGCCAAAACATGCGCTCGTGGAAACTTTTTTCAAAATCCACTTTGGGCTTGTAAGATGTTGTAAAGTGACTTTCTGTCACAATGCAGTACATGCACCTCAACACCCAACTTCATGAACACCACATCAGAGTGAATGATGCGACTGAACCGCGTGCGCTGGAGCCACCAGTGAGCGGCCAGTAGCTCATTGAGGCCCTTTGTGTTGTATGCGCTTGGTTTCAAGCTTCTAAGACCTTCCAATTTCAAGCTATGAAGGAAAAGTGAAGACACGTTTACTTTTCATATTTCATGACAGTTGGCTGAGACGGCCAAAACATGCGCTCGTGGAAACTTTTTTCAAAATCCACTTTGGGCTTGTAAGATGTTGTAAAGTGACTTTCTGTCACAATGCAGTACATGCACCTCAACACCCAACTTCATGAACACCACATCAGAGTGAATGATGCGACTGAACCGCGTGCGCTGGAGCCACCAGTGAGCGGCCAGTAGCTCATTGAGGCCCTTTGTGTTGTATGCGCTTGGTTTCAAGCTTCTAAGACCTTCCAATTTCAAGCTATGAAGGAAAAGTGAAGACACGTTTACTTTTCATATTTCATGACAGTTGGCTGAGACGGCCAAAACATGCGCTCGTGGAAACTTTTTTCAAAATCCACTTTGGGCTTGTAAGATGTTGTAAAGTGACTTTCTGTCACAATGCAGTACATGCACCTCAACACCCAACTTCATGAACACCACATCAGAGTGAATGATGCGACTGAACCGCGTGCGCTGGAGCCACCAGTGAGCGGCCAGTAGCTCATTGAGGCCCTTTGTGTTGTATGCGCTTGGTTTCAAGCTTCTAAGACCTTCCAATTTCAAGCTATGAAGGAAAAGTGAAGACACGTTTACTTTTCATATTTCATGACAGTTGGCTGAGACGGCCAAAACATGCGCTCGTGGAAACTTTTTTCAAAATCCACTTTGGGCTTGTAAGATGTTGTAAAGTGACTTTCTGTCACAATGCGGTACATGCACCTCAACACCCAACTTCATGAACACCACATCAGAGTGAATGATGCGACTGAACCGCGTGCGCTGGAGCCACCAGTGAGCGGCCAGTAGCTCATTGAGGCCCTTTGTGTTGTATGCGCTTGGTTTCAAGCTTCTAAGACCTTCCAATTTCAAGCTATGAAGGAAAAGTGAAGACACGTTTACTTTTCATATTTCATGACAGTTGGCTGAGACGGCCAAAACATGCGCTCGTGGAAACTTTTTTCAAAATCCACTTTGGGCTTGTAAGATGTTGTAAAGTGACTTTCTGTCACAATGCAGTACATGCACCTCAACACCCAACTTCATGAACACCACATCAGAGTGAATGATGCGACTGAACCGCGTGCGCTGGAGCCACCAGTGAGCGGCCAGTAGCTCATTGAGGCCCTTTGTGTTGTATGCGCTTGGTTTCAAGCTTCTAAGACCTTCCAATTTCAAGCTATGAAGGAAAAGTGAAGACACGTTTACTTTTCATATTTCATGACAGTTGGCTGAGACGGCCAAAACATGCGCTCGTGGAAACTTTTTTCAAAATCCACTTTGGGCTTGTAAGATGTTGTAAAGTGACTTTCTGTCACAATGCAGTACATGCACCTCAACACCCAACTTCATGAACACCACATCAGAGTGAATGATGCGACTGAACCGCGTGCGCTGGAGCCACCAGTGAGCGGCCAGTAGCTCATTGAGGCCCTTTGTGTTGTATGCGCTTGGTTTCAAGCTTCTAAGACCTTCCAATTTCAAGCTATGAAGGAAAAGTGAAGACACGTTTACTTTTCATATTTCATGACAGTTGGCTGAGACGGCCAAAACATGCGCTCGTGGAAACTTTTTTCAAAATCCACTTTGGGCTTGTAAGATGTTGTAAAGTGACTTTCTGTCACAATGCGGTACATGCACCTCAACACCCAACTTCATGAACACCACATCAGAGTGAATGATGCGACTGAACCGCGTGCGCTGGAGCCACCAGTGAGCGGCCAGTAGTGAGCGGCCAGTAGCTCATTGAGGCCCTTTGTGTTGTATGCGCTTGGTTTCAAGCTTCTAAGACCTTCCAATTTCAAGCTATGAGGAAAAGTGAAGACACGTTTACTTTTCATATTTCATTTGGCTGAGACGGCCAAAACAGCAGCTCGTGGAAACTTTTTCAAAATCCACTTGGGCTTGTACGTTGTAAAGTGACTTTCTGTCACAATGCAGTACATGCACTCAACCGCCAACTTCATGAACACCACATCAGAGTGATTGATGAGACTGAACAGCGTGGCTGGAGCCAGCAGTGAGCGGCCAGTAGCTCATTGAGGCCCTTTGTGTTGTATGCGCTTGGTTTCAAGCTTCTAAGACCTTCCAATTTCAAGCTATGAAGGAAAAGTGAAGACACGTTTACTTTTCATATTTCATGACAGTTGGCTGAGACGGCCAAAACATGCGCTCGTGGAAACTTTTTTTCAAAATCCACTTTGGGCTTGTAAGCTGTTGTAAAGTGACTTTCTGTCACAATGCAGTACATGCACCTCAACCCCAACTTCATGAACACCACATCAGAGTGAATGATGCGACTGAACCGCGTGCGCTGGAGCCACCAGTGAGCGGCCAGTAGCTCATTGAGGCCCTTTGTGTTGTATGCGCTTGGTTTCAAGCTTCTAAGACCTTCCAATTTCAAGCTATGAAGGAAAAGTGAAGACACGTTTACTTTTCATATTTCATGACAGTTGGCTGAGACGGCCAAAACATGCGCTCGTGGAAACTTTTTTCAAAATCCACTTTGGGCTTGTAAGCTGTTGTAAAGTGACTTTCTGTCACAATGCAGTACATGCACCTCAACACCCAACTTCATGAACACCACATCAGAGTGAATGATGCGACTGAACCGCGTGCGCTGGAGCCACCAGTGAGCGGCCAGTAGCTCATTGAGGCCCTTTGTGTTGTATGCGCTTGGTTTCAAGCTTCTAAGACCTTCCAATTTCAAGCTATGAAGGAAAAGTGAAGACACGTTTACTTTTCATATTTCATGACAGTTGGCTGAGACGGCCAAAACATGCGCTCGTGGAAACTTTTTTCAAAATCCACTTTGGGCTTGTAAGCTGTTGTAAAGTGACTTTCTGTCACAATGCAGTACATGCACCTCAATACCCAACTTCATGAACACCACATCAGAGTGAATGATGCGACTGAACCGCGTGCGCTGGAGCCACCAGTGAGCGGCCAGTAGCTCATTGAGGCCCTTTGTGTTGTATGCGCTTGGTTTCAAGCTTCTAAGACCTTCCAATTTCAAGCTATGAAGGAAAAGTGAAGACACGTTTACTTTCATATTTCATGACAGTTGGCTGAGACGGCCAAAACATGCGCTCGTGGAAACTTTTTTCAAATCCACTTTGGGCTTGTAAGCTGTTGTAAAGTGACTTTCTGTCACAATGCAGTACATGCACCTCAATACCCAACTTCATGAACACCACATCAGAGTGAATGATGCGACTGAACCGCGTGCGCTGGAGCCACCAGTGAGCGGCCAGTAGCTCATTGAGGCCTTTGTGTTGTATGCGCTTGGTTTTCAAGCTTCTAAGACCTTCCAATTTCGAGCTATGAAGGAAAAGTGAAGACACGTTTACTTTTCATATTTCATGACAGTTGGCTGAGACGGCCAAAACATGCGCTCGTGGAAACTTTTTTTCAAAAATCCACTTTGGGCTTGTAAGATGTTGTAAAGTGACTTTCTGTCACAATGCAGTACATGCACCTCAACACCCAACTTCATGAACACCACATCAGAGTGAATGATGCGACTGAACCGCGTGCGCTGGAGCCACCAGTGAGCGGCCAGTAGCTCATTGAGGCCCTTTGTGTTGTATGCGCTTGGTTTCAAGCTTCTAAGACCTTCCAATTTCGAGCTATGAAGGAAAAGTGAAGACACGTTTACTTTTCATATTTCATGACAGTTGGCTGAGACGGCCAAAACATGCGCTCGTGGAAACTTTTTTCAAAATCCACTTTGGGCTTGTAAGATGTTGTAAAGTGACTTTCTGTCACAATGCAGTACATGCACCTCAACACCCCAACTTCATGAACACCACATCAGAGTGAATGATGCGACTGAACCGCGTGCGCTGGAGCCACCAGTGAGCGGCCAGTAGCTCATTGAGGCCTTTGTGTTGTATGCGCTTGGTTTCAAGCTTCTAAGACCTTCCAATTTCAAGCTATGAAGGAAAAGTGAAGACACGTTTACTTTTCATATTTCATGACAGTTGGCTGAGACGGCCAAAACATGCGCTCGTGGAAACTTTTTTCAAAATCCACTTTGGGCTTGTAAGATGTTGTAAAGTGACTTTCTGTCACAATGCAGTACATGCACCTCAACACCCAACTTCATGAACACCACATCAGAGTGAATGATGCGACTGAACCGCGTGCGCTGGAGCCACCAGTGAGCGGCCAGTAGCTCATTGAGGCCCTTTGTGTTGTATGCGCTTGGTTTCAAGCTTCTAAGACCTTCCAATTTCAAGCTATGAAGGAAAAGTGAAGACACGTTTACTTTTCATATTTCATGACAGTTGGCTGAGACGGCCAAAACATGCGCTCGTGGAAACTTTTTTCAAAATCCACTTTGGGCTTGTAAGATGTTGTAAAGTGACTTTCTGTCACAATGCGTACATGCACCTCAACACCCAACTTCATGAACACCACATCAGAGTGAATGATGCGACTGAACCGCGTGCGCTGGAGCCACCAGTGAGCGGCCAGTAGCTCATTGAGGCCCTTTGTGTTGTATGCGCTTGGTTTCAAGCTTCTAAGACCTTCCAATTTTCAAGCTATGAAGGAAAAGTGAAGACACGTTTACTTTTCATATTTCATGACAGTTGGCTGAGACGGCCAAAACATGCGCTCGTGGAAACTTTTTTCAAAATCCACTTTGGGCTTGTAAGCTGTTGTAAAGTGACTTTCTGTCACAATGCAGTACATGCACCTCAACACCCAACTTCATGAACACCACATCAGAGTGAATGATGCGACTGAACCGCGTGCGCTGGAGCCACCAGTGAGCGGCCAGTAGCTCATTGAGGCCCTTTGTGTTGTATGCGCTTGGTTTCAAGCTTCTAAGACCTTCCAATTTCAAGCTATGAAGGAAAAGTGAAGACACGTTTACTTTTCATATTTCATGACAGTTGGCTGAGACGGCCAAAACATGCGCTCGTGGAAACTTTTTTCAAAATCCACTTTGGGCTTGTAAGATGTTGTAAAGTGACTTTCTGTCACAATGCAGTACATGCACCTCAACCGCCAACTTCATGAACACCACATCAGAGTGAATGATGCGACTGAACCGCGTGCGCTGGAGCCACCAGTGAGCGGCCAGTAGCTCATTGAGGCCCTTTGTGTTGTATGCGCTTGGTTTCAAGCTTCTAAGACCTTCCAATTTCAAGCTATGAAGGAAAAGTGAAGACACGTTTACTTTTCATATTTCATGACAGTTGGCTGAGACGGCCAAAACATGCGCTCGTGGAAACTTTTTTCAAAATCCACTTTGGGCTTGTAAGCTGTTGTAAAGTGACTTTCTGTCACAATGCAGTACATGCACCTCAACCGCCAACTTCATGAACACCACATCAGAGTGAATGATGCGACTGAACCGCGTGCGCTGGAGCCACCAGTGAGCGGCCAGTAGCTCATTGAGGCCCTTTGTGTTGTATGCGCTTGGTTTCAAGCTTCTAAGACCTTCCAATTTCAAGCTATGAAGGAAAAGTGAAGACACGTTTACTTTTCATATTTCATGACAGTTGGCTGAGACGGCCAAAACATGCGCTCGTGGAAACTTTTTTCAAAATCCACTTTGGGCTTGTAAGATGTTGTAAAGTGACTTTCTGTCACAATGCAGTACATGCACCTCAACACCCAACTTCATGAACACCACATCAGAGTGAATGATGCGACTGAACCGCGTGCGCTGGAGCCACCAGTGAGCGGCCAGTAGCTCATTGAGGCCCTTTGTGTTGTATGCGCTTGGTTTCAAGCTTCTAAGACCTTCCAATTTCAAGCTATGAAGGAAAAGTGAAGACACGTTTACTTTTCATATTTCATGACAGTTGGCTGAGACGGCCAAAACATGCGCTCGTGGAAACTTTTTTCAAAATCCACTTTGGGCTTGTAAGCTGTTGTAAAGTGACTTTCTGTCACAATGCAGTACATGCACCTCAACACCCAACTTCATGAACACCACATCAGAGTGAATGATGCGACTGAACCGCGTGCGCTGGAGCCACCAGTGAGCGGCCAGTAGCTCATTGAGGCCCTTTGTGTTGTATGCGCTTGGTTTCAAGCTTCTAAGACCTTCCAATTTCAAGCTATGAAGGAAAAGTGAAGACACGTTTACTTTTCATATTTCATGACAGTTGGCTGAGACGGCCAAAACATGCGCTCGTGGAAACTTTTTTCAAAATCCACTGTGGGCTTGTAAGCTGTTGTAAAGTGACTTTCTGTCACAATGCAGTACATGCACCTCAATACCCAACTTCATGAACACCACATCAGAGTGAATGATGCGACTGAACCGCGTGCGCTGGAGCCACCAGTGAGCGGCCAGTAGCTCATTGAGGCCCTTTGTGTTGTATGCGCTTGGTTTCAAGCTTCTAAGACCTTCCAATTTCGAGCTATGAAGGAAAAGTGAAGACACGTTTACTTTTCATATTTCATGACAGTTGGCTGAGACGGCCAAAACATGCGCTCGTGGAAACTTTTTTTCAAAATCCACTTTGGGCTTGTAAGATGTTGTAAAGTGACTTTCTGTCACAATGCAGTACATGCACCTCAACACCCAACTTCATGAACACCACATCAGAGTGAATGATGCGACTGAACCGCGTGCGCTGGAGCCACCAGTGAGCGGCCAGTAGCTCATTGAGGCCCTTTGTGTTGTATGCGCTTGGTTTCAAGCTTCTAAGACCTTCCAATTTCGAGCTATGAAGGAAAAGTGAAGACACGTTTACTTTTCATATTTCATGACAGTTGGCTGAGACGGCCAAAACATGCGCTCGTGGAAACTTTTTTCAAAATCCACTTTGGGCTTGTAAGATGTTGTAAAGTGACTTTCTGTCACAATGCAGTACATGCACCTCAACACCCAACTTCATGAACACCACATCAGAGTGAATGATGCGACTGAACCGCGTGCGCTGGAGCCACCAGTGAGCGGCCAGTAGCTCATTGAGGCCCTTTGTGTTGTATGCGCTTGGTTTCAAGCTTCTAAGACCTTCCAATTTCAAGCTATGAAGGAAAAGTGAAGACACGTTTACTTTTCATATTTCATGACAGTTGGCTGAGACGGCCAAAACATGCGCTCGTGGAAACTTTTTTCAAAATCCACTTTGGGCTTGTAAGCTGTTGTAAAGTGACTTTCTGTCACAATGCAGTACATGCACCTCAACACCCAACTTCATGAACACCACATCAGAGTGAATGATGCGACTGAACCGCGTGCGCTGGAGCCACCAGTGAGCGGCCAGTAGCTCATTGAGGCCCTTTGTGTTGTATGCGCTTGGTTTCAAGCTTCTAAGACCTTCCAATTTCAAGCTATGAAGGAAAAGTGAAGACACGTTTACTTTTCATATTTCATGACAGTTGGCTGAGACGGCCAAAACATGCGCTCGTGGAAACTTTTTTCAAAATCCACTTTGGGCTTGTAAGATGTTGTAAAGTGACTTTCTGTCACAATGCAGTACATGCACCTCAACACCCAACTTCATGAACACCACATCAGAGTGAATGATGCGACTGAACCGCGTGCGCTGGAGCCACCAGTGAGCGGCCAGTAGCTCATTGAGGCCCTTTGTGTTGTATGCGCTTGGTTTCAAGCTTCTAAGACCTTCCAATTTCAAGCTATGAAGGAAAAGTGAAGACACGTTTACTTTTCATATTTCATGACAGTTGGCTGAGACGGCCAAAACATGCGCTCGTGGAAACTTTTTTCAAAATCCACTTTGGGCTTGTAAGATGTTGTAAAGTGACTTTCTGTCACAATGCAGTACATGCACCTCAACACCCAACTTCATGTACACCACATCAGAGTGAATGATGCGACTGAACCGCGTGCGCTGGAGCCACCAGTGAGCGGCCAGTAGCTCATTGAGGCCCTTTGTGTTGTATGCGCTTGGTTTCAAGCTTCTAAGACCTTCCAATTTCAAGCTATGAAGGAAAAGTGAAGACACGTTTACTTTTCATATTTCATGACAGTTGGCTGAGACGGCCAAAACATGCGCTCGTGGAAACTTTTTTCAAAATCCACTTTGGGCTTGTAAGCTGTTGTAAAGTGACTTTCTGTCACAATGCAGTACATGCACCTCAACACCCAACTTCATGAACACCACATCAGAGTGAATGATGCGACTGAACCGCGTGCGCTGGAGCCACCAGTGAGCGGCCAGTAGCTCATTGAGGCCCTTTGTGTTGTATGCGCTTGGTTTCAAGCTTCTAAGACCTTCCAATTTCAAGCTATGAAGGAAAAGTGAAGACACGTTTACTTTTCATATTTCATGACAGTTGGCTGAGACGGCCAAAACATGCGCTCGTGGAAACTTTTTTCAAAATCCACTTTGGGCTTGTAAGATGTTGTAAAGTGACTTTCTGTCACAATGCAGTACATGCACCTCAACCGCCAACTTCATGAACACCACATCAGAGTGAATGATGCGACTGAACCGCGTGCGCTGGAGCCACCAGTGAGCGGCCAGTAGCTCATTGAGGCCCTTTGTGTTGTATGCGCTTGGTTTCAAGCTTCTAAGACCTTCCAATTTCAAGCTATGAAGGAAAAGTGAAGACACGTTTACTTTTCATATTTCATGACAGTTGGCTGAGACGGCCAAAACATGCGCTCGTGGAAACTTTTTTCAAAATCCACTTTGGGCTTGTAAGATGTTGTAAAGTGACTTTCTGTCACAATGCAGTACATGCACCTCAACACCCAACTTCATGAACACCACATCAGAGTGAATGATGCGACTGAACCGCGTGCGCTGGAGCCACCAGTGAGCGGCCAGTAGCTCATTGAGGCCCTTTGTGTTGTATGCGCTTGGTTTCAAGCTTCTAAGACCTTCCAATTTCAAGCTATGAAGGAAAAGTGAAGACACGTTCACTTTTCATATTTCATGACAGTTGGCTGAGACGGCCAAAACATGCGCTCGTGGAAACTTTTTTCAAAATCCACTTTGGGCTTGTAAGCTGTTGTAAAGTGACTTTCTGTCACAATGCAGTACATGCACCTCAACACCCAACTTCATGAACACCACATCAGAGTGAATGATGCGACTGAACCGCGTGCGCTGGAGCCACCAGTGAGCGGCCAGTAGCTCATTGAGGCCCTTTGTGTTGTATGCGCTTGGTTTCAAGCTTCTAAGACCTTCCAATTTCAAGCTATGAAGGAAAAGTGAAGACACGTTTACTTTTCATATTTCATGACAGTTGGCTGAGACGGCCAAAACATGCGCTCGTGGAAACTTTTTTCAAAATCCACTTTGGGCTTGTAAGCTGTTGTAAAGTGACTTTCTGTCACAATGCAGTACATGCACCTCAACACCCAACTTCATGAACACCACATCAGAGTGAATGATGCGACTGAACCGCGTGCGCTGGAGCCACCAGTGAGCGGCCAGTAGCTCATTGAGGCCCTTTGTGTTGTATGCGCTTGGTTTCAAGCTTCTAAGACCTTCCAATTTCGAGCTATGAAGGAAAAGTGACGACACGTTTACTTTTCATATTTCATGACAGTTGGCTGAGACGGCCAAAACATGCGCTCGTGGAAACTTTTTTCAAAATCCACTTTGGGCTTGTAAGATGTTGTAAAGTGACTTTCTGTCACAATGCAGTACATGCACCTCAACACCCAACTTCATGAACACCACATCAGAGTGAATGATGCGACTGAACCGCGTGCGCTGGAGCCACCAGTGAGCGGCCAGTAGCTCATTGAGGCCCTTTGTGTTGTATGCGCTTGGTTTCAAGCTTCTAAGACCTTCCAATTTCAAGCTATGAAGGAAAAGTGAAGACACGTTTACTTTTCATATTTCATGACAGTTGGCTGAGACGGCCAAAACATGCGCTCGTGGAAACTTTTTTCAAAATCCACTTTGGGCTTGTAAGCTGTTGTAAAGTGACTTTCTGTCACAATGCAGTACATGCACCTCAACACCCAACTTCATGAACACCACATCAGAGTGAATGATGCGACTGAACCGCGTGCGCTGGAGCCACCAGTGAGCGGCCAGTAGCTCATTGAGGCCCTTTGTGTTGTATGCGCTTGGTTTCAAGCTTCTAAGACCTTCCAATTTCAAGCTATGAAGGAAAAGTGAAGACACGTTTACTTTTCATATTTCATGACAGTTGGCTGAGACGGCCAAAACATGCGCTCGTGGAAACTTTTTTCAAAATCCACTTTGGGCTTGTAAGATGTTGTAAAGTGACTTTCTGTCACAATGCAGTACATGCACCTCAACACCCAACTTCATGAACACCACATCAGAGTGAATGATGCGACTGAACCGCGTGCGCTGGAGCCACCAGTGAGCGGCCAGTAGCTCATTGAGGCCCTTTGTGTTGTATGCGCTTGGTTTCAAGCTTCTAAGACCTTCCAATTTCAAGCTATGAAGGAAAAGTGAAGACACGTTTACTTTTCATATTTCATGACAGTTGGCTGAGACGGCCAAAACATGCGCTCGTGGAAACTTTTTTCAAAATCCACTTTGGGCTTGTAAGCTGTTGTAAAGTGACTTTCTGTCACAATGCAGTACATGCACCTCAACCGCCAACTTCATGAACACCACATCAGAGTGAATGATGCGACTGAACCGCGTGCGCTGGAGCCACCAGTGAGCGGCCAGTAGCTCATTGAGGCCCTTTGTGTTGTATGCGCTTGGTTTCAAGCTTCTAAGACCTTCCAATTTCAAGCTATGAAGGAAAAGTGAAGACACGTTTACTTTTCATATTTCATGACAGTTGGCTGAGACGGCCAAAACATGCGCTCGTGGAAACTTTTTTCAAAATCCACTTTGGGCTTGTAAGATGTTGTAAAGTGACTTTCTGTCACAATGCAGTACATGCACCTCAACACCCAACTTCATGAACACCACATCAGAGTGAATGATGCGACTGAACCGCGTGCGCTGGAGCCACCAGTGAGCGGCCAGTAGCTCATTGAGGCCCTTTGTGTTGTATGCGCTTGGTTTCAAGCTTCTAAGACCTTCCAATTTCAAGCTATGAAGGAAAAGTGAAGACACGTTTACTTTTCATATTTCATGACAGTTGGCTGAGACGGCCAAAACATGCGCTCGTGGAAACTTTTTTCAAAATCCACTTTGGGCTTGTAAGCTGTTGTAAAGTGACTTTCTGTCACAATGCAGTACATGCACCTCAACACCCAACTTCATGAACACCACATCAGAGTGAATGATGCGACTGAACCGCGTGCGCTGGAGCCACCAGTGAGCGGCCAGTAGCTCATTGAGGCCCTTTGTGTTGTATGCGCTTGGTTTCAAGCTTCTAAGACCTTCCAATTTCAAGCTATGAAGGAAAAGTGAAGACACGTTTACTTTTCATATTTCATGACAGTTGGCTGAGACGGCCAAAACATGCGCTCGTGGAAACTTTTTTCAAAATCCACTTTGGGCTTGTAAGCTGTTGTAAAGTGACTTTCTGTCACAATGCAGTACATGCACCTCAACACCCAACTTCATGAACACCACATCAGAGTGAATGATGCGACTGAACCGCGTGCGCTGGAGCCACCAGTGAGCGGCCAGTAGCTCATTGAGGCCCTTTGTGTTGTATGCGCTTGGTTTCAAGCTTCTAAGACCTTCCAATTTCGAGCTATGAAGGAAAAGTGAAGACACGTTTACTTTTCATATTTCATGACAGTTGGCTGAGACGGCCAAAACATGCGCTCGTGGAAACTTTTTTCAAAATCCACTTTGGGCTTGTAAGATGTTGTAAAGTGACTTTCTGTCACAATGCAGTACATGCACCTCAACACCCAACTTCATGAACACCACATCAGAGTGAATGATGCGACTGAACCGCGTGCGCTGGAGCCACCAGTGAGCGGCCAGTAGCTCATTGAGGCCCTTTGTTGTATGCGCTTGGTTTCAAGCTTCTAAGACCTTCCAATTTCGAGCTATGAAGGAAAAGTGAAGACACGTTTACTTTTCATATTTCATGACAGTTGGCTGAGACGGCCAAAACATGCGCTCGTGGAAACTTTTTTCAAAATCCACTTTGGGCTTGTAAGATGTTGTAAAGTGACTTTCTGTCACAATGCAGTACATGCACCTCAACACCCAACTTCATGAACACCACATCAGAGTGAATGATGCGACTGAACCGCGTGCGCTGGAGCCACCAGTGAGCGGCCAGTAGCTCATTGAGGCCCTTTGTGTTGTATGCGCTTGGTTTCAAGCTTCTAAGACCTTCCAATTTCAAGCTATGAAGGAAAAGTGAAGACACGTTTACTTTTCATATTTCATGACAGTTGGCTGAGACGGCCAAAACATGCGCTCGTGGAAACTTTTTTCAAAATCCACTTTGGGCTTGTAAGATGTTGTAAAGTGACTTTCTGTCACAATGCAGTACATGCACCTCAACACCCAACTTCATGAACACCACATCAGAGTGAATGATGCGACTGAACCGCGTGCGCTGGAGCCACCAGTGAGCGGCCAGTAGCTCATTGAGGCCCTTTGTGTTGTATGCGCTTGGTTTCAAGCTTCTAAGACCTTCCAATTTCAAGCTATGAAGGAAAAGTGAAGACACGTTTACTTTTCATATTTCATGACAGTTGGCTGAGACGGCCAAAACATGCGCTCGTGGAAACTTTTTTCAAAATCCACTTTGGGCTTGTAAGCTGTTGTAAAGTGACTTTCTGTCACAATGCAGTACATGCACCTCAACACCCAACTTCATGAACACCACATCAGAGTGAATGATGCGACTGAACCGCGTGCGCTGGAGCCACCAGTGAGCGGCCAGTAGCTCATTGAGGCCCTTTGTGTTGTATGCGCTTGGTTTCAAGCTTCTAAGACCTTCCAATTTCAAGCTATGAAGGAAAAGTGAAGACACGTTTACTTTTCATATTTCATGACAGTTGGCTGAGACGGCCAAAACATGCGCTCGTGGAAACTTTTTTCAAAATCCACTTTGGGCTTGTAAGATGTTGTAAAGTGACTTTCTGTCACAATGCAGTACATGCACCTCAACACCCAACTTCATGAACACCACATCAGAGTGAATGATGCGACTGAACCGCGTGCGCTGGAGCCACCAGTGAGCGGCCAGTAGCTCATTGAGGCCCTTTGTGTTGTATGCGCTTGGTTTCAAGCTTCTAAGACCTTCCAATTTCAAGCTATGAAGGAAAAGTGAAGACACGTTTACTTTTCATATTTCATGACAGTTGGCTGAGACGGCCAAAACATGCGCTCGTGGAAACTTTTTTCAAAATCCACTTTGGGCTTGTAAGCTGTTGTAAAGTGACTTTCTGTCACAATGCAGTACATGCACCTCAACCGCCAACTTCATGAACACCACATCAGAGTGAATGATGCGACTGAACCGCGTGCGCTGGAGCCACCAGTGAGCGGCCAGTAGCTCATTGAGGCCCTTTGTGTTGTATGCGCTTGGTTTCAAGCTTCTAAGACCTTCCAATTTCAAGCTATGAAGGAAAAGTGAAGACACGTTTACTTTTCATATTTCATGACAGTTGGCTGAGACGGCCAAAACATGCGCTCGTGGAAACTTTTTTCAAAATCCACTTTGGGCTTGTAAGATGTTGTAAAGTGACTTTCTGTCACAATGCAGTACATGCACCTCAACACCCAACTTCATGAACACCACATCAGAGTGAATGATGCGACTGAACCGCGTGCGCTGGAGCCACCAGTGAGCGGCCAGTAGCTCATTGAGGCCCTTTGTGTTGTATGCGCTTGGTTTCAAGCTTCTAAGACCTTCCAATTTCAAGCTATGAAGGAAAAGTGAAGACACGTTTACTTTTCATATTTCATGACAGTTGGCTGAGACGGCCAAAACATGCGCTCGTGGAAACTTTTTTCAAAATCCACTTTGGGCTTGTAAGCTGTTGTAAAGTGACTTTCTGTCACAATGCAGTACATGCACCTCAACACCCAACTTCATGAACACCACATCAGAGTGAATGATGCGACTGAACCTAGGGTGACCACCTGTCCCGCTTTACGTTGTACTGTACAGCAATTTTACCCTTTGTCCCGCCTCACGCAAATTGAGCATCTGTCCCGCTTTTTCGTTCAACCCTGGCCAATTGAAAATAAATACATAGATACGCCCACAGGCGTATAGGGTTAACTTATGTCCAATAGTTCAAAGGAGAGCAATAAAATCGGTAGTCGATAGGCTGAGTCGTACGTCAATCAAACTGTTGCCTGGTGCACGAACGCCTCCGCAACGTTGTCAAAGATCTCAAATTGGAGAGCGCGCTCTTCGGTCAGGTTAAGCAGCCATGGCCAGTGTGGCCACGAGAAAGAGAAGATGCATTTTAGCGAATGGACCGCAACATATACTCTTGGCAAAGACCTGTAGACGGCGAAGCAGAGAGGGCATTTTGCATTTGCGTTTTTCTCTGGGGCATGGTGAAGAATACGATGTGAATGGTGCAAGTGAGTCCTACAAAACTAAAAAAACACTCCGAGAGCGCAGACCAAGGCCAAGCGAAAACACAACCGCCTCCTGGATAACTCCCATTTACTCGTTTGTTCCGTGGGTCATTTCAGACCTTTCCTGAAAATCCCATCCTTAACTTTTTGAGTTATCTTGCGAACCAACAGACAGACAAACAAACAGACAAAGCCCCGATGAAAATAACCTCCTTGGCAGATCGTAAAAAACACATCAAAGAAACATGCAAATCATAAAAGATTCTGGTTTACCTATTTGCACTGAAATAGTTGTTCAACTTTCTATGCAAGCCTATAGACTATAGGCCTTATATTTGGTTGATCTTAGGCTAGGTGGGTCTAATATTTTTTTTGTGTGTTGATTAAGAATTTGATTCACTGAGTGCATTCTTTCAGCTGCATAATGCCTGGTCCCTTGGACAGCTGACAATTTTGATAGTCCCAATAAATGAGATGTTGCGAAATTAATGTTTTGTCTTTTAGTCTAGGTAGTGTCTTAATCTTATGTCGGTAGATTAAAAAAAATGTTGCTTAGTAAATTAGATCTGGCAATTTATCTTAAATTTAAAGTTATTACGTCTGTCCCACATTGTCCCTCTTTACCATGCTACTTGTCCCACATTTTGTCTGACTAGAGGTGGTCACCCTAACTGAACCGCGTGCGCTGGAGCCACCAGTGAGCGGCCAGTAGCTCATTGAGGCCCTTTGTGTTGTATGCGCTTGGTTTCAAGCTTCTAAGACCTTCCAATTTCAAGCTATGAAGGAAAAGTGAAGACACGTTTACTTTTCATATTTCATGACAGTTGGCTGAGACGGCCAAAACATGCGCTCGTGGAAACTTTTTTCAAAATCCACTTTGGGCTTGTAAGCTGTTGTAAAGTGACTTTCTGTCACAATGCAGTACATGCACCTCAACACCCAACTTCATGAACACCACATCAGAGTGAATGATGCGACTGAACCGCGTGCGCTGGAGCCACCAGTGAGCGGCCAGTAGCTCATTGAGGCCCTTTGTGTTGTATGCGCTTGGTTTCAAGCTTCTAAGACCTTCCAATTTCAAGCTATGAAGGAAAAGTGAAGACACGTTTACTTTTCATATTTCATGACAGTTGGCTGAGACGGCCAAAACATGCGCTCGTGGAAACTTTTTTCAAAATCCACTTTGGGCTTGTAAGCTGTTGTAAAGTGACTTTCTGTCACAATGCAGTACATGCACCTCAACCGCCAACTTCATGAACACCACATCAGAGTGAATGATGCGACTGAACCGCGTGCGCTGGAGCCACCAGTGAGCGGCCAGTAGCTCATTGAGGCCCTTTGTGTTGTATGCGCTTGGTTTCAAGCTTCTAAGACCTTCCAATTTCAAGCTATGAAGGAAAAGTGAAGACACGTTTACTTTTCATATTTCATGACAGTTGGCTGAGACGGCCAAAACATGCGCTCGTGGAAACTTTTTTCAAAATCCACTTTGGGCTTGTAAGATGTTGTAAAGTGACTTTCTGTCACAATGCAGTACATGCACCTCAACACCCAACTTCATGAACACCACATCAGAGTGAATGATGCGACTGAACCGCGTGCGCTGGAGCCACCAGTGAGCGGCCAGTAGCTCATTGAGGCCCTTTGTGTTGTATGCGCTTGGTTTCAAGCTTCTAAGACCTTCCAATTTCAAGCTATGAAGGAAAAGTGAAGACACGTTTACTTTTCATATTTCATGACAGTTGGCTGAGACGGCCAAAACATGCGCTCGTGGAAACTTTTTTCAAAATCCACTTTGGGCTTGTAAGCTGTTGTAAAGTGACTTTCTGTCACAATGCAGTACATGCACCTCAACACCCAACTTCATGAACACCACATCAGAGTGAATGATGCGACTGAACCTAGGGTGACCACCTGTCCCGCTTTACGTTGTACTGTACAGCAATTTTACCCTTTGTCCCGCCTCACGCAAATTGAGCATCTGTCCCGCTTTTTCGTTCAACCCTGGCCAATTGAAAATAAATACATAGATACGCCCACAGGCGTATAGGGTTAACTTATGTCCAATAGTTCAAAGGAGAGCAATAAAATCGGTAGTCGATAGGCTGAGTCGTACGTCAATCAAACTGTTGCCTGGTGCACGAACGCCTCCGCAACGTTGTCAAAGATCTCAAATTGGAGAGCGCGCTCTTCGGTCAGGTTAAGCAGCCATGGCCAGTGTGGCCACGAGAAAGAGAAGATGCATTTTAGCGAATGGACCGCAACATATACTCTTGGCAAAGACCTGTAGACGGCGAAGCAGAGAGGGCATTTTGCATTTGCGTTTTTCTCTGGGGCATGGTGAAGAATACGATGTGAATGGTGCAAGTGAGTCCTACAAAACTAAAAAAACACTCCGAGAGCGCAGACCAAGGCCAAGCGAAAACACAACCGCCTCCTGGATAACTCCCATTTACTCGTTTGTTCCGTGGGTCATTTCAGACCTTTCCTGAAAATCCCATCCTTAACTTTTTGAGTTATCTTGCGAACCAACAGACAGACAAACAAACAGACAAAGCCCCGATGAAAATAACCTCCTTGGCAGATCGTAAAAAACACATCAAAGAAACATGCAAATCATAAAAGATTCTGGTTTACCTATTTGCACTGAAATAGTTGTTCAACTTTCTATGCAAGCCTATAGACTATAGGCCTTATATTTGGTTGATCTTAGGCTAGGTGGGTCTAATATTTTTTTTGTGTGTTGATTAAGAATTTGATTCACTGAGTGCATTCTTTCAGCTGCATAATGCCTGGTCCCTTGGACAGCTGACAATTTTGATAGTCCCAATAAATGAGATGTTGCGAAATTAATGTTTTGTCTTTTAGTCTAGGTAGTGTCTTAATCTTATGTCGGTAGATTAAAAAAAATGTTGCTTAGTAAATTAGATCTGGCAATTTATCTTAAATTTAAAGTTATTACGTCTGTCCCACATTGTCCCTCTTTACCATGCTACTTGTCCCACATTTTGTCTGACTAGAGGTGGTCACCCTAACTGAACCGCGTGCGCTGGAGCCACCAGTGAGCGGCCAGTAGCTCATTGAGGCCCTTTGTGTTGTATGCGCTTGGTTTCAAGCTTCTAAGACCTTCCAATTTCAAGCTATGAAGGAAAAGTGAAGACACGTTTACTTTTCATATTTCATGACAGTTGGCTGAGACGGCCAAAACATGCGCTCGTGGAAACTTTTTTCAAAATCCACTTTGGGCTTGTAAGCTGTTGTAAAGTGACTTTCTGTCACAATGCAGTACATGCACCTCAACACCCAACTTCATGAACACCACATCAGAGTGAATGATGCGACTGAACCGCGTGCGCTGGAGCCACCAGTGAGCGGCCAGTAGCTCATTGAGGCCCTTTGTGTTGTATGCGCTTGGTTTCAAGCTTCTAAGACCTTCCAATTTCGAGCTATGAAGGAAAAGTGAAGACACGTTTACTTTTCATATTTCATGACAGTTGGCTGAGACGGCCAAAACATGCGCTCGTGGAAACTTTTTTCAAAATCCACTTTGGGCTTGTAAGATGTTGTAAAGTGACTTTCTGTCACAATGCAGTACATGCACCTCAACACCCAACTTCATGAACACCACATCAGAGTGAATGATGCGACTGAACCGCGTGCGCTGGAGCCACCAGTGAGCGGCCAGTAGCTCATTGAGGCCCTTTGTGTTGTATGCGCTTGGTTTCAAGCTTCTAAGACCTTCCAATTTCGAGCTATGAAGGAAAAGTGAAGACACGTTTACTTTTCATATTTCATGACAGTTGGCTGAGACGGCCAAAACATGCGCTCGTGGAAACTTTTTTCAAAATCCACTTTGGGCTTGTAAGATGTTGTAAAGTGACTTTCTGTCACAATGCAGTACATGCACCTCAACACCCAACTTCATGAACACCACATCAGAGTGAATGATGCGACTGAACCGCGTGCGCTGGAGCCACCAGTGAGCGGCCAGTAGCTCATTGAGGCCCTTTGTGTTGTATGCGCTTGGTTTCAAGCTTCTAAGACCTTCCAATTTCAAGCTATGAAGGAAAAGTGAAGACACGTTTACTTTTCATATTTCATGACAGTTGGCTGAGACGGCCAAAACATGCGCTCGTGGAAACTTTTTTCAAAATCCACTTTGGGCTTGTAAGCTGTTGTAAAGTGACTTTCTGTCACAATGCAGTACATGCACCTCAACACCCAACTTCATGAACACCACATCAGAGTGAATGATGCGACTGAACCGCGTGCGCTGGAGCCACCAGTGAGCGGCCAGTAGCTCATTGAGGCCCTTTGTGTTGTATGCGCTTGGTTTCAAGCTTCTAAGACCTTCCAATTTCAAGCTATGAAGGAAAAGTGAAGACACGTTTACTTTTCATATTTCATGACAGTTGGCTGAGACGGCCAAAACATGCGCTCGTGGAAACTTTTTTCAAAATCCACTTTGGGCTTGTAAGATGTAAAGTGACTTTCTGTCACAATGCAGTACATGCACCTCAACACCCAACTTCATGAACACCACATCAGAGTGAATGATGCGACTGAACCGCGTGCGCTGGAGCCACCAGTGAGCGGCCAGTAGCTCATTGAGGCCCTTTGTGTTGTATGCGCTTGGTTTCAATCTTCTAAGACCTTCCAATTTCAAGCTATGAAGGAAAAGTGAAGACACGTTTACTTTTCATATTTCATGACAGTTGGCTGAGACGGCCAAAACATGCGCTCGTGGAAACTTTTTTCAAAATCCACTTTGGGCTTGTAAGCTGTTGTAAAGTGACTTTCTGTCACAATGCAGTACATGCACCTCAACACCCAACTTCATGAACACCACATCAGAGTGAATGATGCGACTGAACCGCGTGCGCTGGAGCCACCAGTGAGCGGCCAGTAGCTCATTGAGGCCCTTTGTGTTGTATGCGCTTGGTTTCAAGCTTCTAAGACCTTCCAATTTCAAGCTATGAAGGAAAAGTGAAGACACGTTTACTTTTCATATTTCATGACAGTTGGCTGAGACGGCCAAAACATGCGCTCGTGGAAACTTTTTTCAAAATCCACTTTGGGCTTGTAAGCTGTTGTAAAGTGACTTTCTGTCACAATGCAGTACATGCACCTCAACACCCAACTTCATGAACACCACATCAGAGTGAATGATGCGACTGAACCGCGTGCGCTGGAGCCACCAGTGAGCGGCCAGTAGCTCATTGAGGCCCTTTGTGTTGTATGCGCTTGGTTTCAAGCTTCTAAGACCTTCCAATTTCAAGCTATGAAGGAAAAGTGAAGACACGTTTACTTTTCATATTTCATGACAGTTGGCTGAGACGGCCAAAACATGCGCTCGTGGAAACTTTTTTCAAAATCCACTTTGGGCTTGTAAGCTGTTGTAAAGTGACTTTCTGTCACAATGCAGTACATGCACCTCAACCGCCAACTTCATGAACACCACATCAGAGTGAATGATGCGACTGAACCGCGTGCGCTGGAGCCACCAGTGAGCGGCCAGTAGCTCATTGAGGCCCTTTGTGTTGTATGCGCTTGGTTTCAAGCTTCTAAGACCTTCCAATTTCAAGCTATGAAGGAAAAGTGAAGACACGTTTACTTTTCATATTTCATGACAGTTGGCTGAGACGGCCAAAACATGCGCTCGTGGAAACTTTTTTCAAAATCCACTTTGGGCTTGTAAGATGTAAAGTGACTTTCTGTCACAATGCAGTACATGCACCTCAACACCCAACTTCATGAACACCACATCAGAGTGAATGATGCGACTGAACCGCGTGCGCTGGAGCCACCAGTGAGCGGCCAGTAGCTCATTGAGGCCCTTTGTGTTGTATGCGCTTGGTTTCAAGCTTCTAAGACCTTCCAATTTCAAGCTATGAAGGAAAAGTGAAGACACGTTTACTTTTCATATTTCATGACAGTTGGCTGAGACGGCCAAAACATGCGCTCGTGGAAACTTTTTTCAAAATCCACTTTGGGCTTGTAAGATGTTGTAAAGTGACTTTCTGTCACAATGCAGTACATGCACCTCAACACCCAACTTCATGAACACCACATCAGAGTGAATGATGCGACTGAACCGCGTGCGCTGGAGCCACCAGTGAGCGGCCAGTAGCTCATTGAGGCCCTTTGTGTTGTATGCGCTTGGTTTCAAGCTTCTAAGACCTTCCAATTTCAAGCTATGAAGGAAAAGTGAAGACACGTTTACTTTTCATATTTCATGACAGTTGGCTGAGACGGCCAAAACATGCGCTCGTGGAAACTTTTTTCAAAATCCACTTTGGGCTTGTAAGCTGTTGTAAAGTGACTTTCTGTCACAATGCAGTACATGCACCTCAACACCCAACTTCATGAACACCACATCAGAGTGAATGATGCGACTGAACCGCGTGCGCTGGAGCCACCAGTGAGCGGCCAGTAGCTCATTGAGGCCCTTTGTGTTGTATGCGCTTGGTTTCAAGCTTCTAAGACCTTCCAATTTCGAGCTATGAAGGAAAAGTGAAGACACGTTTACTTTTCATATTTCATGACAGTTGGCTGAGACGGCCAAAACATGCGCTCGTGGAAACTTTTTTCAAAATCCACTTTGGGCTTGTAAGCTGTTGTAAAGTGACTTTCTGTCACAATGCAGTACATGCACCTCAACACCCAACTTCATGAACACCACATCAGAGTGAATGATGCGACTGAACCGCGTGCGCTGGAGCCACCAGTGAGCGGCCAGTAGCTCATTGAGGCCCTTTGTGTTGTATGCGCTTGGTTTCAAGCTTCTAAGACCTTCCAATTTCAAGCTATGAAGGAAAAGTGAAGACACGTTTACTTTTCATATTTCATGACAGTTGGCTGAGACGGCCAAAACATGCGCTCGTGGAAACTTTTTTCAAAATCCACTTTGGGCTTGTAAGATGTTGTAAAGTGACTTTCTGTCACAATGCAGTACATGCACCTCAACACCCAACTTCATGAACACCACATCAGAGTGAATGATGCGACTGAACCGCGTGCGCTGGAGCCACCAGTGAGCGGCCAGTAGCTCATTGAGGCCCTTTGTGTTGTGTGCGCTTGGTTTCAAGCTTCTAAGACCTTCCAATTTCAAGCTATGAAGGAAAAGTGAAGACACGTTTACTTTTCATATTTCATGACAGTTGGCTGAGACGGCCAAAACATGCGCTCGTGGAAACTTTTTTCAAAATCCACTTTGGGCTTGTAAGCTGTTGTAAAGTGACTTTCTGTCACAATGCAGTACATGCACCTCAACACCCAACTTCATGAACACCACATCAGAGTGAATGATGCGACTGAACCGCGTGCGCTGGAGCAACCAGTGAGCGGCCAGTAGCTCATTGAGGCCCTTTGTGTTGTATGCGCTTGGTTTCAAGCTTCTAAGACCTTCCAATTTCAAGCTATGAAGGAAAAGTGAAGACACGTTTACTTTTCATATTTCATGACAGTTGGCTGAGACGGCCAAAACATGCGCTCGTGGAAACTTTTTTCAAAATCCACTTTGGGCTTGTAAGCTGTTGTAAAGTGACTTTCTGTCACAATGCAGTACATGCACCTCAACACCCAACTTCATGAACACCACATCAGAGTGAATGATGCGACTGAACCGCGTGCGCTGGAGCCACCAGTGAGCGGCCAGTAGCTCATTGAGGCCCTTTGTGTTGTATGCGCTTGGTTTCAAGCTTTAAGACCTTCCAATTTCAAGCTATGAAGGAAAAGTGAAGACACGTTTACTTTTCATATTTCATGACAGTTGGCTGAGACGGCCAAAACATGCGCTCGTGGAAACTTTTTTCAAAATCCACTTTGGGCTTGTAAGATGTTGTAAAGTGACTTTCTGTCACAATGCAGTACATGCACCTCAACACCCAACTTCATGAACACCACATCAGAGTGAATGATGCGACTGAACCGCGTGCGCTGGAGCCACCAGTGAGCGGCCAGTAGCTCATTGAGGCCCTTTGTGTTGTATGCGCTTGGTTTCAAGCTTCTAAGACCTTCCAATTTCAAGCTATGAAGGAAAAGTGAAGACACGTTTACTTTTCATATTTCATGACAGTTGGCTGAGACGGCCAAAACATGCGCTCGTGGAAACTTTTTTCAAAATCCACTTTGGGCTTGTAAGCTGTTGTAAAGTGACTTTCTGTCACAATGCAGTACATGCACCTCAACACCCAACTTCATGAACACCACATCAGAGTGAATGATGCGACTGAACCGCGTGCGCTGGAGCCACCAGTGAGCGGCCAGTAGCTCATTGAGGCCCTTTGTGTTGTATGCGCTTGGTTTCAAGCTTCTAAGACCTTCCAATTTCAAGCTATGAAGGAAAAGTGAAGACACGTTTACTTTTCATATTTCATGACAGTTGGCTGAGACGGCCAAAACATGCGCTCGTGGAAACTTTTTTCAAAATCCACTTTGGGCTTGTAAGCTGTTGTAAAGTGACTTTCTGTCACAATGCAGTACATGCACCTCAACACCCAACTTCATGAACACCACATCAGAGTGAATGATGCGACTGAACCGCGTGCGCTGGAGCAACCAGTGAGCGGCCAGTAGCTCATTGAGGCCCTTTGTGTTGTATGCGCTTGGTTTCAAGCTTCTAAGACCTTCCAATTTCAAGCTATGAAGGAAAAGTGAAGACACGTTTACTTTTCATATTTCATGACAGTTGGCTGAGACGGCCAAAACATGCGCTCGTGGAAACTTTTTTCAAAATCCACTTTGGGCTTGTAAGCTGTTGTAAAGTGACTTTCTGTCACAATGCAGTACATGCACCTCAACACCCAACTTCATGAACACCACATCAGAGTGAATGATGCGACTGAACCGCGTGCGCTGGAGCCACCAGTGAGCGGCCAGTAGCTCATTGAGGCCCTTTGTGTTGTATGCGCTTGGTTTCAAGCTTTAAGACCTTCCAATTTCAAGCTATGAAGGAAAAGTGAAGACACGTTTACTTTTCATATTTCATGACAGTTGGCTGAGACGGCCAAAACATGCGCTCGTGGAAACTTTTTTCAAAATCCACTTTGGGCTTGTAAGATGTTGTAAAGTGACTTTCTGTCACAATGCAGTACATGCACCTCAACACCCAACTTCATGAACACCACATCAGAGTGAATGATGCGACTGAACCGCGTGCGCTGGAGCCACCAGTGAGCGGCCAGTAGCTCATTGAGGCCCTTTGTGTTGTATGCGCTTGGTTTCAAGCTTCTAAGACCTTCCAATTTCAAGCTATGAAGGAAAAGTGAAGACACGTTTACTTTTCATATTTCATGACAGTTGGCTGAGACGGCCAAAACATGCGCTCGTGGAAACTTTTTTCAAAATCCACTTTGGGCTTGTAAGCTGTTGTAAAGTGACTTTCTGTCACAATGCAGTACATGCACCTCAACACCCAACTTCATGAACACCACATCAGAGTGAATGATGCGACTGAACCGCGTGCGCTGGAGCCACCAGTGAGCGGCCAGTAGCTCATTGAGGCCCTTTGTGTTGTATGCGCTTGGTTTCAAGCTTCTAAGACCTTCCAATTTCAAGCTATGAAGGAAAAGTGAAGACACGTTTACTTTTCATATTTCATGACAGTTGGCTGAGACGGCCAAAACATGCGCTCGTGGAAACTTTTTTCAAAATCCACTTTGGGCTTGTAAGCTGTTGTAAAGTGACTTTCTGTCACAATGCAGTACATGCACCTCAACACCCAACTTCATGAACACCACATCAGAGTGAATGATGCGACTGAACCGCGTGCGCTGGAGCCACCAGTGAGCGGCCAGTAGCTCATTGAGGCCCTTTGTGTTGTATGCGCTTGGTTTCAAGCTTCTAAGACCTTCCAATTTCAAGCTATGAAGGAAAAGTGAAGACACGTTTACTTTTCATATTTCATGACAGTTGGCTGAGACGGCCAAAACATGCGCTCGTGGAAACTTTTTTCAAAATCCACTTTGGGCTTGTAAGCTGTTGTAAAGTGACTTTCTGTCACAATGCAGTACATGCACCTCAACACCCAACTTCATGAACACCACATCAGAGTGAATGATGCGACTGAACCGCGTGCGCTGGAGCCACCAGTGAGCGGCCAGTAGCTCATTGAGGCCCTTTGTGTTGTATGCGCTTGGTTTCAAGCTTCTAAGACCTTCCAATTTCAAGCTATGAAGGAAAAGTGAAGACACGTTTACTTTTCATATTTCATGACAGTTGGCTGAGACGGCCAAAACATGCGCTCGTGGAAACTTTTTTCAAAATCCACTTTGGGCTTGTAAGCTGTTGTAAAGTGACTTTCTGTCACAATGCAGTACATGCACCTCAACACCCAACTTCATGAACACCACATCAGAGTGAATGATGCGACTGAACCGCGTGCGCTGGAGCCACCAGTGAGCGGCCAGTAGCTCATTGAGGCCCTTTGTGTTGTATGCGCTTGGTTTCAAGCTTCTAAGACCTTCCAATTTCAAGCTATGAAGGAAAAGTGAAGACACGTTTACTTTTCATATTTCATGACAGTTGGCTGAGACGGCCAAAACATGCGCTCGTGGAAACTTTTTTCAAAATCCACTTTGGGCTTGTAAGCTGTTGTAAAGTGACTTTCTGTCACAATGCAGTACATGCACCTCAACCGCCAACTTCATGAACACCACATCAGAGTGAATGATGCGACTGAACCGCGTGCGCTGGAGCCACCAGTGAGCGGCCAGTAGCTCATTGAGGCCCTTTGTGTTGTATGCGCTCGGTTTCAAGCTTCTAAGACCTTCCAATTTCAAGCTATGAAGGAAAAGTGAAGACACGTTTACTTTTCATATTTCATGACAGTTGGCTGAGACGGCCAAAACATGCGCTCGTGGAAACTTTTTTCAAAATCCACTTTGGGCTTGTAAGATGTTGTAAAGTGACTTTCTGTCACAATGCAGTACATGCACCTCAACACCCAACTTCATGAACACCACATCAGAGTGAATGATGCGACTGAACCGCGTGCGCTGGAGCCACCAGTGAGCGGCCAGTAGCTCATTGAGGCCCTTTGTGTTGTATGCGCTCGGTTTCAAGCTTCTAAGACCTTCCAATTTCAAGCTATGAAGGAAAAGTGAAGACACGTTTACTTTTCATATTTCATGACAGTTGGCTGAGACGGCCAAAACATGCGCTCGTGGAAACTTTTTTCAAAATCCACTTTGGGCTTGTAAGCTGTTGTAAAGTGACTTTCTGTCACAATGCAGTACATGCACCTCAACACCCAACTTCATGAACACCACATCAGAGTGAATGATGCGACTGAACCGCGTGCGCTGGAGCCACCAGTGAGCGGCCAGTAGCTCATTGAGGCCCTTTGTGTTGTATGCGCTTGGTTTCAAGCTTCTAAGACCTTCCAATTTCAAGCTATGAAGGAAAAGTGAAGACACGTTTACTTTTCATATTTCATGACAGTTGGCTGAGACGGCCAAAACATGCGCTCGTGGAAACTTTTTTCAAAATCCACTTTGGGCTTGTAAGCTGTTGTAAAGTGACTTTCTGTCACAATGCAGTACATGCACCTCAACACCCAACTTCATGAACACCACATCAGAGTGAATGATGCGACTGAACCGCGTGCGCTGGAGCCACCAGTGAGCGGCCAGTAGCTCATTGAGGCCCTTTGTGTTGTATGCGCTTGGTTTCAAGCTTCTAAGACCTTCCAATTTCAAGCTATGAAGGAAAAGTGAAGACACGTTTACTTTTCATATTTCATGACAGTTGGCTGAGACGGCCAAAACATGCGCTCGTGGAAACTTTTTTCAAAATCCACTTTGGGCTTGTAAGCTGTTGTAAAGTGACTTTCTGTCACAATGCAGTACATGCACCTCAACACCCAACTTCATGAACACCACATCAGAGTGAATGATGCGACTGAACCGCGTGCGCTGGAGCCACCAGTGAGCGGCCAGTAGCTCATTGAGGCCCTTTGTGTTGTATGCGCTTGGTTTCAAGCTTCTAAGACCTTCCAATTTCAAGCTATGAAGGAAAAGTGAAGACACGTTTACTTTTCATATTTCATGACAGTTGGCTGAGACGGCCAAAACATGCGCTCGTGGAAACTTTTTTCAAAATCCACTTTGGGCTTGTAAGCTGTTGTAAAGTGACTTTCTGTCACAATGCAGTACATGCACCTCAACACCCAACTTCATGAACACCACATCAGAGTGAATGATGCGACTGAACCGCGTGCGCTGGAGCCACCAGTGAGCGGCCAGTAGCTCATTGAGGCCCTTTGTGTTGTATGCGCTTGGTTTCAAGCTTCTAAGACCTTCCAATTTCAAGCTATGAAGGAAAAGTGAAGACACGTTTACTTTTCATATTTCATGACAGTTGGCTGAGACGGCCAAAACATGCGCTCGTGGAAACTTTTTTCAAAATCCACTTTGGGCTTGTAAGCTGTTGTAAAGTGACTTTCTGTCACAATGCAGTACATGCACCTCAACACCCAACTTCATGAACACCACATCAGAGTGAATGATGCGACTGAACCGCGTGCGCTGGAGCCACCAGTGAGCGGCCAGTAGCTCATTGAGGCCCTTTGTGTTGTATGCGCTTGGTTTCAAGCTTCTAAGACCTTCCAATTTCAAGCTATGAAGGAAAAGTGAAGACACGTTTACTTTTCATATTTCATGACAGTTGGCTGAGACGGCCAAAACATGCGCTCGTGGAAACTTTTTTCAAAATCCACTTTGGGCTTGTAAGCTGTTGTAAAGTGACTTTCTGTCACAATGCAGTACATGCACCTCAACACCCAACTTCATGAACACCACATCAGAGTGAATGATGCGACTGAACCGCGTGCGCTGGAGCCACCAGTGAGCGGCCAGTAGCTCATTGAGGCCTTTTGTGTTGTATGCGCTCGGTTTCAAGCTTCTAAGACCTTCCAATTTCAAGCTATGAAGGAAAAGTGAAGACACGTTTACTTTTCATATTTCATGACAGTTGGCTGAGACGGCCAAAACATGCGCTCGTGGAAACTTTTTTCAAAATCCACTTTGGGCTTGTAAGATGTTGTAAAGTGACTTTCTGTCACAATGCAGTACATGCACCTCAACACCCAACTTCATGAACACCACATCAGAGTGAATGATGCGACTGAACCGCGTGCGCTGGAGCCACCAGTGAGCGGCCAGTAGCTCATTGAGGCCCTTTGTGTTGTATGCGCTCGGTTTCAAGCTTCTAAGACCTTCCAATTTCAAGCTATGAAGGAAAAGTGAAGACACGTTTACTTTTCATATTTCATGACAGTTGGCTGAGACGGCCAAAACATGCGCTCGTGGAAACTTTTTTCAAAATCCACTTTGGGCTTGTAAGCTGTTGTAAAGTGACTTTCTGTCACAATGCAGTACATGCACCTCAACACCCAACTTCATGAACACCACATCAGAGTGAATGATGCGACTGAACCGCGTGCGCTGGAGCCACCAGTGAGCGGCCAGTAGCTCATTGAGGCCCTTTGTGTTGTATGCGCTTGGTTTCAAGCTTCTAAGACCTTCCAATTTCAAGCTATGAAGGAAAAGTGAAGACACGTTTACTTTTCATATTTCATGACAGTTGGCTGAGACGGCCAAAACATGCGCTCGTGGAAACTTTTTTCAAAATCCACTTTGGGCTTGTAAGCTGTTGTAAAGTGACTTTCTGTCACAATGCAGTACATGCACCTCAACACCCAACTTCATGAACACCACATCAGAGTGAATGATGCGACTGAACCGCGTGCGCTGGAGCCACCAGTGAGCGGCCAGTAGCTCATTGAGGCCCTTTGTGTTGTATGCGCTTGGTTTCAAGCTTCTAAGACCTTCCAATTTCAAGCTATGAAGGAAAAGTGAAGACACGTTTACTTTTCATATTTCATGACAGTTGGCTGAGACGGCCAAAACATGCGCTCGTGGAAACTTTTTTCAAAATCCACTTTGGGCTTGTAAGCTGTTGTAAAGTGACTTTCTGTCACAATGCAGTACATGCACCTCAACACCCAACTTCATGAACACCACATCAGAGTGAATGATGCGACTGAACCGCGTGCGCTGGAGCCACCAGTGAGCGGCCAGTAGCTCATTGAGGCCCTTTGTGTTGTATGCGCTTGGTTTCAAGCTTCTAAGACCTTCCAATTTCAAGCTATGAAGGAAAAGTGAAGACACGTTTACTTTTCATATTTCATGACAGTTGGCTGAGACGGCCAAAACATGCGCTCGTGGAAACTTTTTTCAAAATCCACTTTGGGCTTGTAAGCTGTTGTAAAGTGACTTTCTGTCACAATGCAGTACATGCACCTCAACACCCAACTTCATGAACACCACATCAGAGTGAATGATGCGACTGAACCGCGTGCGCTGGAGCCACCAGTGAGCGGCCAGTAGCTCATTGAGGCCCTTTGTGTTGTATGCGCTTGGTTTCAAGCTTCTAAGACCTTCCAATTTCAAGCTATGAAGGAAAAGTGAAGACACGTTTACTTTTCATATTTCATGACAGTTGGCTGAGACGGCCAAAACATGCGCTCGTGGAAACTTTTTTCAAAATCCACTTTGGGCTTGTAAGCTGTTGTAAAGTGACTTTCTGTCACAATGCAGTACATGCACCTCAACACCCAACTTCATGAACACCACATCAGAGTGAATGATGCGACTGAACCGCGTGCGCTGGAGCCACCAGTGAGCGGCCAGTAGCTCATTGAGGCCCTTTGTGTTGTATGCGCTTGGTTTCAAGCTTCTAAGACCTTCCAATTTCAAGCTATGAAGGAAAAGTGAAGACACGTTTACTTTTCATATTTCATGACAGTTGGCTGAGACGGCCAAAACATGCGCTCGTGGAAACTTTTTTCAAAATCCACTTTGGGCTTGTAAGCTGTTGTAAAGTGACTTTCTGTCACAATGCAGTACATGCACCTCAACACCCAACTTCATGAACACCACATCAGAGTGAATGATGCGACTGAACCGCGTGCGCTGGAGCCACCAGTGAGCGGCCAGTAGCCCATTGAGGCCCTTTGTGTTGTATGCGCTTGGTTTCAAGCTTCTAAGACCTTCCAATTTCAAGCTATGAAGGAAAAGTGAAGACACGTTTACTTTTCATATTTCATGACAGTTGGCTGAGACGGCCAAAACATGCGCTCGTGGAAACTTTTTTCAAAATCCACTTTGGGCTTGTAAGCTGTTGTAAAGTGACTTTCTGTCACAATGCAGTACATGCACCTCAACACCCAACTTCATGAACACCACATCAGAGTGAATGATGCGACTGAACCGCGTGCGCTGGAGCCACCAGTGAGCGGCCAGTAGCTCATTGAGGCCCTTTGTGTTGTATGCGCTTGGTTTCAAGCTTCTAAGACCTTCCAATTTCAAGCTATGAAGGAAAAGTGAAGACACGTTTACTTTTCATATTTCATGACAGTTGGCTGAGACGGCCAAAACATGCGCTCGTGGAAACTTTTTTCAAAATCCACTTTGGGCTTGTAAGATGTAAAGTGACTTTCTGTCACAATGCAGTACATGCACCTCAACACCCAACTTCATGAACACCACATCAGAGTGAATGATGCGACTGAACCGCGTGCGCTGGAGCCACCAGTGAGCGGCCAGTAGCTCATTGAGGCCCTTTGTGTTGTATGCGCTTGGTTTCAAGCTTCTAAGACCTTCCAATTTCAAGCTATGAAGGAAAAGTGAAGACACGTTTACTTTTCATATTTCATGACAGTTGGCTGAGACGGCCAAAACATGCGCTCGTGGAAACTTTTTTCAAAATCCACTTTGGGCTTGTAAGATGTTGTAAAGTGACTTTCTGTCACAATGCAGTACATGCACCTCAACACCCAACTTCATGAACACCACATCAGAGTGAATGATGCGACTGAACCGCGTGCGCTGGAGCCACCAGTGAGCGGCCAGTAGCTCATTGAGGCCCTTTGTGTTGTATGCGCTTGGTTTCAAGCTTCTAAGACCTTCCAATTTCAAGCTATGAAGGAAAAGTGAAGACACGTTTACTTTTCATATTTCATGACAGTTGGCTGAGACGGCCAAAACATGCGCTCGTGGAAACTTTTTTCAAAATCCACTTTGGGCTTGTAAGCTGTTGTAAAGTGACTTTCTGTCACAATGCAGTACATGCACCTCAACACCCAACTTCATGAACACCACATCAGAGTGAATGATGCGACTGAACCGCGTGCGCTGGAGCCACCAGTGAGCGGCCAGTAGCTCATTGAGGCCCTTTGTGTTGTATGCGCTTGGTTTCAAGCTTCTAAGACCTTCCAATTTCGAGCTATGAAGGAAAAGTGAAGACACGTTTACTTTTCATATTTCATGACAGTTGGCTGAGACGGCCAAAACATGCGCTCGTGGAAACTTTTTTCAAAATCCACTTTGGGCTTGTAAGATGTTGTAAAGTGACTTTCTGTCACAATGCAGTACATGCACCTCAACACCCAACTTCATGAACACCACATCAGAGTGAATGATGCGACTGAACCGCGTGCGCTGGAGCCACCAGTGAGCGGCCAGTAGCTCATTGAGGCCCTTTGTGTTGTATGCGCTTGGTTTCAAGCTTCTAAGACCTTCCAATTTCAAGCTATGAAGGAAAAGTGAAGACACGTTTACTTTTCATATTTCATGACAGTTGGCTGAGACGGCCAAAACATGCGCTCGTGGAAACTTTTTTCAAAATCCACTTTGGGCTTGTAAGCTGTTGTAAAGTGACTTTCTGTCACAATGCAGTACATGCACCTCAACACCCAACTTCATGAACACCACATCAGAGTGAATGATGCGACTGAACCGCGTGCGCTGGAGCCACCAGTGAGCGGCCAGTAGCTCATTGAGGCCCTTTGTGTTGTATGCGCTTGGTTTCAAGCTTCTAAGACCTTCCAATTTCAAGCTATGAAGGAAAAGTGAAGACACGTTTACTTTTCATATTTCATGACAGTTGGCTGAGACGGCCAAAACATGCGCTCGTGGAAACTTTTTTCAAAATCCACTTTGGGCTTGTAAGCTGTTGTAAAGTGACTTTCTGTCACAATGCAGTACATGCACCTCAACACCCAACTTCATGAACACCACATCAGAGTGAATGATGCGACTGAACCGCGTGCGCTGGAGCCACCAGTGAGCGGCCAGTAGCTCATTGAGGCCTTTTGTGTTGTATGCGCTCGGTTTCAAGCTTCTAAGACCTTCCAATTTCAAGCTATGAAGGAAAAGTGAAGACACGTTTACTTTTCATATTTCATGACAGTTGGCTGAGACGGCCAAAACATGCGCTCGTGGAAACTTTTTTCAAAATCCACTTTGGGCTTGTAAGATGTTGTAAAGTGACTTTCTGTCACAATGCAGTACATGCACCTCAACACCCAACTTCATGAACACCACATCAGAGTGAATGATGCGACTGAACCGCGTGCGCTGGAGCCACCAGTGAGCGGCCAGTAGCTCATTGAGGCCCTTTGTGTTGAATGCGCTCGGTTTCAAGCTTCTAAGACCTTCCAATTTCAAGCTATGAAGGAAAAGTGAAGACACGTTTACTTTTCATATTTCATGACAGTTGGCTGAGACGGCCAAAACATGCGCTCGTGGAAACTTTTTTCAAAATCCACTTTGGGCTTGTAAGCTGTTGTAAAGTGACTTTCTGTCACAATGCAGTACATGCACCTCAACACCCAACTTCATGAACACCACATCAGAGTGAATGATGCGACTGAACCGCGTGCGCTGGAGCCACCAGTGAGCGGCCAGTAGCTCATTGAGGCCCTTTGTGTTGTATGCGCTTGGTTTCAAGCTTCTAAGACCTTCCAATTTCAAGCTATGAAGGAAAAGTGAAGACACGTTTACTTTTCATATTTCATGACAGTTGGCTGAGACGGCCAAAACATGCGCTCGTGGAAACTTTTTTCAAAATCCACTTTGGGCTTGTAAGCTGTTGTAAAGTGACTTTCTGTCACAATGCAGTACATGCACCTCAACACCCAACTTCATGAACACCACATCAGAGTGAATGATGCGACTGAACCGCGTGCGCTGGAGCCACCAGTGAGCGGCCAGTAGCTCATTGAGGCCCTTTGTGTTGTATGCGCTTGGTTTCAAGCTTCTAAGACCTTCCAATTTCAAGCTATGAAGGAAAAGTGAAGACACGTTTACTTTTCATATTTCATGACAGTTGGCTGAGACGGCCAAAACATGCGCTCGTGGAAACTTTTTTCAAAATCCACTTTGGGCTTGTAAGCTGTTGTAAAGTGACTTTCTGTCACAATGCAGTACATGCACCTCAACACCCAACTTCATGAACACCACATCAGAGTGAATGATGCGACTGAACCGCGTGCGCTGGAGCCACCAGTGAGCGGCCAGTAGCTCATTGAGGCCCTTTGTGTTGTATGCGCTTGGTTTCAAGCTTCTAAGACCTTCCAATTTCAAGCTATGAAGGAAAAGTGAAGACACGTTTACTTTTCATATTTCATGACAGTTGGCTGAGACGGCCAAAACATGCGCTCGTGGAAACTTTTTTCAAAATCCACTTTGGGCTTGTAAGCTGTTGTAAAGTGACTTTCTGTCACAATGCAGTACATGCACCTCAACACCCAACTTCATGAACACCACATCAGAGTGAATGATGCGACTGAACCGCGTGCGCTGGAGCCACCAGTGAGCGGCCAGTAGCTCATTGAGGCCCTTTGTGTTGTATGCGCTTGGTTTCAAGCTTCTAAGACCTTCCAATTTCAAGCTATGAAGGAAAAGTGAAGACACGTTTACTTTTCATATTTCATGACAGTTGGCTGAGACGGCCAAAACATGCGCTCGTGGAAACTTTTTTCAAAATCCACTTTGGGCTTGTAAGCTGTTGTAAAGTGACTTTCTGTCACAATGCAGTACATGCACCTCAACACCCAACTTCATGAACACCACATCAGAGTGAATGATGCGACTGAACCGCGTGCGCTGGAGCCACCAGTGAGCGGCCAGTAGCTCATTGAGGCCCTTTGTGTTGTATGCGCTTGGTTTCAAGCTTCTAAGACCTTCCAATTTCAAGCTATGAAGGAAAAGTGAAGACACGTTTACTTTTCATATTTCATGACAGTTGGCTGAGACGGCCAAAACATGCGCTCGTGGAAACTTTTTTCAAAATCCACTTTGGGCTTGTAAGCTGTTGTAAAGTGACTTTCTGTCACAATGCAGTACATGCACCTCAACACCCAACTTCATGAACACCACATCAGAGTGAATGATGCGACTGAACCGCGTGCGCTGGAGCCACCAGTGAGCGGCCAGTAGCTCATTGAGGCCCTTTGTGTTGTATGCGCTTGGTTTCAAGCTTCTAAGACCTTCCAATTTCAAGCTATGAAGGAAAAGTGAAGACACGTTTACTTTTCATATTTCATGACAGTTGGCTGAGACGGCCAAAACATGCGCTCGTGGAAACTTTTTTCAAAATCCACTTTGGGCTTGTAAGCTGTTGTAAAGTGACTTTCTGTCACAATGCAGTACATGCACCTCAACCGCCAACTTCATGAACACCACATCAGAGTGAATGATGCGACTGAACCGCGTGCGCTGGAGCCACCAGTGAGCGGCCAGTAGCTCATTGAGGCCCTTTGTGTTGTATGCGCTTGGTTTCAAGCTTCTAAGACCTTCCAATTTCAAGCTATGAAGGAAAAGTGAAGACACGTTTACTTTTCATATTTCATGACAGTTGGCTGAGACGGCCAAAACATGCGCTCGTGGAAACTTTTTTCAAAATCCACTTTGGGCTTGTAAGATGTAAAGTGACTTTCTGTCACAATGCAGTACATGCACCTCAACACCCAACTTCATGAACACCACATCAGAGTGAATGATGCGACTGAACCGCGTGCGCTGGAGCCACCAGTGAGCGGCCAGTAGCTCATTGAGGCCCTTTGTGTTGTATGCGCTTGGTTTCAAGCTTCTAAGACCTTCCAATTTCAAGCTATGAAGGAAAAGTGAAGACACGTTTACTTTTCATATTTCATGACAGTTGGCTGAGACGGCCAAAACATGCGCTCGTGGAAACTTTTTTCAAAATCCACTTTGGGCTTGTAAGATGTTGTAAAGTGACTTTCTGTCACAATGCAGTACATGCACCTCAACACCCAACTTCATGAACACCACATCAGAGTGAATGATGCGACTGAACCGCGTGCGCTGGAGCCACCAGTGAGCGGCCAGTAGCTCATTGAGGCCCTTTGTGTTGTATGCGCTTGGTTTCAAGCTTCTAAGACCTTCCAATTTCAAGCTATGAAGGAAAAGTGAAGACACGTTTACTTTTCATATTTCATGACAGTTGGCTGAGACGGCCAAAACATGCGCTCGTGGAAACTTTTTTCAAAATCCACTTTGGGCTTGTAAGCTGTTGTAAAGTGACTTTCTGTCACAATGCAGTACATGCACCTCAACACCCAACTTCATGAACACCACATCAGAGTGAATGATGCGACTGAACCGCGTGCGCTGGAGCCACCAGTGAGCGGCCAGTAGCTCATTGAGGCCCTTTGTGTTGTATGCGCTTGGTTTCAAGCTTCTAAGACCTTCCAATTTCGAGCTATGAAGGAAAAGTGAAGACACGTTTACTTTTCATATTTCATGACAGTTGGCTGAGACGGCCAAAACATGCGCTCGTGGAAACTTTTTTCAAAATCCACTTTGGGCTTGTAAGATGTTGTAAAGTGACTTTCTGTCACAATGCAGTACATGCACCTCAACACCCAACTTCATGAACACCACATCAGAGTGAATGATGCGACTGAACCGCGTGCGCTGGAGCCACCAGTGAGCGGCCAGTAGCTCATTGAGGCCCTTTGTGTTGTATGCGCTTGGTTTCAAGCTTCTAAGACCTTCCAATTTCAAGCTATGAAGGAAAAGTGAAGACACGTTTACTTTTCATATTTCATGACAGTTGGCTGAGACGGCCAAAACATGCGCTCGTGGAAACTTTTTTCAAAATCCACTTTGGGCTTGTAAGATGTTGTAAAGTGACTTTCTGTCACAATGCAGTACATGCACCTCAACACCCAACTTCATGAACACCACATCAGAGTGAATGATGCGACTGAACCGCGTGCGCTGGAGCCACCAGTGAGCGGCCAGTAGCTCATTGAGGCCCTTTGTGTTGTATGCGCTTGGTTTCAAGCTTCTAAGACCTTCCAATTTCAAGCTATGAAGGAAAAGTGAAGACATGTTTACTTTTCATATTTCATGACAGTTGGCTGAGACGGCCAAAACATGCGCTCGTGGAAACTTTTTTCAAAATCCACTTTGGGCTTGTAAGATGTTGTAAAGTGACTTTCTGTCACAATGCAGTACATGCACCTCAACACCCAACTTCATGAACACCACATCAGAGTGAATGATGCGACTGAACCGCGTGCGCTGGAGCCACCAGTGAGCGGCCAGTAGCTCATTGAGGCCCTTTGTGTTGTATGCGCTTGGTTTCAAGCTTCTAAGACCTTCCAATTTCAAGCTATGAAGGAAAAGTGAAGACACGTTTACTTTTCATATTTCATGACAGTTGGCTGAGACGGCCAAAACATGCGCTCGTGGAAACTTTTTTCAAAATCCACTTTGGGCTTGTAAGATGTTGTAAAGTGACTTTCTGTCACAATGCAGTACATGCACCTCAACACCCAACTTCATGAACACCACATCAGAGTGAATGATGCGACTGAACCGCGTGCGCTGGAGCCACCAGTGAGCGGCCAGTAGCTCATTGAGGCCCTTTGTGTTGTATGCGCTTGGTTTCAAGCTTCTAAGACCTTCCAATTTCAAGCTATGAAGGAAAAGTGAAGACACGTTTACTTTTCATATTTCATGACAGTTGGCTGAGACGGCCAAAACTTGCGCTCGTGGAAACTTTTTTCAAAATCCACTTTGGGCTTGTAAGATGTTGTAAAGTGACTTTCTGTCACAATGCAGTACATGCACCTCAACACCCAACTTCATGAACACCACATCAGAGTGAATGATGCGACTGAACCGCGTGCGCTGGAGCCACCAGTGAGCGGCCAGTAGCTCATTGAGGCCCTTTGTGTTGTATGCGCTTGGTTTCAAGCTTCTAAGACCTTCCAATTTCAAGCTATGAAGGAAAAGTGAAGACACGTTTACTTTTCATATTTCATGACAGTTGGCTGAGACGGCCAAAACATGCGCTCGTGGAAACTTTTTTCAAAATCCACTTTGGGCTTGTAAGCTGTTGTAAAGTGACTTTCTGTCACAATGCAGTACATGCACCTCAACACCCAACTTCATGAACACCACATCAGAGTGAATGATGCGACTGAACCGCGTGCGCTGGAGCCACCAGTGAGCGGCCAGTAGCTCATTGAGGCCCTTTGTGTTGTATGCGCTTGGTTTCAAGCTTCTAAGACCTTCCAATTTCAAGCTATGAAGGAAAATTGAAGACACGTTTACTTTTCATATTTCATGACAGTTGGCTGAGACGGCCAAAACATGCGCTCGTGGAAACTTTTTTCAAAATCCACTTTGGGCTTGTAAGATGTTGTAAAGTGACTTTCTGTCACAATGCAGTACATGCACCTCAACACCCAACTTCATGAACACCACATCAGAGTGAATGATGCGACTGAACCGCGTGCGCTGGAGCCACCAGTGAGCGGCCAGTAGCTCATTGAGGCCCTTTGTGTTGTATGCGCTTGGTTTCAAGCTTCTAAGACCTTCCAATTTCAAGCTATGAAGGAAAAGTGAAGACACGTTTACTTTTCATATTTCATGACAGTTGGCTGAGACGGCCAAAACATGCGCTCGTGGAAACTTTTTTCAAAATCCACTTTGGGCTTGTAAGCTGTTGTAAAGTGACTTTCTGTCACAATGCAGTACATGCACCTCAACACCCAACTTCATGAACACCACATCAGAGTGAATGATGCGACTGAACCGCGTGCGCTGGAGCCACCAGTGAGCGGCCAGTAGCTCATTGAGGCCCTTTGTGTTGTATGCGCTTGGTTTCAAGCTTCTAAGACCTTCCAATTTCAAGCTATGAAGGAAAAGTGAAGACACGTTTACTTTTCATATTTCATGACAGTTGGCTGAGACGGCCAAAACATGCGCTCGTGGAAACTTTTTTCAAAATCCACTTTGGGCTTGTAAGCTGTTGTAAAGTGACTTTCTGTCACAATGCAGTACATGCACCTCAACACCCAACTTCATGAACACCACATCAGAGTGAATGATGCGACTGAACCGCGTGCGCTGGAGCCACCAGTGAGCGGCCAGTAGCTCATTGAGGCCCTTTGTGTTGTATGCGCTTGGTTTCAAGCTTCTAAGACCTTCCAATTTCAAGCTATGAAGGAAAAGTGAAGACACGTTTACTTTTCATATTTCATGACAGTTGGCTGAGACGGCCAAAACATGCGCTCGTGGAAACTTTTTTCAAAATCCACTTTGGGCTTGTAAGATGTTGTAAAGTGACTTTCTGTCACAATGCAGTACATGCACCTCAACACCCAACTTCATGAACACCACATCAGAGTGAATGATGCGACTGAACCGCGTGCGCTGGAGCCACCAGTGAGCGGCCAGTAGCTCATTGAGGCCCTTTGTGTTGTATGCGCTTGGTTTCAAGCTTCTAAGACCTTCCAATTTCAAGCTATGAAGGAAAAGTGAAGACACGTTTACTTTTCATATTTCATGACAGTTGGCTGAGACGGCCAAAACATGCGCTCGTGGAAACTTTTTTCAAAATCCACTTTGGGCTTGTAAGCTGTTGTAAAGTGACTTTCTGTCACAATGCAGTACATGCACCTCAACACCCAACTTCATGAACACCACATCAGAGTGAATGATGCGACTGAACCGCGTGCGCTGGAGCCACCAGTGAGCGGCCAGTAGCTCATTGAGGCCCTTTGTGTTGTATGCGCTTGGTTTCAAGCTTCTAAGACCTTCCAATTTCAAGCTATGAAGGAAAAGTGAAGACACGTTTACTTTTCATATTTCATGACAGTTGGCTGAGACGGCCAAAACATGCGCTCGTGGAAACTTTTTTCAAAATCCACTTTGGGCTTGTAAGATGTTGTAAAGTGACTTTCTGTCACAATGCAGTACATGCACCTCAACACCCAACTTCATGAACACCACATCAGAGTGAATGATGCGACTGAACCGCGTGCGCTGGAGCCACCAGTGAGCGGCCAGTAGCTCATTGAGGCCCTTTGTGTTGTATGCGCTTGGTTTCAAGCTTCTAAGACCTTCCAATTTCAAGCTATGAAGGAAAAGTGAAGACACGTTTACTTTTCATATTTCATGACAGTTGGCTGAGACGGCCAAAACATGCGCTCGTGGAAACTTTTTTCAAAATCCACTTTGGGCTTGTAAGCTGTTGTAAAGTGACTTTCTGTCACAATGCAGTACATGCACCTCAACACCCAACTTCATGAACACCACATCAGAGTGAATGATGCGACTGAACCGCGTGCGCTGGAGCCACCAGTGAGCGCCCAGATAGCAATTTCCTTTGGGCCGGATCCGCATGAAAGCCTTTAGATCCGTATGTAGCGGACCTACGGTGTCTGACTGTGGGCCAGATGTGGCCCACACACAATAAGCGGACCCGTACTGCAGATCCGTACAACACAGAATAAGCGGACCCGTGTCACACACAATAAACGGAACCATATTGCAGATCCGTACCACACACAAGAAGTGGACCCGTACCACACACAAGAGGCGGACCCATATTGCAGATCCGTACAACACAGAATAAGAGGACCCGTGCCACACACACACAATAAAATGACCCGTATTGCAGATCCGTACCACACACAAGAGGCAGACCCGTATTCATGGGTTTCATCAGGTCCCTTTGCACAGGTGTATCAATCACCATGCAGTCTGCATTGATAATCAAGGTGCTTCATTTTATACACCTGTGGAAAGGGACCTGATGAAACCCATGAATTGCAGATCCGTATACCACACAACAGAGCGGTAGATAAAACAGAGTGGCGACACTCCCATAGACCTCCGTAGGAAAAAATGGCAGTGTTTTTTCCAGGCTATTTCCTCGTTATAGGACTTTTGGAACTATTTACAGCCAATCTCTTGGTCAGTAGTTAATGAGTTAATTTATTACACCTTCCAGCATCTAGAAGTACATCCCACCCTCCTGGAATTCAGCCATTCAGCGCAGGTTTTTTGGAACTTTTGATCGCGTGGCGGCGACATCAAAGCGTGTCGCAACTCTCTCTGCTCTCTCTATGGCTCTGCCACACACAAGAAGCAGACCCGTACCACACACAATAAGCGGACCCGTATTGCAGATCCGTACAACACACAAGAAGCGGACCTGTACGGGTTCGCTTACTGTGTGTGGTACGGATCTGCAATACAGTTCCGCCTCTTATGTGTGGTACGGGTCCGCTTATAGGGCTCGGGATCATGACGTGAAAACTTTGCGGGCACAGCACAGCTAATACTATATTTCTGCTTCTTGTCTTCTGCATCTGAATGAATGGACATCACGTTCAGTGCGCTACCAACATGGCGGCAATATTCCTAGAATGCAAGTCGTGTGCCCGAGCCCTATTGTGTGTGGTACGGATCTGCAATGCGGTTCCGCCTCTTATGTGTGGTACGGGTCCGCTTCTTGTGTGTGGTACGGATCTGCAATGCAGGTCCCATATCACATATGACTTTAAGCAGACATTCACAACATCCCCAACTGGTCACCACTATAAAAAACTTTGCAGAAGAATTAAGGATGCTTATCACAATTTTATGACTTTATAAACCTCATGGTTTAGATATAAAATATAACCTAGACATTCTCTGATAACTTTAATTATATTTTGTGTAGGCCTACTTTGTTTGCTTGTTTGTTTGCTTTGTCTGCTTCCCAGCATGCATTGCAAATATTAGTTTTGAATTTTGAAACAATGTGGTTGGGATATTTTAGCTTATAGGCTAACCTACTCCACTGATGTTTTGAACAACAACATTACCAGATATGACCATTGACTTAGTAATTTATTAGGGGGGAAATACACCGTAGTCGTGAAAGTATTAGACCTAACCGGGTATAAATATCCAGCTAACTTATTTAATTATTATTCATCTGGACGTGATCATCAATCTCCAAGCCGCACCCACAGGTAAGATAAATAAGTGTGTGAAATGAAATACTAGACGGTAGGCCTAATTGCAAATCATTACTGCATGCCAATTACTGCTTAACAACGTTGACAACTGTTTCACTCACATAAATAGTATCCTAACGCCACACGCTTCGTGACAGATTGACTTGGGTAATCTCCATGGCGCAAATGCTAAACGGTGAACAGGTAGTTGGGTGAAATTCGATTTTTCCTCTTTTTACGTCGCAGTGACAAAATACGTTTTTTAAAAAGCTCTGAATCATCGCCGGGACGTTATCTTGTTTGTTGGGAGCAGTCTCAGCCCTTATTGCCACCAGATCAGTTAAACGGATCCAAAACAATTTTGGACCGATGTGCGTTTGGACGTCGGATCAGGTCCACTATTCAGATCCGTGCCGGATGGCGTGGTAGGTGTGTTTTGCTATCTGGGACGGACCTGGACGAGTGCAAGTTCATATCTGCCGCAAATCCGTCAAAGAGATCCAAAACAATTTTGGACCGATGTGCGTTTGGACGCCGGATCAGGTCCATTATAAAGATCCGTGCCGAATGTTGTGGTACATGTGGCCCAGTTCCGTCCCAGTGCAGTTTTGCTATCTGGGCGGCCAGTAGCTCATTGAGGCCCTTTGTGTTGTATGCGCTTGGTTTGAAGCTTCTAAGACCTTCCAATTTCAAGCTATGAAGGAAAAGTGAAGACACGTTTACTTTTCATATTTCATGACAGTTGGCTGAGACGGCCAAAACATGCGCTCGTGGAAACTTTTTTCAAAATCCACTTTGGGCTTGTAAGCTGTTGTAAAGTGACTTTCTGTCACAATGCAGTACATGCACCTCAACACCCAACTTCATGAACACCACATCAGAGTGAATGATGCGACTGAACCGCGTGCGCTGGAGCCACCAGTGAGCGGCCAGTAGCTCATTGAGGCCCTTTGTGTTGTATGCGCTTGGTTTCAAGCTTCTAAGACCTTCCAATTTCAAGCTATGAAGGAAAAGTGAAGACACGTTTACTTTTCATATTTCATGACAGTTGGCTGAGACGGCCAAAACATGCGCTCGTGGAAACTTTTTTCAAAATCCACTTTGGGCTTGTAAGATGTTGTAAAGTGACTTTCTGTCACAATGCAGTACATGCACCTCAACACCCAACTTCATGAACACCACATCAGAGTGAATGATGCGACTGAACCGCGTGCGCTGGAGCCACCAGTGAGCGGCCAGTAGCTCATTGAGGCCCTTTGTGTTGTATGCGCTTGGTTTCAAGCTTCTAAGACCTTCCAATTTCAAGCTATGAAGGAAAAGTGAAGACACGTTTACTTTTCATATTTCATGACAGTTGGCTGAGACGGCCAAAACATGCGCTCGTGGAAACTTTTTTCAAAATCCACTTTGGGCTTGTAAGCTGTTGTAAAGTGACTTTCTGTCACAATGCAGTACATGCACCTCAACACCCAACTTCATGAACACCACATCAGAGTGAATGATGCGACTGAACCGCGTGCGCTGGAGCCACCAGTGAGCGGCCAGTAGCTCATTGAGGCCCTTTGTGTTGTATGCGCTTGGTTTCAAGCTTCTAAGACCTTCCAATTTCAAGCTATGAAGGAAAAGTGAAGACACGTTTACTTTTCATATTTCATGACAGTTGGCTGAGACGGCCAAAACATGCGCTCGTGGAAACTTTTTTCAAAATCCACTTTGGGCTTGTAAGATGTTGTAAAGTGACTTTCTGTCACAATGCAGTACATGCACCTCAACACCCAACTTCATGAACACCACATCAGAGTGAATGATGCGACTGAACCGCGTGCGCTGGAGCCACCAGTGAGCGGCCAGTAGCTCATTGAGGCCCTTTGTGTTGTATGCGCTTGGTTTCAAGCTTCTAAGACCTTCCAATTTCAAGCTATGAAGGAAAAGTGAAGACACGTTTACTTTTCATATTTCATGACAGTTGGCTGAGACGGCCAAAACATGCGCTCGTGGAAACTTTTTTCAAAATCCACTTTGGGCTTGTAAGCTGTTGTAAAGTGACTTTCTGTCACAATGCAGTACATGCACCTCAACACCCAACTTCATGAACACCACATCAGAGTGAATGATGCGACTGAACCGCGTGCGCTGGAGCCACCAGTGAGCGGCCAGTAGCTCATTGAGGCCCTTTGTGTTGTATGCGCTTGGTTTCAAGCTTCTAAGACCTTCCAATTTCAAGCTATGAAGGAAAAGTGAAGACACGTTTACTTTTCATATTTCATGACAGTTGGCTGAGACGGCCAAAACATGCGCTCGTGGAAACTTTTTTCAAAATCCACTTTGGGCTTGTAAGATGTTGTAAAGTGACTTTCTGTCACAATGCAGTACATGCACCTCAACACCCAACTTCATGAACACCACATCAGAGTGAATGATGCGACTGAACCGCGTGCGCTGGAGCCACCAGTGAGCGGCCAGTAGCTCATTGAGGCCCTTTGTGTTGTATGCGCTTGGTTTCAAGCTTCTAAGACCTTCCAATTTCAAGCTATGAAGGAAAAGTGAAGACACGTTTACTTTTCATATTTCATGACAGTTGGCTGAGACGGCCAAAACATGCGCTCGTGGAAACTTTTTTCAAAATCCACTTTGGGCTTGTAAGATGTTGTAAAGTGACTTTCTGTCACAATGCAGTACATGCACCTCAACACCCAACTTCATGAACACCACATCAGAGTGAATGATGCGACTGAACCGCGTGCGCTGGAGCCACCAGTGAGCGGCCAGTAGCTCATTGAGGCCCTTTGTGTTGTATGCGCTTGGTTTCAAGCTTCTAAGACCTTCCAATTTCAAGCTATGAAGGAAAAGTGAAGACACGTTTACTTTTCATATTTCATGACAGTTGGCTGAGACGGCCAAAACATGCGCTCGTGGAAACTTTTTTCAAAATCCACTTTGGGCTTGTAAGCTGTTGTAAAGTGACTTTCTGTCACAATGCAGTACATGCACCTCAACACCCAACTTCATGAACACCACATCAGAGTGAATGATGCGACTGAACCGCGTGCGCTGGAGCCACCAGTGAGCGGCCAGTAGCTCATTGAGGCCCTTTGTGTTGTATGCGCTTGGTTTCAAGCTTCTAAGACCTTCCAATTTCAAGCTATGAAGGAAAAGTGAAGACACGTTTACTTTTCATATTTCATGACAGTTGGCTGAGACGGCCAAAACATGCGCTCGTGGAAACTTTTTTCAAAATCCACTTTGGGCTTGTAAGCTGTTGTAAAGTGACTTTCTGTCACAATGCAGTACATGCACCTCAACACCCAACTTCATGAACACCACATCAGAGTGAATGATGCGACTGAACCGCGTGCGCTGGAGCCACCAGTGAGCGGCCAGTAGCTCATTGAGGCCCTTTGTGTTGTATGCGCTTGGTTTCAAGCTTCTAAGACCTTCCAATATCAAGCTATGAAGGAAAAGTGAAGACACGTTTACTTTTCATATTTCATGACAGTTGGCTGAGACGGCCAAAACATGCGCTCGTGGAAACTTTTTTCAAAATCCACTTTGGGCTTGTAAGCTGTTGTAAAGTGACTTTCTGTCACAATGCAGTACATGCACCTCAACACCCAACTTCATGAACACCACATCAGAGTGAATGATGCGACTGAACCGCGTGCGCTGGAGCCACCAGTGAGCGGCCAGTAGCTCATTGAGGCCCTTTGTGTTGTATGCGCTTGGTTTCAAGCTTCTAAGACCTTCCAATTTCAAGCTATGAAGGAAAAGTGAAGACACGTTTACTTTTCATATTTCATGACAGTTGGCTGAGACGGCCAAAACATGCGCTCGTGGAAACTTTTTTCAAAATCCACTTTGGGCTTGTAAGCTGTTGTAAAGTGACTTTCTGTCACAATGCAGTATATGCACCTCAACACCCAACTTCATGAACACCACATCAGAGTGAATGATGCGACTGAACCGCGTGCGCTGGAGCCACCAGTGAGCGGCCAGTAGCTCATTGAGGCCCTTTGTGTTGTATGCGCTTGGTTTCAAGCTTCTAAGACCTTCCAATTTCAAGCTATGAAGGAAAAGTGAAGACACGTTTACTTTTCATATTTCATGACAGTTGGCTGAGACGGCCAAAACATGCGCTCGTGGAAACTTTTTTCAAAATCCACTTTGGGCTTGTAAGCTGTTGTAAAGTGACTTTCTGTCACAATGCAGTACATGCACCTCAACACCCAACTTCATGAACACCACATCAGAGTGAATGATGCGACTGAACCGCGTGCGCTGGAGCCACCAGTGAGCGGCCAGTAGCTCATTGAGGCCCTTTGTGTTGTATGCGCTTGGTTTCAAGCTTCTAAGACCTTCCAATTTCAAGCTATGAAGGAAAAGTGAAGACACGTTTACTTTTCATATTTCATGACAGTTGGCTGAGACGGCCAAAACATGCGCTCGTGGAAACTTTTTTCAAAATCCACTTTGGGCTTGTAAGCTGTTGTAAAGTGACTTTCTGTCACAATGCAGTACATGCACCTCAACACCCAACTTCATGAACACCACATCAGAGTGAATGATGCGACTGAACCGCGTGCGCTGGAGCCACCAGTGAGCGGCCAGTAGCTCATTGAGGCCCTTTGTGTTGTATGCGCTTGGTTTCAAGCTTCTAATACCTTCCAATTTCAAGCTATGAAGGAAAAGTGAAGACACGTTTACTTTTCATATTTCATGACAGTTGGCTGAGACGGCCAAAACATGCGCTCGTGGAAACTTTTTTCAAAATCCACTTTGGGCTTGTAAGCTGTTGTAAAGTGACTTTCTGTCACAATGCAGTACATGCACCTCAACACCCAACTTCATGAACACCACATCAGAGTGAATGATGCGACTGAACCGCGTGCGCTGGAGCCACCAGTGAGCGGCCAGTAGCTCATTGAGGCCCTTTGTGTTGTATGCGCTTGGTTTCAAGCTTCTAAGACCTTCCAATTTCAAGCTATGAAGGAAAAGTGAAGACACGTTTACTTTTCATATTTCATGACAGTTGGCTGAGACGGCCAAAACATGCGCTCGTGGAAACTTTTTTCAAAATCCACTTTGGGCTTGTAAGATGTTGTAAAGTGACTTTCTGTCACAATGCAGTACATGCACCTCAACACCCAACTTCATGAACACCACATCAGAGTGAATGATGCGACTGAACCGCGTGCGCTGGAGCCACCAGTGAGCGGCCAGTAGCTCATTGAGGCCCTTTGTGTTGTATGCGCTTGGTTTCAAGCTTCTAAGACCTTCCAATTTCAAGCTATGAAGGAAAAGTGAAGACACGTTTACTTTTCATATTTCATGACAGTTGGCTGAGACGGCCAAAACATGCGCTCGTGGAAACTTTTTTCAAAATCCACTTTGGGCTTGTAAGATGTTGTAAAGTGACTTTCTGTCACAATGCAGTACATGCACCTCAACACCCAACTTCATGAACACCACATCAGAGTGAATGATGCGACTGAACCACGTGCGCTGGAGCCACCAGTGAGCGGCCAGTAGCTCATTGAGGCCCTTTGTGTTGTATGCGCTTGGTTTCAAGCTTCTAAGACCTTCCAATTTCAAGCTATGAAGGAAAAGTGAAGACACGTTTACTTTTCATATTTCATGACAGTTGGCTGAGACGGCCAAAACATGCGCTCGTGGAAACTTTTTTCAAAATCCACTTTGGGCTTGTAAGCTGTTGTAAAGTGACTTTCTGTCACAATGCAGTACATGCACCTCAACACCCAACTTCATGAACACCACATCAGAGTGAATGATGCGACTGAACCGCGTGCGCTGGAGCCACCAGTGAGCGGCCAGTAGCTCATTGAGGCCCTTTGTGTTGTATGCGCTTGGTTTCAAGCTTCTAAGACCTTCCAATTTCAAGCTATGAAGGAAAAGTGAAGACACGTTTACTTTTCATATTTCATGACAGTTGGCTGAGACGGCCAAAACATGCGCTCGTGGAAACTTTTTTCAAAATCCACTTTGGGCTTGTAAGCTGTTGTAAAGTGACTTTCTGTCACAATGCAGTACATGCACTTCAACACCCAACTTCATGAACACCACATCAGAGTGAATGATGCGACTGAACCGCGTGCGCTGGAGCCACCAGTGAGCGGCCAGTAGCTCATTGAGGCCCTTTAGCTGTGTCTCATTCCAGGGGCTGCGTGGTTCTAAGGCCGGATTCGTAGACCGGTTGCGTCATAGTGGCGCGCCTAGTACTGTCCCATTCCGTGGGCTCCTTCGAATCCGGCCGACAAACCCACCCTTCTTTTCCCCGAAACGGAGTGTGCATCGGATGTATGCTTCGCGGCCTACCTGGCCACCAAGATTCGATACGTTTATGACGTTTCATTGAGTTTCATTGAGTTGGCGAGATAGTCGGCAGAGGAGTAGCCTACACGTTTAAACATTTAATAAACGTTATAATAATATTTAAATGAAGTTATTATATATTTTCAGTTAAGTCTCAGTTTCGAAAATAACTTTTTGAAATGTGAACTATGCTTAAACGATGTCGCCGATTTCCGTAGGCTATCAAAATAATCTTCCTAAATAAAGCTCAAACATTGGCCTTTCACTTTCAAATGGTTTATCAAGTCATATGCCAATTAACATTATGCTCAGATAATCACTAGTGAGTAGGCCTAGGCTATATTATAACTGGTTCCCACTAGAAGATCGTAATGTTAGTTGATGGCCGTTTGCGTAAAGTCCAAGGGTGAATGACATCCACCAAATGTTTCTTAAAGCATTTGTTGGTGACATCTAGCCTAATGGAAACTAGATTAAATTTGATAGATTACAAATGTGTCCCTAGCAAATTAAGTAGCAAATACAATTCCATCAGTTCAAAGAAAATGTGTAGCCTGAATTAACCACAGCCTGCACACACGATGCCGCTAGTTTTCGTGTAGGCTATATAATCAGTAGCCTAAGCCTAATGAAAGCAAGCCTGCACTAATTGTAAACCTGCGATAATAGAATGCCTAACGGAGAGAGAGAGAGAGAGAGAGAGAGAGAGAGAGAGAGAGAGAGGGTGTGTGTTGCGTTGGGTCGCTTAATTAAAGTAAAGGAACGGACAAAAATAGAATTGAAACAAACTGCGACTGTCCTATAGCCTATGTAAAGTTTCTTGGTGATAAAGTTTGTAGAAGGCAGTAGGCTAGTCAGAGGTCCGAGGCACACCGATTAAGTGAAAGCATTTTTAAAAAATCCTTTATTTCATTGGATAAAGTTAGCGCGTTTCGACTTATATGAGAGCGCATCTTCTGCCGTTATATGAGACTGCCCTTCAACAGGAGCGGGTCTTCCTCAGGGCAATCCAATAGAGTAACCTACTTTGTCGATCTATTTTATGTGGCAAATGCATGTGATGCTTTGTGCATGATCGAGATATGAAAAGAGATAGCCTATTTAAACATGATATAAACCTACAAACAGCACTTGCGCAAGAGATCAACTTCTGCTAAATGGATAACATGGATATGATCATCAGCTGAGCCTCAATGACGTTTGTCAACGTTGCAATGGAGCTACAAGCTAGGTCAGTTAACGACAAAGTCCAATAGTTATGCATTTAAGCCTGCAAACGACCAGCATAAGTTCACATCAGCTGATCACAGCTCGTTATCCTGCAATTCCGCCAGTTATCTAAACTCCTGTTATATTCCCTCCGATGTTTTTGAAATTATGTCAAGCAGCGAAAGCAATTACGCTAGCCATGCCCATCTGTACCCTACCTGTAAAGTTTGGTTTTAACCAGGCTAGAAAGAAAAAGGGCAAGGCTACTCACATGAACGCTATATCCAACTGCCTTTGAAATAGCCATCTCTTGAAAAGTAGCCTAATGCGACAGTTGTGTGGCCGCTTTTAGCCGGTGGTTTAACAAATTATTTTAAATTGGAGATGGACAAGGCAAGCATAGAATATGGCCATATAGGCTATCCTATCACTGTTTTGATAATAAAATAAGATTGGCATTGCCTATGCCACATTAATTCCTTGTTAGCGTTTCCTCTGCACTGAATGTTATTCTAAGCGTCTGCTAAATAAAAAATAAAACATCGAATAGATGATTGTTCTCAGTCAGTAGTAGCATGTTGTACTGTTGTAGCCTATGAGTTAAATGTAACATGTTTTGATGACATGGGCGTGTTGAAAGGATGCTTTTCACGTAGCCTACATGAGTTTGACAGATCAGTAGGCCAAGCTCGGACTCATGACGTAACAGAGCCGTTCTTTTGGGCTAGACCGTCCCGTTTAAAAAAACGTTGGTCCAGCTAGGTCGGGTCTATGCGGTCACAGAAGACCGGTGCTAGGTAGCACGAATGCTCCGAAGCATCCAGCCCCTGAAATGAGACACAGCTTTTGTGTTGTATGCGCTTGGTTTCAAGCTTCTAAGACCTTCCAATTTCAAGCTATGAAGGAAAAGTGAAGACACGTTTACTTTTCATATTTCATGACAGTTGGCTGAGACGGCCAAAACATGCGCTCGTGGAAACTTTTTTCAAAATCCACTTTGGGCTTGTAAGATGTTGTAAAGTGACTTTCTGTCACAATGCAGTACATGCACCTCAACACCCAACTTCATGAACACCACATCAGAGTGAATGATGCGACTGAACCGCGTGCGCTGGAGCCACCAGTGAGCGGCCAGTAGCTCATTGAGGCCCTTTGTGTTGTATGCGCTTGGTTTCAAGCTTCTAAGACCTTCCAATTTCAAGCTATGAAGGAAAAGTGAAGACACGTTTACTTTTCATATTTCATGACAGTTGGCTGAGACGGCCAAAACATGCGCTCGTGGAAACTTTTTTCAAAATCCACTTTGGGCTTGTAAGCTGTTGTAAAGTGACTTTCTGTCACAATGCAGTACATGCACCTCAACACCCAACTTCATGAACACCACATCAGAGTGAATGATGCGACTGAACCGCGTGCGCTGGAGCCACCAGTGAGCGGCCAGTAGCTCATTGAGGCCCTTTGTGTTGTATGCGCTTGGTTTCAAGCTTCTAAGACCTTCCAATTTCAAGCTATGAAGGAAAAGTGAAGACACGTTTACTTTTCATATTTCATGACAGTTGGCTGAGACGGCCAAAACATGCGCTCGTGGAAACTTTTTTCAAAATCCACTTTGGGCTTGTAAGCTGTTGTAAAGTGACTTTCTGTCACAATGCAGTACATGCACCTCAACACCCAACTTCATGAACACCACATCAGAGTGAATGATGCGACTGAACCGCGTGCGCTGGAGCCACCAGTGAGCGGCCAGTAGCTCATTGAGGCCCTTTGTGTTGTATGCGCTTGGTTTCAAGCTTCTAAGACCTTCCAATTTCAAGCTATGAAGGAAAAGTGAAGACACGTTTACTTTTCATATTTCATGACAGTTGGCTGAGACGGCCAAAACATGCGCTCGTGGAAACTTTTTTCAAAATCCACTTTGGGCTTGTAAGCTGTTGTAAAGTGACTTTCTGTCACAATGCAGTACATGCACCTCAACACCCAACTTCATGAACACCACATCAGAGTGAATGATGCGACTGAACCGCGTGCGCTGGAGCCACCAGTGAGCGGCCAGTAGCTCATTGAGGCCCTTTGTGTTGTATGCGCTTGGTTTCAAGCTTCTAAGACCTTCCAATTTCAAGCTATGAAGGAAAAGTGAAGACACGTTTACTTTTCATATTTCATGACAGTTGGCTGAGACGGCCAAAACATGCGCTCGTGGAAACTTTTTTCAAAATCCACTTTGGGCTTGTAAGATGTTGTAAAGTGACTTTCTGTCACAATGCAGTACATGCACCTCAACACCCAACTTCATGAACACCACATCAGAGTGAATGATGCGACTGAACCGCGTGCGCTGGAGCCACCAGTGAGCGGCCAGTAGCTCATTGAGGCCCTTTGTGTTGTATGCGCTTGGTTTCAAGCTTCTAAGACCTTCCAATTTCAAGCTATGAAGGAAAAGTGAAGACACGTTTACTTTTCATATTTCATGACAGTTGGCTGAGACGGCCAAAACATGCGCTCGTGGAAACTTTTTTCAAAATCCACTTTGGGCTTGTAAGATGTTGTAAAGTGACTTTCTGTCACAATGCAGTACATGCACCTCAACACCCAACTTCATGAACACCACATCAGAGTGAATGATGCGACTGAACCGCGTGCGCTGGAGCCACCAGTGAGCGGCCAGTAGCTCATTGAGGCCCTTTGTGTTGTATGCGCTTGGTTTCAAGCTTCTAAGACCTTCCAATTTCAAGCTATGAAGGAAAAGTGAAGACACGTTTACTTTTCATATTTCATGACAGTTGGCTGAGACGGCCAAAACATGCGCTCGTGGAAACTTTTTTCAAAATCCACTTTGGGCTTGTAAGATGTTGTAAAGTGACTTTCTGTCACAATGCAGTACATGCACCTCAACACCCAACTTCATGAACACCACATCAGAGTGAATGATGCGACTGAACCGCGTGCGCTGGAGCCACCAGTGAGCGGCCAGTAGCTCATTGAGGCCCTTTGTGTTGTATGCGCTTGGTTTCAAGCTTCTAAGACCTTCCAATTTCAAGCTATGAAGGAAAAGTGAAGACACGTTTACTTTTCATATTTCATGACAGTTGGCTGAGACGGCCAAAACATGCGCTCGTGGAAACTTTTTTCAAAATCCACTTTGGGCTTGTAAGATGTTGTAAAGTGACTTTCTGTCACAATGCAGTACATGCACCTCAACACCCAACTTCATGAACACCACATCAGAGTGAATGATGCGACTGAACCGCGTGCGCTGGAGCCACCAGTGAGCGGCCAGTAGCTCATTGAGGCCCTTTGTGTTGTATGCGCTTGGTTTCAAGCTTCTAAGACCTTCCAATTTCAAGCTATGAAGGAAAAGTGAAGACACGTTTACTTTTCATATTTCATGACAGTTGGCTGAGACGGCCAAAACATGCGCTCGTGGAAACTTTTTTCAAAATCCACTTTGGGCTTGTAAGCTGTTGTAAAGTGACTTTCTGTCACAATGCAGTACATGCACCTCAACACCCAACTTCATGAACACCACATCAGAGTGAATGATGCGACTGAACCGCGTGCGCTGGAGCCACCAGTGAGCGGCCAGTAGCTCATTGAGGCCCTTTGTGTTGTATGCGCTTGGTTTCAAGCTTCTAAGACCTTCCAATTTCAAGCTATGAAGGAAAAGTGAAGACACGTTTACTTTTCATATTTCATGACAGTTGGCTGAGACGGCCAAAACATGCGCTCGTGGAAACTTTTTTCAAAATCCACTTTGGGCTTGTAAGCTGTTGTAAAGTGACTTTCTGTCACAATGCAGTACATGCACTTCAACACCCAACTTCAATAACACCACATCAGAGTGAATGATGCGACTGAACCGCGTGCGCTGGAGCCACCAGTGAGCGGCCAGTAGCTCATTGAGGCCCTTTGTGTTGTATGCGCTTGGTTTCAAGCTTCTAAGACCTTCCAATTTCAAGCTATGAAGGAAAAGTGAAGACACGTTTACTTTTCATATTTCATGACAGTTGGCTGAGACGGCCAAAACATGGGCTCGTGGAAACTTTTTTCAAAATCCACTTTGGGCTTGTAAGCTGTTGTAAAGTGACTTTCTGTCACAATGCAGTACATGCACCTCAACACCCAACTTCATGAACACCACATCAGAGTGAATGATGCGACTGAACCGCGTGCGCTGGAGCCACCAGTGAGCGGCCAGTAGCTCATTGAGGCCCTTTGTGTTGTATGCGCTTGGTTTCAAGCTTCTAAGACCTTCCAATTTCAAGCTATGAAGGAAAAGTGAAGACACGTTTACTTTTCATATTTCATGACAGTTGGCTGAGACGGCCAAAACATGCGCTCGTGGAAACTTTTTTCAAAATCCACTTTGGGCTTGTAAGATGTTGTAAAGTGACTTTCTGTCACAATGCAGTACATGCACCTCAACACCCAACTTCATGAACACCACATCAGAGTGAATGATGCGACTGAACCGCGTGCGCTGGAGCCACCAGTGAGCGGCCAGTAGCTCATTGAGGCCCTTTGTGTTGTATGCGCTTGGTTTCAAGCTTCTAAGACCTTCCAATTTCAAGCTATGAAGGAAAAGTGAAGACACGTTTACTTTTCATATTTCATGACAGTTGGCTGAGACGGCCAAAACATGCGCTCGTGGAAACTTTTTTCAAAATCCACTTTGGGCTTGTAAGATGTTGTAAAGTGACTTTCTGTCACAATGCAGTACATGCACCTCAACACCCAACTTCATGAACACCACATCAGAGTGAATGATGCGACTGAACCGCGTGCGCTGGAGCCACCAGTGAGCGGCCAGTAGCTCATTGAGGCCCTTTGTGTTGTATGCGCTTGGTTTCAAGCTTCTAAGACCTTCCAATTTCAAGCTATGAAGGAAAAGTGAAGACACGTTTACTTTTCATATTTCATGACAGTTGGCTGAGACGGCCAAAACATGCGCTCGTGGAAACTTTTTTCAAAATCCACTTTGGGCTTGTAAGCTGTTGTAAAGTGACTTTCTGTCACAATGCAGTACATGCACCTCAACACCCAACTTCATGAACACCACATCAGAGTGAATGATGCGACTGAACCGCGTGCGCTGGAGCCACCAGTGAGCGGCCAGTAGCTCATTGAGGCCCTTTGTGTTGTATGCGCTTGGTTTCAAGCTTCTAAGACCTTCCAATTTCAAGCTATGAAGGAAAAGTGAAGACACGTTTACTTTTCATATTTCATGACAGTTGGCTGAGACGGCCAAAACATGCGCTCGTGGAAACTTTTTTCAAAATCCACTTTGGGCTTGTAAGCTGTTGTAAAGTGACTTTCTGTCACAATGCAGTACATGCACTTCAACACCCAACTTCATGAACACCACATCAGAGTGAATGATGCGACTGAACCGCGTGCGCTGGAGCCACCAGTGAGCGGCCAGTAGCTCATTGAGGCCCTTTGTGTTGTATGCGCTTGGTTTCAAGCTTCTAAGACCTTCCAATTTCAAGCTATGAAGGAAAAGTGAAGACACGTTTACTTTTCATATTTCATGACAGTTGGCTGAGACGGCCAAAACATGCGCTCGTGGAAACTTTTTTCAAAATCCACTTTGGGCTTGTAAGATGTTGTAAAGTGACTTTCTGTCACAATGCAGTACATGCACCTCAACACCCAACTTCATGAACACCACATCAGAGTGAATGATGCGACTGAACCGCGTGCGCTGGAGCCACCAGTGAGCGGCCAGTAGCTCATTGAGGCCCTTTGTGTTGTATGCGCTTGGTTTCAAGCTTCTAAGACCTTCCAATTTCAAGCTATGAAGGAAAAGTGAAGACACGTTTACTTTTCATATTTCATGACAGTTGGCTGAGACGGCCAAAACATGCGCTCGTGGAAACTTTTTTCAAAATCCACTTTGGGCTTGTAAGCTGTTGTAAAGTGACTTTCTGTCACAATGCAGTACATGCACCTCAACACCCAACTTCATGAACACCACATCAGAGTGAATGATGCGACTGAACCGCGTGCGCTGGAGCCACCAGTGAGCGGCCAGTAGCTCATTGAGGCCCTTTGTGTTGTATGCGCTTGGTTTCAAGCTTCTAAGACCTTCCAATTTCAAGCTATGAAGGAAAAGTGAAGACACGTTTACTTTTCATATTTCATGACAGTTGGCTGAGACGGCCAAAACATGCGCTCGTGGAAACTTTTTTCAAAATCCACTTTGGGCTTGTAAGCTGTTGTAAAGTGACTTTCTGTCACAATGCAGTACATGCACCTCAACACCCAACTTCATGAACACCACATCAGAGTGAATGATGCGACTGAACCGCGTGCGCTGGAGCCACCAGTGAGCGGCCAGTAGCTCATTGAGGCCCTTTGTGTTGTATGCGCTTGGTTTCAAGCTTCTAAGACCTTCCAATTTCAAGCTATGAAGGAAAAGTGAAGACACGTTTACTTTTCATATTTCATGACAGTTGGCTGAGACGGCCAAAACATGCGCTCGTGGAAACTTTTTTCAAAATCCACTTTGGGCTTGTAAGATGTTGTAAAGTGACTTTCTGTCACAATGCAGTACATGCACCTCAACACCCAACTTCATGAACACCACATCAGAGTGAATGATGCGACTGAACCGCGTGCGCTGGAGCCACCAGTGAGCGGCCAGTAGCTCATTGAGGCCCTTTGTGTTGTATGCGCTTGGTTTCAAGCTTCTAAGACCTTCCAATTTCAAGCTATGAAGGAAAAGTGAAGACACGTTTACTTTTCATATTTCATGACAGTTGGCTGAGACGGCCAAAACATGCGCTCGTGGAAACTTTTTTCAAAATCCACTTTGGGCTTGTAAGCTGTTGTAAAGTGACTTTCTGTCACAATGCAGTACATGCACCTCAACACCCAACTTCATGAACACCACATCAGAGTGAATGATGCGACTGAACCGCGTGCGCTGGAGCCACCAGTGAGCGGCCAGTAGCTCATTGAGGCCCTTTGTGTTGTATGCGCTTGGTTTCAAGCTTCTAAGACCTTCCAATTTCAAGCTATGAAGGAAAAGTGAAGACACGTTTACTTTTCATATTTCATGACAGTTGGCTGAGACGGCCAAAACATGCGCTCGTGGAAACTTTTTTCAAAATCCACTTTGGGCTTGTAAGCTGTTGTAAAGTGACTTTCTGTCACAATGCAGTACATGCACCTCAACACCCAACTTCATGAACACCACATCAGAGTGAATGATGCGACTGAACCGCGTGCGCTGGAGCCACCAGTGAGCGGCCAGTAGCTCATTGAGGCCCTTTGTGTTGTATGCGCTTGGTTTCAAGCTTCTAAGACCTTCCAATTTCAAGCTATGAAGGAAAAGTGAAGACACGTTTACTTTTCATATTTCATGACAGTTGGCTGAGACGGCCAAAACATGCGCTCGTGGAAACTTTTTTCAAAATCCACTTTGGGCTTGTAAGCTGTTGTAAAGTGACTTTCTGTCACAATGCAGTACATGCACTTCAACACCCAACTTCATGAACACCACATCAGAGTGAATGATGCGACTGAACCGCGTGCGCTGGAGCCACCAGTGAGCGGCCAGTAGCTCATTGAGGCCCTTTGTGTTGTATGCGCTTGGTTTCAAGCTTCTAAGACCTTCCAATTTCAAGCTATGAAGGAAAAGTGAAGACACGTTTACTTTTCATATTTCATGACAGTTGGCTGAGACGGCCAAAACATGCGCTCGTGGAAACTTTTTTCAAAATCCACTTTGGGCTTGTAAGATGTTGTAAAGTGACTTTCTGTCACAATGCAGTACATGCACCTCAACACCCAACTTCATGAACACCACATCAGAGTGAATGATGCGACTGAACCGCGTGCGCTGGAGCCACCAGTGAGCGGCCAGTAGCTCATTGAGGCCCTTTGTGTTGTATGCGCTTGGTTTCAAGCTTCTAAGACCTTCCAATTTCAAGCTATGAAGGAAAAGTGAAGACACGTTTACTTTTCATATTTCATGACAGTTGGCTGAGACGGCCAAAACATGCGCTCGTGGAAACTTTTTTCAAAATCCACTTTGGGCTTGTAAGCTGTTGTAAAGTGACTTTCTGTCACAATGCAGTACATGCACCTCAACACCCAACTTCATGAACACCACATCAGAGTGAATGATGCGACTGAACCGCGTGCGCTGGAGCCACCAGTGAGCGGCCAGTAGCTCATTGAGGCCCTTTGTGTTGTATGCGCTTGGTTTCAAGCTTCTAAGACCTTCCAATTTCAAGCTATGAAGGAAAAGTGAAGACACGTTTACTTTTCATATTTCATGACAGTTGGCTGAGACGGCCAAAACATGCGCTCGTGGAAACTTTTTTCAAAATCCACTTTGGGCTTGTAAGCTGTTGTAAAGTGACTTTCTGTCACAATGCAGTACATGCACCTCAACACCCAACTTCATGAACACCACATCAGAGTGAATGATGCGACTGAACCGCGTGCGCTGGAGCCACCAGTGAGCGGCCAGTAGCTCATTGAGGCCCTTTGTGTTGTATGCGCTTGGTTTCAAGCTTCTAAGACCTTCCAATTTCAAGCTATGAAGGAAAAGTGAAGACACGTTTACTTTTCATATTTCATGACAGTTGGCTGAGACGGCCAAAACATGCGCTCGTGGAAACTTTTTTCAAAATCCACTTTGGGCTTGTAAGATGTTGTAAAGTGACTTTCTGTCACAATGCAGTACATGCACCTCAACACCCAACTTCATGAACACCACATCAGAGTGAATGATGCGACTGAACCGCGTGCGCTGGAGCCACCAGTGAGCGGCCAGTAGCTCATTGAGGCCCTTTGTGTTGTATGCGCTTGGTTTCAAGCTTCTAAGACCTTCCAATTTCAAGCTATGAAGGAAAAGTGAAGACACGTTTACTTTTCATATTTCATGACAGTTGGCTGAGACGGCCAAAACATGCGCTCGTGGAAACTTTTTTCAAAATCCACTTTGGGCTTGTAAGCTGTTGTAAAGTGACTTTCTGTCACAATGCAGTACATGCACCTCAACACCCAACTTCATGAACACCACATCAGAGTGAATGATGCGACTGAACCGCGTGCGCTGGAGCCACCAGTGAGCGGCCAGTAGCTCATTGAGGCCCTTTGTGTTGTATGCGCTTGGTTTCAAGCTTCTAAGACCTTCCAATTTCAAGCTATGAAGGAAAAGTGAAGACACGTTTACTTTTCATATTTCATGACAGTTGGCTGAGACGGCCAAAACATGCGCTCGTGGAAACTTTTTTCAAAATCCACTTTGGGCTTGTAAGCTGTTGTAAAGTGACTTTCTGTCACAATGCAGTACATGCACTTCAACACCCAACTTCAATAACACCACATCAGAGTGAATGATGCGACTGAACCGCGTGCGCTGGAGCCACCAGTGAGCGGCCAGTAGCTCATTGAGGCCCTTTGTGTTGTATGCGCTTGGTTTCAAGCTTCTAAGACCTTCCAATTTCAAGCTATGAAGGAAAAGTGAAGACACGTTTACTTTTCATATTTCATGACAGTTGGCTGAGACGGCCAAAACATGCGCTCGTGGAAACTTTTTTCAAAATCCACTTTGGGCTTGTAAGATGTTGTAAAGTGACTTTCTGTCACAATGCAGTACATGCACCTCAACACCCAACTTCATGAACACCACATCAGAGTGAATGATGCGACTGAACCGCGTGCGCTGGAGCCACCAGTGAGCGGCCAGTAGCTCATTGAGGCCCTTTGTGTTGTATGCGCTTGGTTTCAAGCTTCTAAGACCTTCCAATTTCAAGCTATGAAGGAAAAGTGAAGACACGTTTACTTTTCATATTTCATGACAGTTGGCTGAGACGGCCAAAACATGCGCTCGTGGAAACTTTTTTCAAAATCCACTTTGGGCTTGTAAGATGTTGTAAAGTGACTTTCTGTCACAATGCAGTACATGCACCTCAACACCCAACTTCATGAACACCACATCAGAGTGAATGATGCGACTGAACCGCGTGCGCTGGAGCCACCAGTGAGCGGCCAGTAGCTCATTGAGGCCCTTTGTGTTGTATGCGCTTGGTTTCAAGCTTCTAAGACCTTCCAATTTCAAGCTATGAAGGAAAAGTGAAGACACGTTTACTTTTCATATTTCATGACAGTTGGCTGAGACGGCCAAAACATGCGCTCGTGGAAACTTTTTTCAAAATCCACTTTGGGCTTGTAAGATGTTGTAAAGTGACTTTCTGTCACAATGCAGTACATGCACCTCAACACCCAACTTCATGAACACCACATCAGAGTGAATGATGCGACTGAACCGCGTGCGCTGGAGCCACCAGTGAGCGGCCAGTAGCTCATTGAGGCCCTTTGTGTTGTATGCGCTTGGTTTCAAGCTTCTAAGACCTTCCAATTTCAAGCTATGAAGGAAAAGTGAAGACACGTTTACTTTTCATATTTCATGACAGTTGGCTGAGACGGCCAAAACATGCGCTCGTGGAAACTTTTTTCAAAATCCACTTTGGGCTTGTAAGCTGTTGTAAAGTGACTTTCTGTCACAATGCAGTACATGCACCTCAACACCCAACTTCATGAACACCACATCAGAGTGAATGATGCGACTGAACCGCGTGCGCTGGAGCCACCAGTGAGCGGCCAGTAGCTCATTGAGGCCCTTTGTGTTGTATGCGCTTGGTTTCAAGCTTCTAAGACCTTCCAATTTCAAGCTATGAAGGAAAAGTGAAGACACGTTTACTTTTCATATTTCATGACAGTTGGCTGAGACGGCCAAAACATGCGCTCGTGGAAACTTTTTTCAAAATCCACTTTGGGCTTGTAAGATGTTGTAAAGTGACTTTCTGTCACAATGCAGTACATGCACCTCAACACCCAACTTCATGAACACCACATCAGAGTGAATGATGCGACTGAACCGCGTGCGCTGGAGCCACCAGTGAGCGGCCAGTAGCTCATTGAGGCCCTTTGTGTTGTATGCGCTTGGTTTCAAGCTTCTAAGACCTTCCAATTTCAAGCTATGAAGGAAAAGTGAAGACACGTTTACTTTTCATATTTCATGACAGTTGGCTGAGACGGCCAAAACATGCGCTCGTGGAAACTTTTTTCAAAATCCACTTTGGGCTTGTAAGATGTTGTAAAGTGACTTTCTGTCACAATGCAGTACATGCACCTCAACACCCAACTTCATGAACACCACATCAGAGTGAATGATGCGACTGAACCGCGTGCGCTGGAGCCACCAGTGAGCGGCCAGTAGCTCATTGAGGCCCTTTGTGTTGTATGCGCTTGGTTTCAAGCTTCTAAGACCTTCCAATTTCAAGCTATGAAGGAAAAGTGAAGACACGTTTACTTTTCATATTTCATGACAGTTGGCTGAGACGGCCAAAACATGCGCTCGTGGAAACTTTTTTCAAAATCCACTTTGGGCTTGTAAGCTGTTGTAAAGTGACTTTCTGTCACAATGCAGTACATGCACCTCAACACCCAACTTCATGAACACCACATCAGAGTGAATGATGCGACTGAACCGCGTGCGCTGGAGCCACCAGTGAGCGGCCAGTAGCTCATTGAGGCCCTTTGTGTTGTATGCGCTTGGTTTCAAGCTTCTAAGACCTTCCAATTTCAAGCTATGAAGGAAAAGTGAAGACACGTTTACTTTTCATATTTCATGACAGTTGGCTGAGACGGCCAAAACATGCGCTCGTGGAAACTTTTTTCAAAATCCACTTTGGGCTTGTAAGCTGTTGTAAAGTGACTTTCTGTCACAATGCAGTATATGCACCTCAACACCCAACTTCATGAACACCACATCAGAGTGAATGATGCGACTGAACCGCGTGCGCTGGAGCCACCAGTGAGCGGCCAGTAGCTCATTGAGGCCCTTTGTGTTGTATGCGCTTGGTTTCAAGCTTCTAAGACCTTCCAATTTCAAGCTATGAAGGAAAAGTGAAGACACGTTTACTTTTCATATTTCATGACAGTTGGCTGAGACGGCCAAAACATGCGCTCGTGGAAACTTTTTTCAAAATCCACTTTGGGCTTGTAAGATGTTGTAAAGTGACTTTCTGTCACAATGCAGTACATGCACCTCAACACCCAACTTCATGAACACCACATCAGAGTGAATGATGCGACTGAACCGCGTGCGCTGGAGCCACCAGTGAGCGGCCAGTAGCTCATTGAGGCCCTTTGTGTTGTATGCGCTTGGTTTCAAGCTTCTAAGACCTTCCAATTTCAAGCTATGAAGGAAAAGTGAAGACACGTTTACTTTTCATATTTCATGACAGTTGGCTGAGACGGCCAAAACATGCGCTCGTGGAAACTTTTTTCAAAATCCACTTTGGGCTTGTAAGATGTTGTAAAGTGACTTTCTGTCACAATGCAGTACATGCACCTCAACACCCAACTTCATGAACACCACATCAGAGTGAATGATGCGACTGAACCGCGTGCGCTGGAGCCACCAGTGAGCGGCCAGTAGCTCATTGAGGCCCTTTGTGTTGTATGCGCTTGGTTTCAAGCTTCTAAGACCTTCCAATTTCAAGCTATGAAGGAAAAGTGAAGACACGTTTACTTTTCATATTTCATGACAGTTGGCTGAGACGGCCAAAACATGCGCTCGTGGAAACTTTTTTCAAAATCCACTTTGGGCTTGTAAGCTGTTGTAAAGTGACTTTCTGTCACAATGCAGTACATGCACCTCAACACCCAACTTCATGAACACCACATCAGAGTGAATGATGCGACTGAACCGCGTGCGCTGGAGCCACCAGTGAGCGGCCAGTAGCTCATTGAGGCCCTTTGTGTTGTATGCGCTTGGTTTCAAGCTTCTAAGACCTTCCAATTTCAAGCTATGAAGGAAAAGTGAAGACACGTTTACTTTTCATATTTCATGACAGTTGGCTGAGACGGCCAAAACATGCGCTCGTGGAAACTTTTTTCAAAATCCACTTTGGGCTTGTAAGATGTTGTAAAGTGACTTTCTGTCACAATGCAGTACATGCACCTCAACACCCAACTTCATGAACACCACATCAGAGTGAATGATGCGACTGAACCGCGTGCGCTGGAGCCACCAGTGAGCGGCCAGTAGCTCATTGAGGCCCTTTGTGTTGTATGCGCTTGGTTTCAAGCTTCTAAGACCTTCCAATTTCAAGCTATGAAGGAAAAGTGAAGACACGTTTACTTTTCATATTTCATGACAGTTGGCTGAGACGGCCAAAACATGCGCTCGTGGAAACTTTTTTCAAAATCCACTTTGGGCTTGTAAGATGTTGTAAAGTGACTTTCTGTCACAATGCAGTACATGCACCTCAACACCCAACTTCATGAACACCACATCAGAGTGAATGATGCGACTGAACCGCGTGCGCTGGAGCCACCAGTGAGCGGCCAGTAGCTCATTGAGGCCATTTGTGTTGTATGCGCTTGGTTTCAAGCTTCTAAGACCTTCCAATTTCAAGCTATGAAGGAAAAGTGAAGACACGTTTACTTTTCATATTTCATGACAGTTGGCTGAGACGGCCAAAACATGCGCTCGTGGAAACTTTTTTCAAAATCCACTTTGGGCTTGTAAGATGTTGTAAAGTGACTTTCTGTCACAATGCAGTACATGCACCTCAACACCCAACTTCATGAACACCACATCAGAGTGAATGATGCGACTGAACCGCGTGCGCTGGAGCCACCAGTGAGCGGCCAGTAGCTCATTGAGGCCCTTTGTGTTGTATGCGCTTGGTTTCAAGCTTCTAAGACCTTCCAATTTCAAGCTATGAAGGAAAAGTGAAGACACGTTTACTTTTCATATTTCATGACAGTTGGCTGAGACGGCCAAAACATGCGCTCGTGGAAACTTTTTTCAAAATCCACTTTGGGCTTGTAAGCTGTTGTAAAGTGACTTTCTGTCACAATGCAGTACATGCACCTCAACACCCAACTTCATGAACACCACATCAGAGTGAATGATGCGACTGAACCGCGTGCGCTGGAGCCACCAGTGAGCGGCCAGTAGCTCATTGAGGCCCTTTGTGTTGTATGCGCTTGGTTTCAAGCTTCTAAGACCTTCCAATTTCAAGCTATGAAGGAAAAGTGAAGACACGTTTACTTTTCATATTTCATGACAGTTGGCTGAGACGGCCAAAACATGCGCTCGTGGAAACTTTTTTCAAAATCCACTTTGGGCTTGTAAGATGTTGTAAAGTGACTTTCTGTCACAATGCAGTACATGCACCTCAACACCCAACTTCATGAACACCACATCAGAGTGAATGATGCGACTGAACCGCGTGCGCTGGAGCCACCAGTGAGCGGCCAGTAGCTCATTGAGGCCCTTTGTGTTGTATGCGCTTGGTTTCAAGCTTCTAAGACCTTCCAATTTCAAGCTATGAAGGAAAAGTGAAGACACGTTTACTTTTCATATTTCATGACAGTTGGCTGAGACGGCCAAAACATGCGCTCGTGGAAACTTTTTTCAAAATCCACTTTGGGCTTGTAAGATGTTGTAAAGTGACTTTCTGTCACAATGCAGTACATGCACCTCAACACCCAACTTCATGAACACCACATCAGAGTGAATGATGCGACTGAACCGCGTGCGCTGGAGCCACCAGTGAGCGGCCAGTAGCTCATTGAGGCCATTTGTGTTGTATGCGCTTGGTTTCAAGCTTCTAAGACCTTCCAATTTCAAGCTATGAAGGAAAAGTGAAGACACGTTTACTTTTCATATTTCATGACAGTTGGCTGAGACGGCCAAAACATGCGCTCGTGGAAACTTTTTTCAAAATCCACTTTGGGCTTGTAAGATGTTGTAAAGTGACTTTCTGTCACAATGCAGTACATGCACCTCAACACCCAACTTCATGAACACCACATCAGAGTGAATGATGCGACTGAACCGCGTGCGCTGGAGCCACCAGTGAGCGGCCAGTAGCTCATTGAGGCCATTTGTGTTGTATGCGCTTGGTTTCAAGCTTCTAAGACCTTCCAATTTCAAGCTATGAAGGAAAAGTGAAGACACGTTTACTTTTCATATTTCATGACAGTTGGCTGAGACGGCCAAAACATGCGCTCGTGGAAACTTTTTTCAAAATCCACTTTGGGCTTGTAAGCTGTTGTAAAGTGACTTTCTGTCACAATGCAGTACATGCACCTCAACACCCAACTTCATGAACACCACATCAGAGTGAATGATGCGACTGAACCGCGTGCGCTGGAGCCACCAGTGAGCGGCCAGTAGCTCATTGAGGCCCTTTGTGTTGTATGCGCTTGGTTTCAAGCTTCTAAGACCTTCCAATTTCAAGCTATGAAGGAAAAGTGAAGACACGTTTACTTTTCATATTTCATGACAGTTGGCTGAGACGGCCAAAACATGCGCTCGTGGAAACTTTTTTCAAAATCCACTTTGGGCTTGTAAGATGTTGTAAAGTGACTTTCTGTCACAATGCAGTACATGCACCTCAACACCCAACTTCATGAACACCACATCAGAGTGAATGATGCGACTGAACCGTGTGCGCTGGAGCCACCAGTGAGCGGCCAGTAGCTCATTGAGGCCCTTTGTGTTGTATGCGCTTGGTTTCAAGCTTCTAAGACCTTCCAATTTCAAGCTATGAAGGAAAAGTGAAGACACGTTTACTTTTCATATTTCATGACAGTTGGCTGAGACGGCCAAAACATGTGCTCGTGGAAACTTTTTTCAAAATCCACTTTGGGCTTGTAAGATGTTGTAAAGTGACTTTCTGTCACAATGCAGTACATGCACCTCAACACCCAACTTCATGAACACCACATCAGAGTGAATGATGCGACTGAACCGCGTGCGCTGGAGCCACCAGTGAGCGGCCAGTAGCTCATTGAGGCCCTTTGTGTTGTATGCGCTTGGTTTCAAGCTTCTAAGACCTTCCAATTTCAAGCTATGAAGGAAAAGTGAAGACACGTTTACTTTTCATATTTCATGACAGTTGGCTGAGACGGCCAAAACATGCGCTCGTGGAAACTTTTTTCAAAATCCACTTTGGGCTTGTAAGATGTTGTAAAGTGACTTTCTGTCACAATGCAGTACATGCACCTCAACACCCAACTTCATGAACACCACATCAGAGTGAATGATGCGACTGAACCGCGTGCGCTGGAGCCACCAGTGAGCGGCCAGTAGCTCATTGAGGCCCTTTGTGTTGTATGCGCTTGGTTTCAAGCTTCTAAGACCTTCCAATTTCAAGCTATGAAGGAAAAGTGAAGACACGTTTACTTTTCATATTTCATGACAGTTGGCTGAGACGGCCAAAACATGCGCTCGTGGAAACTTTTTTCAAAATCCACTTTGGGCTTGTAAGCTGTTGTAAAGTGACTTTCTGTCACAATGCAGTACATGCACCTCAACACCCAACTTCATGAACACCACATCAGAGTGAATGATGCGACTGAACCGCGTGCGCTGGAGCCACCAGTGAGCGGCCAGTAGCTCATTGAGGCCCTTTGTGTTGTATGCGCTTGGTTTCAAGCTTCTAAGACCTTCCAATTTCAAGCTATGAAGGAAAAGTGAAGACACGTTTACTTTTCATATTTCATGACAGTTGGCTGAGACGGCCAAAACATGCGCTCGTGGAAACTTTTTTCAAAATCCACTTTGGGCTTGTAAGATGTTGTAAAGTGACTTTCTGTCACAATGCAGTACATGCACCTCAACACCCAACTTCATGAACACCACATCAGAGTGATTGATGCGACTGAACCGCGTGCGCTGGAGCCACCAGTGAGCGGCCAGTAGCTCATTGAGGCCCTTTGTGTTGTATGCGCTTGGTTTCAAGCTTCTAAGACCTTCCAATTTCAAGCTATGAAGGAAAAGTGAAGACACGTTTACTTTTCATATTTCATGACAGTTGGCTGAGACGGCCAAAACATGCGCTCGTGGAAACTTTTTTCAAAATCCACTTTGGGCTTGTAAGATGTTGTAAAGTGACTTTCTGTCACAATGCAGTACATGCACCTCAACACCCAACTTCATGAACACCACATCAGAGTGAATGATGCGACTGAACCGCGTGCGCTGGAGCCACCAGTGAGCGGCCAGTAGCTCATTGAGGCCATTTGTGTTGTATGCGCTTGGTTTCAAGCTTCTAAGACCTTCCAATTTCAAGCTATGAAGGAAAAGTGAAGACACGTTTACTTTTCATATTTCATGACAGTTGGCTGAGACGGCCAAAACATGCGCTCGTGGAAACTTTTTTCAAAATCCACTTTGGGCTTGTAAGATGTTGTAAAGTGACTTTCTGTCACAATGCAGTACATGCACCTCAACACCCAACTTCATGAACACCACATCAGAGTGAATGATGCGACTGAACCGCGTGCGCTGGAGCCACCAGTGAGCGGCCAGTAGCTCATTGAGGCCCTTTGTGTTGTATGCGCTTGGTTTCAAGCTTCTAAGACCTTCCAATTTCAAGCTATGAAGGAAAAGTGAAGACACGTTTACTTTTCATATTTCATGACAGTTGGCTGAGACGGCCAAAACATGCGCTCGTGGAAACTTTTTTCAAAATCCACTTTGGGCTTGTAAGATGTTGTAAAGTGACTTTCTGTCACAATGCAGTACATGCACCTCAACACCCAACTTCATGAACACCACATCAGAGTGAATGATGCGACTGAACCGCGTGCGCTGGAGCCACCAGTGAGCGGCCAGTAGCTCATTGAGGCCCTTTGTGTTGTATGCGCTTGGTTTCAAGCTTCTAAGACCTTCCAATTTCAAGCTATGAAGGAAAAGTGAAGACACGTTTACTTTTCATATTTCATGACAGTTGGCTGAGACGGCCAAAACATGCGCTCGTGGAAACTTTTTTCAAAATCCACTTTGGGCTTGTAAGCTGTTGTAAAGTGACTTTCTGTCACAATGCAGTACATGCACCTCAACACCCAACTTCATGAACACCACATCAGAGTGAATGATGCGACTGAACCGCGTGCGCTGGAGCCACCAGTGAGCGGCCAGTAGCTCATTGAGGCCCTTTGTGTTGTATGCGCTTGGTTTCAAGCTTCTAAGACCTTCCAATTTCAAGCTATGAAGGAAAAGTGAAGACACGTTTACTTTTCATATTTCATGACAGTTGGCTGAGACGGCCAAAACATGCGCTCGTGGAAACTTTTTTCAAAATCCACTTTGGGCTTGTAAGATGTTGTAAAGTGACTTTCTGTCACAATGCAGTACATGCACCTCAACACCCAACTTCATGAACACCACATCAGAGTGAATGATGCGACTGAACCGCGTGCGCTGGAGCCACCAGTGAGCGGCCAGTAGCTCATTGAGGCCCTTTGTGTTGTATGCGCTTGGTTTCAAGCTTCTAAGACCTTCCAATTTCAAGCTATGAAGGAAAAGTGAAGACACGTTTACTTTTCATATTTCATGACAGTTGGCTGAGACGGCCAAAACATGCGCTCGTGGAAACTTTTTTCAAAATCCACTTTGGGCTTGTAAGATGTTGTAAAGTGACTTTCTGTCACAATGCAGTACATGCACCTCAACACCCAACTTCATGAACACCACATCAGAGTGAATGATGCGACTGAACCGCGTGCGCTGGAGCCACCAGTGAGCGGACAGTAGCTCATTGAGGCCCTTTGTGTTGTATGCGCTTGGTTTCAAGCTTCTAAGACCTTCCAATTTCAAGCTATGAAGGAAAAGTGAAGACACGTTTACTTTTCATATTTCATGACAGTTGGCTGAGACGGCCAAAACATGCGCTCGTGGAAACTTTTTTCAAAATCCACTTTGGGCTTGTAAGATGTTGTAAAGTGACTTTCTGTCACAATGCAGTACATGCACCTCAACACCCAACTTCATGAACACCACATCAGAGTGAATGATGCGACTGAACCGCGTGCGCTGGAGCCACCAGTGAGCGGCCAGTAGCTCATTGAGGCCCTTTGTGTTGTATGCGCTTGGTTTCAAGCTTCTAAGACCTTCCAATTTCAAGCTATGAAGGAAAAGTGAAGACACGTTTACTTTTCATATTTCATGACAGTTGGCTGAGACGGCCAAAACATGCGCTCGTGGAAACTTTTTTCAAAATCCACTTTGGGCTTGTAAGCTGTTGTAAAGTGACTTTCTGTCACAATGCAGTACATGCACCTCAACACCCAACTTCATGAACACCACATCAGAGTGAATGATGCGACTGAACCGCGTGCGCTGGAGCCACCAGTGAGCGGCCAGTAGCTCATTGAGGCCCTTTGTGTTGTATGCGCTTGGTTTCAAGCTTCTAAGACCTTCCAATTTCAAGCTATGAAGGAAAAGTGAAGACACGTTTACTTTTCATATTTCATGACAGTTGGCTGAGACGGCCAAAACATGCGCTCGTGGAAACTTTTTTCAAAATCCACTTTGGGCTTGTAAGCTGTTGTAAAGTGACTTTCTGTCACAATGCAGTATATGCACCTCAACACCCAACTTCATGAACACCACATCAGAGTGAATGATGCGACTGAACCGCGTGCGCTGGAGCCACCAGTGAGCGGCCAGTAGCTCATTGAGGCCCTTTGTGTTGTATGCGCTTGGTTTCAAGCTTCTAAGACCTTCCAATTTCAAGCTATGAAGGAAAAGTGAAGACACGTTTACTTTTCATATTTCATGACAGTTGGCTGAGACGGCCAAAACATGCGCTCGTGGAAACTTTTTTCAAAATCCACTTTGGGCTTGTAAGATGTTGTAAAGTGACTTTCTGTCACAATGCAGTACATGCACCTCAACACCCAACTTCATGAACACCACATCAGAGTGAATGATGCGACTGAACCGCGTGCGCTGGAGCCACCAGTGAGCGGCCAGTAGCTCATTGAGGCCCTTTGTGTTGTATGCGCTTGGTTTCAAGCTTCTAAGACCTTCCAATTTCAAGCTATGAAGGAAAAGTGAAGACACGTTTACTTTTCATATTTCATGACAGTTGGCTGAGACGGCCAAAACATGCGCTCGTGGAAACTTTTTTCAAAATCCACTTTGGGCTTGTAAGATGTTGTAAAGTGACTTTCTGTCACAATGCAGTACATGCACCTCAACACCCAACTTCATGAACACCACATCAGAGTGAATGATGCGACTGAACCGCGTGCGCTGGAGCCACCAGTGAGCGGCCAGTAGCTCATTGAGGCCCTTTGTGTTGTATGCGCTTGGTTTCAAGCTTCTAAGACCTTCCAATTTCAAGCTATGAAGGAAAAGTGAAGACACGTTTACTTTTCATATTTCATGACAGTTGGCTGAGACGGCCAAAACATGCGCTCGTGGAAACTTTTTTCAAAATCCACTTTGGGCTTGTAAGCTGTTGTAAAGTGACTTTCTGTCACAATGCAGTACATGCACCTCAACACCCAACTTCATGAACACCACATCAGAGTGAATGATGCGACTGAACCGCGTGCGCTGGAGCCACCAGTGAGCGGCCAGTAGCTCATTGAGGCCCTTTGTGTTGTATGCGCTTGGTTTCAAGCTTCTAAGACCTTCCAATTTCAAGCTATGAAGGAAAAGTGAAGACACGTTTACTTTTCATATTTCATGACAGTTGGCTGAGACGGCCAAAACATGCGCTCGTGGAAACTTTTTTCAAAATCCACTTTGGGCTTGTAAGATGTTGTAAAGTGACTTTCTGTCACAATGCAGTACATGCACCTCAACACCCAACTTCATGAACACCACATCAGAGTGAATGATGCGACTGAACCGCGTGCGCTGGAGCCACCAGTGAGCGGCCAGTAGCTCATTGAGGCCCTTTGTGTTGTATGCGCTTGGTTTCAAGCTTCTAAGACCTTCCAATTTCAAGCTATGAAGGAAAAGTGAAGACACGTTTACTTTTCATATTTCATGACAGTTGGCTGAGACGGCCAAAACATGCGCTCGTGGAAACTTTTTTCAAAATCCACTTTGGGCTTGTAAGCTGTTGTAAAGTGACTTTCTGTCACAATGCAGTACATGCACCTCAACACCCAACTTCATGAACACCACATCAGAGTGAATGATGCGACTGAACCGCGTGCGCTGGAGCCACCAGTGAGCGGCCAGTAGCTCATTGAGGCCCTTTGTGTTGTATGCGCTTGGTTTCAAGCTTCTAAGACCTTCCAATTTCAAGCTATGAAGGAAAAGTGAAGACACGTTTACTTTTCATATTTCATGACAGTTGGCTGAGACGGCCAAAACATGCGCTCGTGGAAACTTTTTTCAAAATCCACTTTGGGCTTGTAAGATGTTGTAAAGTGACTTTCTGTCACAATGCAGTACATGCACCTCAACACCCAACTTCATGAACACCACATCAGAGTGAATGATGCGACTGAACCGCGTGCGCTGGAGCCACCAGTGAGCGGCCAGTAGCTCATTGAGGCCCTTTGTGTTGTATGCGCTTGGTTTCAAGCTTCTAAGACCTTCCAATTTCAAGCTATGAAGGAAAAGTGAAGACACGTTTACTTTTCATATTTCATGACAGTTGGCTGAGACGGCCAAAACATGCGCTCGTGGAAACTTTTTTCAAAATCCACTTTGGGCTTGTAAGATGTTGTAAAGTGACTTTCTGTCACAATGCAGTACATGCACCTCAACACCCAACTTCATGAACACCACATCAGAGTGAATGATGCGACTGAACCGCGTGCGCTGGAGCCACCAGTGAGCGGCCAGTAGCTCATTGAGGCCCTTTGTGTTGTATGCGCTTGGTTTCAAGCTTCTAAGACCTTCCAATTTCAAGCTATGAAGGAAAAGTGAAGACACGTTTACTTTTCATATTTCATGACAGTTGGCTGAGACGGCCAAAACATGCGCTCGTGGAAACTTTTTTCAAAATCCACTTTGGGCTTGTAAGCTGTTGTAAAGTGACTTTCTGTCACAATGCAGTACATGCACCTCAACACCCAACTTCATGAACACCACATCAGAGTGAATGATGCGACTGAACCGCGTGCGCTGGAGCCACCAGTGAGCGGCCAGTAGCTCATTGAGGCCCTTTGTGTTGTATGCGCTTGGTTTCAAGCTTCTAAGACCTTCCAATTTCAAGCTATGAAGGAAAAGTGAAGACACGTTTACTTTTCATATTTCATGACAGTTGGCTGAGACGGCCAAAACATGCGCTCGTGGAAACTTTTTTCAAAATCCACTTTGGGCTTGTAAGATGTTGTAAAGTGACTTTCTGTCACAATGCAGTACATGCACCTCAACACCCAACTTCATGAACACCACATCAGAGTGAATGATGCGACTGAACCGCGTGCGCTGGAGCCACCAGTGAGCGGCCAGTAGCTCATTGAGGCCCTTTGTGTTGTATGCGCTTGGTTTCAAGCTTCTAAGACCTTCCAATTTCAAGCTATGAAGGAAAAGTGAAGACACGTTTACTTTTCATATTTCATGACAGTTGGCTGAGACGGCCAAAACATGCGCTCGTGGAAACTTTTTTCAAAATCCACTTTGGGCTTGTAAGATGTTGTAAAGTGACTTTCTGTCACAATGCAGTACATGCACCTCAACACCCAACTTCATGAACACCACATCAGAGTGAATGATGCGACTGAACCGCGTGCGCTGGAGCCACCAGTGAGCGGACAGTAGCTCATTGAGGCCCTTTGTGTTGTATGCGCTTGGTTTCAAGCTTCTAAGACCTTCCAATTTCAAGCTATGAAGGAAAAGTGAAGACACGTTTACTTTTCATATTTCATGACAGTTGGCTGAGACGGCCAAAACATGCGCTCGTGGAAACTTTTTTCAAAATCCACTTTGGGCTTGTAAGATGTTGTAAAGTGACTTTCTGTCACAATGCAGTACATGCACCTCAACACCCAACTTCATGAACACCACATCAGAGTGAATGATGCGACTGAACCGCGTGCGCTGGAGCCACCAGTGAGCGGCCAGTAGCTCATTGAGGCCCTTTGTGTTGTATGCGCTTGGTTTCAAGCTTCTAAGACCTTCCAATTTCAAGCTATGAAGGAAAAGTGAAGACACGTTTACTTTTCATATTTCATGACAGTTGGCTGAGACGGCCAAAACATGCGCTCGTGGAAACTTTTTTCAAAATCCACTTTGGGCTTGTAAGATGTTGTAAAGTGACTTTCTGTCACAATGCAGTACATGCACCTCAACACCCAACTTCATGAACACCACATCAGAGTGAATGATGCGACTGAACCGCGTGCGCTGGAGCCACCAGTGAGCGGACAGTAGCTCATTGAGGCCCTTTGTGTTGTATGCGCTTGGTTTCAAGCTTCTAAGACCTTCCAATTTCAAGCTATGAAGGAAAAGTGAAGACACGTTTACTTTTCATATTTCATGACAGTTGGCTGAGACGGCCAAAACATGCGCTCGTGGAAACTTTTTTCAAAATCCACTTTGGGCTTGTAAGATGTTGTAAAGTGACTTTCTGTCACAATGCAGTACATGCACCTCAACACCCAACTTCATGAACACCACATCAGAGTGAATGATGCGACTGAACCGCGTGCGCTGGAGCCACCAGTGAGCGGCCAGTAGCTCATTGAGGCCCTTTGTGTTGTATGCGCTTGGTTTCAAGCTTCTAAGACCTTCCAATTTCAAGCTATGAAGGAAAAGTGAAGACACGTTTACTTTTCATATTTCATGACAGTTGGCTGAGACGGCCAAAACATGCGCTCGTGGAAACTTTTTTCAAAATCCACTTTGGGCTTGTAAGATGTTGTAAAGTGACTTTCTGTCACAATGCAGTACATGCACCTCAACACCCAACTTCATGAACACCACATCAGAGTGAATGATGCGACTGAACCGCGTGCGCTGGAGCCACCAGTGAGCGGCCAGTAGCTCATTGAGGCCCTTTGTGTTGTATGCGCTTGGTTTCAAGCTTCTAAGACCTTCCAATTTCAAGCTATGAAGGAAAAGTGAAGACACGTTTACTTTTCATATTTCATGACAGTTGGCTGAGACGGCCAAAACATGCGCTCGTGGAAACTTTTTTCAAAATCCACTTTGGGCTTGTAAGCTGTTGTAAAGTGACTTTCTGTCACAATGCAGTACATGCACCTCAACACCCAACTTCATGAACACCACATCAGAGTGAATGATGCGACTGAACCGCGTGCGCTGGAGCCACCAGTGAGCGGCCAGTAGCTCATTGAGGCCCTTTGTGTTGTATGCGCTTGGTTTCAAGCTTCTAAGACCTTCCAATTTCAAGCTATGAAGGAAAAGTGAAGACACGTTTACTTTTCATATTTCATGACAGTTGGCTGAGACGGCCAAAACATGCGCTCGTGGAAACTTTTTTCAAAATCCACTTTGGGCTTGTAAGCTGTTGTAAAGTGACTTTCTGTCACAATGCAGTACATGCACCTCAACACCCAACTTCATGAACACCACATCAGAGTGAATGATGCGACTGAACCGCGTGCGCTGGAGCCACCAGTGAGCGGCCAGTAGCTCATTGAGGCCCTTTGTGTTGTATGCGCTTGGTTTCAAGCTTCTAAGACCTTCCAATTTCAAGCTATGAAGGAAAAGTGAAGACACGTTTACTTTTCATATTTCATGACAGTTGGTTGAGAAGGCCAAAACATGCGCTCGTGGAAACTTTTTTCAAAATCCACTTTGGGCTTGTAAGCTGTTGTAAAGTGACTTTCTGTCACAATGCAGTACATGCACCTCAACACCCAACTTCATGAACACCACATCAGAGTGAATGATGCGACTGAACCGCGTGCGCTGGAGCCACCAGTGAGCGGCCAGTAGCTCATTGAGGCCCTTTGTGTTGTATGCGCTTGGTTTCAAGCTTCTAAGACCTTCCAATTTCAAGCTATGAAGGAAAAGTGAAGACACGTTTACTTTTCATATTTCATGACAGTTGGCTGAGACGGCCAAAACATGCGCTCGTGGAAACTTTTTTCAAAATCCACTTTGGGCTTGTAAGATGTTGTAAAGTGACTTTCTGTCACAATGCAGTACATGCACCTCAACACCCAACTTCATGAACACCACATCAGAGTGAATGATGCGACTGAACCGCGTGCGCTGGAGCCACCAGTGAGCGGCCAGTAGCTCATTGAGGCCCTTTGTGTTGTATGCGCTTGGTTTCAAGCTTCTAAGACCTTCCAATTTCAAGCTATGAAGGAAAAGTGAAGACACGTTTACTTTTCATATTTCATGACAGTTGGCTGAGACGGCCAAAACATGCGCTCGTGGAAACTTTTTTCAAAATCCACTTTGGGCTTGTAAGATGTTGTAAAGTGACTTTCAGTCACAATGCAGTACATGCACCTCAACACCCAACTTCATGAACACCACATCAGAGTGAATGATGCGACTGAACCGCGTGCGCTGGAGCCACCAGTGAGCGGCCAGTAGCTCATTGAGGCCCTTTGTGTTGTATGCGCTTGGTTTCAAGCTTCTAAGACCTTCCAATTTCAAGCTATGAAGGAAAAGTGAAGACACGTTTACTTTTCATATTTCATGACAGTTGGCTGAGACGGCCAAAACATGCGCTCGTGGAAACTTTTTTCAAAATCCACTTTGGGCTTGTAAACTGTTGTAAAGTGACTTTCTGTCACAATGCAGTACATGCACCTCAACACCCAACTTCATGAACACCACATCAGAGTGAATGATGCGACTGAACCGCGTGCGCTGGAGCCACCAGTGAGCGGCCAGTAGCTCATTGAGGCCCTTTGTGTTGTATGCGCTTGGTTTCAAGCTTCTAAGACCTTCCAATTTCAAGCTATGAAGGAAAAGTGAAGACACGTTTACTTTTCATATTTCATGACAGTTGGCTGAGACGGCCAAAACATGCGCTCGTGGAAACTTTTTTCAAAATCCACTTTGGGCTTGTAAGATGTTGTAAAGTGACTTTCTGTCACAATGCAGTACATGCACCTCAACACCCAACTTCATGAACACCACATCAGAGTGAATGATGCGACTGAACCGCGTGCGCTGGAGCCACCAGTGAGCGGCCAGTAGCTCATTGAGGCCCTTTGTGTTGTATGCGCTTGGTTTCAAGCTTCTAAGACCTTCCAATTTCAAGCTATGAAGGAAAAGTGAAGACACGTTTACTTTTCATATTTCATGACAGTTGGCTGAGACGGCCAAAACATGCGCTCGTGGAAACTTTTTTCAAAATCCACTTTGGGCTTGTAAGATGTTGTAAAGTGACTTTCTGTCACAATGCAGTACATGCACCTCAACACCCAACTTCATGAACACCACATCAGAGTGAATGATGCGACTGAACCGCGTGCGCTGGAGCCACCAGTGAGCGGCCAGTAGCTCATTGAGGCCCTTTGTGTTGTATGCGCTTGGTTTCAAGCTTCTAAGACCTTCCAATTTCAAGCTATGAAGGAAAAGTGAAGACACGTTTACTTTTCATATTTCATGACAGTTGGCTGAGACGGCCAAAACATGCGCTCGTGGAAACTTTTTTCAAAATCCACTTTGGGCTTGTAAGATGTTGTAAAGTGACTTTCTGTCACAATGCAGTACATGCACCTCAACACCCAACTTCATGAACACCACATCAGAGTGAATGATGCGACTGAACCGCGTGCGCTGGAGCCACCAGTGAGCGGCCAGTAGCTCATTGAGGCCCTTTGTGTTGTATGCGCTTGGTTTCAAGCTTCTAAGACCTTCCAATTTCAAGCTATGAAGGAAAAGTGAAGACACGTTTACTTTTCATATTTCATGACAGTTGGCTGAGACGGCCAAAACATGCGCTCGTGGAAACTTTTTTCAAAATCCACTTTGGGCTTGTAAGATGTTGTAAAGTGACTTTCTGTCACAATGCAGTACATGCACCTCAACACCCAACTTCATGAACACCACATCAGAGTGAATGATGCGACTGAACCGCGTGCGCTGGAGCCACCAGTGAGCGGCCAGTAGCTCATTGAGGCCCTTTGTGTTGTATGCGCTTGGTTTCAAGCTTCTAAGACCTTCCAATTTCAAGCTATGAAGGAAAAGTGAAGACACGTTTACTTTTCATATTTCATGACAGTTGGCTGAGACGGCCAAAACATGCGCTCGTGGAAACTTTTTTCAAAATCCACTTTGGGCTTGTAAGATGTTGTAAAGTGACTTTTTGTCACAATGCAGTACATGCACCTCAACACCCAACTTCATGAACAACACATCAGAGTGAATGATGCGACTGAACCGCGTGCGCTGGAGCCACCAGTGAGCGGCCAGTAGCTCATTGAGGCCCTTTGTGTTGTATGCGCTTGGTTTCAAGCTTCTAAGACCTTCCAATTTCAAGCTATGAAGGAAAAGTGAAGACACGTTTACTTTTCATATTTCATGACAGTTTGCTGAGACGGCCAAAACATGCGCTCGTGGAAACTTTTTTCAAAATCCACTTTGGGCTTGTAAGATGTTGTAAAGTGACTTTCTGTCACAATGCAGTACATGCACCTCAACACCCAACTTCATGAACACCACATCAGAGTGAATGATGCGACTGAACCGCGTGCGCTGGAGCCACCAGTGAGCGGCCAGTAGCTCATTGAGGCCCTTTGTGTTGTATGCGCTTGGTTTCAAGCTTCTAAGACCTTCCAATTTCAAGCTATGAAGGAAAAGTGAAGACACGTTTACTTTTCATATTTCATGACAGTTGGCTGAGACGGCCAAAACATGCGCTCGTGGAAACTTTTTTCAAAATCCACTTTGGGCTTGTAAGCTGTTGTAAAGTGACTTTCTGTCACAATGCAGTACATGCACCTCAACACCCAACTTCATGAACACCACATCAGAGTGAATGATGCGACTGAACCGCGTGCGCTGGAGCCACCAGTGAGCGGCCAGTAGCTCATTGAGGCCCTTTGTGTTGTATGCGCTTGGTTTCAAGCTTCTAAGACCTTCCAATTTCAAGCTATGAAGGAAAAGTGAAGACAGGTTTACTTTTCATATTTCATGACAGTTGGCTGAGACGGCCAAAACATGCGCTCGTGGAAACTTTTTTCAAAATCCACTTTGGGCTTGTAAGATGTTGTAAAGTGACTTTCTGTCACAATGCAGTACATGCACCTCAACACCCAACTTCATGAACACCACATCAGAGTGAATGATGCGACTGAACCGCGTGCGCTGGAGCCACCAGTGAGCGGCCAGTAGCTCATTGAGGCCCTTTGTGTTGTATGCGCTTGGTTTCAAGCTTCTAAGACCTTCCAATTTCAAGCTATGAAGGAAAAGTGAAGACACGTTTACTTTTCATATTTCATGACAGTTGGCTGAGACGGCCAAAACATGCGCTCGTGGAAACTTTTTTCAAAATCCACTTTGGGCTTGTAAGCTGTTGTAAAGTGACTTTCTGTCACAATGCAGTACATGCACCTCAACACCCAACTTCATGAACACCACATCAGAGTGAATGATGCGACTGAACCGCGTGCGCTGGAGCCACCAGTGAGCGGCCAGTAGCTCATTGAGGCCCTTTGTGTTGTATGCGCTTGGTTTCAAGCTTCTAAGACCTTCCAATTTCAAGCTATGAAGGAAAAGTGAAGACACGTTTACTTTTCATATTTCATGACAGTTGGTTGAGACGGCCAAAACATGCGCTCGTGGAAACTTTTTTCAAAATCCACTTTGGGCTTGTAAGCTGTTGTAAAGTGACTTTCTGTCACAATGCAGTACATGCACCTCAACACCCAACTTCATGAACACCACATCAGAGTGAATGATGCGACTGAACCGCGTGCGCTGGAGCCACCAGTGAGCGGCCAGTAGCTCATTGAGGCCCTTTGTGTTGTATGCGCTTGGTTTCAAGCTTCTAAGACCTTCCAATTTCAAGCTATGAAGGAAAAGTGAAGACACGTTTACTTTTCATATTTCATGACAGTTGGCTGAGACGGCCAAAACATGCGCTCGTGGAAACTTTTTTCAAAATCCACTTTGGGCTTGTAAGATGTTGTAAAGTGACTTTCTGTCACAATGCAGTACATGCACCTCAACACCCAACTTCATGAACACCACATCAGAGTGAATGATGCGACTGAACCGCGTGCGCTGGAGCCACCAGTGAGCGGCCAGTAGCTCATTGAGGCCCTTTGTGTTGTATGCGCTTGGTTTCAAGCTTCTAAGACCTTCCAATTTCAAGCTATGAAGGAAAAGTGAAGACACGTTTACTTTTCATATTTCATGACAGTTGGCTGAGACGGCCAAAACATGCGCTCGTGGAAACTTTTTTCAAAATCCACTTTGGGCTTGTAAGCTGTTGTAAAGTGACTTTCTGTCACAATGCAGTACATGCACCTCAACACCCAACTTCATGAACACCACATCAGAGTGAATGATGCGACTGAACCGCGTGCGCTGGAGCCACCAGTGAGCGGCCAGTAGCTCATTGAGGCCCTTTGTGTTGTATGCGCTTGGTTTCAAGCTTCTAAGACCTTCCAATTTCAAGCTATGAAGGAAAAGTGAAGACACGTTTACTTTTCATATTTCATGACAGTTGGCTGAGACGGCCAAAACATGCGCTCGTGGAAACTTTTTTCAAAATCCACTTTGGGCTTGTAAGATGTTGTAAAGTGACTTTCTGTCACAATGCAGTACATGCACCTCAACACCCAACTTCATGAACACCACATCAGAGTGAATGATGCGACTGAACCGCGTGCGCTGGAGCCACCAGTGAGCGGCCAGTAGCTCATTGAGGCCCTTTGTGTTGTATGCGCTTGGTTTCAAGCTTCTAAGACCTTCCAATTTCAAGCTATGAAGGAAAAGTGAAGACACGTTTACTTTTCATATTTCATGACAGTTGGCTGAGACGGCCAAAACATGCGCTCGTGGAAACTTTTTTCAAAATCCACTTTGGGCTTGTAAGCTGTTGTAAAGTGACTTTCTGTCACAATGCAGTACATGCACCTCAACACCCAACTTCATGAACACCACATCAGAGTGAATGATGCGACTGAACCGCGTGCGCTGGAGCTACCAGTGAGCGGCCAGTAGCTCATTGAGGCCCTTTGTGTTGTATGCGCTTGGTTTCAAGCTTCTAAGACCTTCCAATTTCAAGCTATGAAGGAAAAGTGAAGACACGTTTACTTTTCATATTTCATGACAGTTGGCTGAGACGGCCAAAACATGCGCTCGTGGAAACTTTTTTCAAAATCCACTTTGGGCTTGTAAGATGTTGTAAAGTGACTTTCTGTCACAATGCAGTACATGCACCTCAACACCCAACTTCATGAACACCACATCAGAGTGAATGATGCGACTGAACCGCGTGCGCTGGAGCCACCAGTGAGCGGCCAGTAGCTCATTGAGGCCCTTTGTGTTGTATGCGCTTGGTTTCAAGCTTCTAAGACCTTCCAATTTCAAGCTATGAAGGAAAAGTGAAGACACGTTTACTTTTCATATTTCATGACAGTTGGCTGAGACGGCCAAAACATGCGCTCGTGGAAACTTTTTTCAAAATCCACTTTGGGCTTGTAAGCTGTTGTAAAGTGACTTTCTGTCACAATGCAGTACATGCACCTCAACACCCAACTTCATGAACACCACATCAGAGTGAATGATGCGACTGAACCGCGTGCGCTGGAGCCACCAGTGAGCGGCCAGTAGCTCATTGAGGCCCTTTGTGTTGTATGCGCTTGGTTTCAAGCTTCTAAGACCTTCCAATTTCAAGCTATGAAGGAAAAGTGAAGACACGTTTACTTTTCATATTTCATGACAGTTGGTTGAGACGGCCAAAACATGCGCTCGTGGAAACTTTTTTCAAAATCCACTTTGGGCTTGTAAGCTGTTGTAAAGTGACTTTCTGTCACAATGCAGTACATGCACCTCAACACCCAACTTCATGAACACCACATCAGAGTGAATGATGCGACTGAACCGCGTGCGCTGGAGCCACCAGTGAGCGGCCAGTAGCTCATTGAGGCCCTTTGTGTTGTATGCGCTTGGTTTCAAGCTTCTAAGACCTTCCAATTTCAAGCTATGAAGGAAAAGTGAAGACACGTTTACTTTTCATATTTCATGACAGTTGGCTGAGACGGCCAAAACATGCGCTCGTGGAAACTTTTTTCAAAATCCACTTTGGGCTTGTAAGATGTTGTAAAGTGACTTTCTGTCACAATGCAGTACATGCACCTCAACACCCAACTTCATGAACACCACATCAGAGTGAATGATGCGACTGAACCGCGTGCGCTGGAGCCACCAGTGAGCGGCCAGTAGCTCATTGAGGCCCTTTGTGTTGTATGCGCTTGGTTTCACGCTTCTAAGACCTTCCAATTTCAAGCTATGAAGGAAAAGTGAAGACACGTTTACTTTTCATATTTCATGACAGTTGGCTGAGACGGCCAAAACATGCGCTCGTGGAAACTTTTTTCAAAATCCACTTTGGGCTTGTAAGCTGTTGTAAAGTGACTTTCTGTCACAATGCAGTACATGCACCTCAACACCCAACTTCATGAACACCACATCAGAGTGAATGATGCGACTGAACCGCGTGCGCTGGAGCCACCAGTGAGCGGCCAGTAGCTCATTGAGGCCCTTTGTGTTGTATGCGCTTGGTTTCAAGCTTCTAAGACCTTCCAATTTCAAGCTATGAAGGAAAAGTGAAGACACGTTTACTTTTCATATTTCATGACAGTTGGCTGAGACGGCCAAAACATGCGCTCGTGGAAACTTTTTTCAAAATCCACTTTGGGCTTGTAAGATGTTGTGAAGTGACTTTCTGTCACAATGCAGTACATGCACCTCAACACCCAACTTCATGAACACCACATCAGAGTGAATGATGCGACTGAACCGCGTGCGCTGGAGCCACCAGTGAGCGGCCAGTAGCTCATTGAGGCCCTTTGTGTTGTATGCGCTTGGTTTCAAGCTTCTAAGACCTTCCAATTTCAAGCTATGAAGGAAAAGTGAAGACACGTTTACTTTTCATATTTCATGACAGTTGGCTGAGACGGCCAAAACATGCGCTCGTGGAAACTTTTTTCAAAATCCACTTTGGGCTTGTAAGATGTTGTAAAGTGACTTTCTGTCACAATGCAGTACATGCACCTCAACACCCAACTTCATGAACACCACATCAGAGTGAATGATGCGACTGAACCGCGTGCGCTGGAGCCACCAGTGAGCGGCCAGTAGCTCATTGAGGCCCTTTGTGTTGTATGCGCTTGGTTTCAAGCTTCTAAGACCTTCCAATTTCAAGCTATGAAGGAAAAGTGAAGACACGTTTACTTTTCATATTTCATGACAGTTGGCTGAGACGGCCAAAACATGCGCTCGTGGAAACTTTTTTCAAAATCCACTTTGGGCTTGTAAGATGTTGTAAAGTGACTTTCTGTCACAATGCAGTACATGCACCTCAACACCCAACTTCATGAACACCACATCAGAGTGAATGATGCGACTGAACCGCGTGCGCTGGAGCCACCAGTGAGCGGCCAGTAGCTCATTGAGGCCCTTTGTGTTGTATGCGCTTGGTTTCAAGCTTCTAAGACCTTCCAATTTCAAGCTATGAAGGAAAAGTGAAGACACGTTTACTTTTCATATTTCATGACAGTTGGCTGAGACGGCCAAAACATGCGCTCGTGGAAACTTTTTTCAAAATCCACTTTGGGCTTGTAAGATGTTGTAAAGTGACTTTCTGTCACAATGCAGTACATGCACCTCAACACCCAACTTCATGAACACCACATCAGAGTGAATGATGCGACTGAACCGCGTGCGCTGGAGCCACCAGTGAGCGGCCAGTAGCTCATTGAGGCCCTTTGTGTTGTATGCGCTTGGTTTCATGCTTCTAAGACCTTCCAATTTCAAGCTATGAAGGAAAAGTGAAGACACGTTTACTTTTCATATTTCATGACAGTTGGCTGAGACGGCCAAAACATGCGCTCGTGGAAACTTTTTTCAAAATCCACTTTGGGCTTGTAAGATGTTGTAAAGTGACTTTCTGTCACAATGCAGTACATGCACCTCAACACCCAACTTCATGAACACCACATCAGAGTGAATGATGCGACTGAACCGCGTGCGCTGGAGCCACCAGTGAGCGGCCAGTAGCTCATTGAGGCCCTTTGTGTTGTATGCGCTTGGTTTCAAGCTTCTAAGACCTTCCAATTTCAAGCTATGAAGGAAAAGTGAAGACACGTTTACTTTTCATATTTCATGACAGTTGGCTGAGACGGCCAAAACATGCGCTCGTGGAAACTTTTTTCAAAATCCACTTTGGGCTTGTAAGATGTTGTAAAGTGACTTTCTGTCACAATGCAGTACATGCACCTCAACACCCAACTTCATGAACACCACATCAGAGTGAATGATGCGACTGAACCGCGTGCGCTGGAGCCACCAGTGAGCGGCCAGTAGCTCATTGAGGCCCTTTGTGTTGTATGCGCTTGGTTTCAAGCTTCTAAGACCTTCCAATTTCAAGCTATGAAGGAAAAGTGAAGACACGTTTACTTTTCATATTTCATGACAGTTGGCTGAGACGGCCAAAACATGCGCTCGTGGAAACTTTTTTCAAAATCCACTTTGGGCTTGTAAGATGTTGTAAAGTGACTTTCTGTCACAATGCAGTACATGCACCTCAACACCCAACTTCATGAACACCACATCAGAGTGAATGATGCGACTGAACCGCGTGCGCTGGAGCCACCAGTGAGCGGCCAGTAGCTCATTGAGGCCCTTTGTGTTGTATGCGCTTGGTTTCAAGCTTCTAAGACCTTCCAATTTCAAGCTATGAAGGAAAAGTGAAGACACGTTTACTTTTCATATTTCATGACAGTTGGCTGAGACGGCCAAAACATGCGCTCGTGGAAACTTTTTTCAAAATCCACTTTGGGCTTGTAAGATGTTGTAAAGTGACTTTCTGTCACAATGCAGTACATGCACCTCAACACCCAACTTCATGAACACCACATCAGAGTGAATGATGCGACTGAACCGCGTGCGCTGGAGCCACCAGTGAGCGGCCAGTAGCTCATTGAGGCCCTTTGTGTTGTATGCGCTTGGTTTCAAGCTTCTAAGACCTTCCAATTTCAAGCTATGAAGGAAAAGTGAAGACACGTTTACTTTTCATATTTCATGACAGTTGGCTGAGACGGCCAAAACATGCGCTCGTGGAAACTTTTTTCAAAATCCACTTTGGGCTTGTAAGCTGTTGTAAAGTGACTTTCTGTCACAATGCAGTACATGCACCTCAACACCCAACTTCATGAACACCACATCAGAGTGAATGATGCGACTGAACCGCGTGCGCTGGAGCCACCAGTGAGCGGCCAGTAGCTCATTGAGGCCCTTTGTGTTGTATGCGCTTGGTTTCAAGCTTCTAAGACCTTCCAATTTCAAGCTATGAAGGAAAAGTGAAGACACGTTTACTTTTCATATTTCATGACAGTTGGCTGAGACGGCCAAAACATGCGCTCGTGGAAACTTTTTTCAAAATCCACTTTGGGCTTGTAAGCTGTTGTAAAGTGACTTTCTGTCACAATGCAGTACATGCACCTCAACACCCAACTTCATGAACACCACATCAGAGTGAATGATGCGACTGAACCGCGTGCGCTGGAGCCACCAGTGAGCGGCCAGTAGCTCATTGAGGCCCTTTGTGTTGTATGCGCTTGGTTTCAAGCTTCTAAGACCTTCCAATTTCAAGCTATGAAGGAAAAGTGAAGACACGTTTACTTTTCATATTTCATGACAGTTGGCTGAGACGGCCAAAACATGCGCTCGTGGAAACTTTTTTCAAAATCCACTTTGGGCTTGTAAGATGTTGTAAAGTGACTTTCTGTCACAATGCAGTACATGCACCTCAACACCCAACTTCATGAACACCACATCAGAGTGAATGATGCGACTGAACCGCGTGCGCTGGAGCCACCAGTGAGCGGCCAGTAGCTCATTGAGGCCCTTTGTGTTGTATGCGCTTGGTTTCAAGCTTCTAAGACCTTCCAATTTCAAGCTATGAAGGAAAAGTGAAGACACGTTTACTTTTCATATTTCATGACAGTTGGCTGAGACGGCCAAAACATGCGCTCGTGGAAACTTTTTTCAAAATCCACTTTGGGCTTGTAAGATGTTGTAAAGTGACTTTCTGTCACAATGCAGTACATGCACCTCAACACCCAACTTCATGAACACCACATCAGAGTGAATGATGCGACTGAACCGCGTGCGCTGGAGCCACCAGTGAGCGGCCAGTAGCTCATTGAGGCCCTTTGTGTTGTATGCGCTTGGTTTCAAGCTTCTAAGACCTTCCAATTTCAAGCTATGAAGGAAAAGTGAAGACACGTTTACTTTTCATATTTCATGACAGTTGGCTGAGACGGCCAAAACATGCGCTCGTGGAAACTTTTTTCAAAATCCACTTTGGGCTTGTAAGCTGTTGTAAAGTGACTTTCTGTCACAATGCAGTACATGCACCTCAACACCCAACTTCATGAACACCACATCAGAGTGAATGATGCGACTGAACCGCGTGCGCTGGAGCCACCAGTGAGCGGCCAGTAGCTCATTGAGGCCCTTTGTGTTGTATGCGCTTGGTTTCAAGCTTCTAAGACCTTCCAATTTCAAGCTATGAAGGAAAAGTGAAGACACGTTTACTTTTCATATTTCATGACAGTTGGCTGAGACGGCCAAAACATGCGCTCGTGGAAACTTTTTTCAAAATCCACTTTGGGCTTGTAAGATGTTGTAAAGTGACTTTCTGTCACAATGCAGTACATGCACCTCAACACCCAACTTCATGAACACCACATCAGAGTGAATGATGCGACTGAACCGCGTGCGCTGGAGCCACCAGTGAGCGGCCAGTAGCTCATTGAGGCCCTTTGTGTTGTATGCGCTTGGTTTCAAGCTTCTAAGACCTTCCAATTTCAAGCTATGAAGGAAAAGTGAAGACACGTTTACTTTTCATATTTCATGACAGTTGGCTGAGACGGCCAAAACATGCGCTCGTGGAAACTTTTTTCAAAATCCACTTTGGGCTTGTAAGATGTTGTAAAGTGACTTTCTGTCACAATGCAGTACATGCACCTCAACACCCAACTTCATGAACACCACATCAGAGTGAATGATGCGACTGAACCGCGTGCGCTGGAGCCACCAGTGAGCGGCCAGTAGCTCATTGAGGCCCTTTGTGTTGTATGCGCTTGGTTTCAAGCTTCTAAGACCTTCCAATTTCAAGCTATGAAGGAAAAGTGAAGACACGTTTACTTTTCATATTTCATGACAGTTGGCTGAGACGGCCAAAACATGCGCTCGTGGAAACTTTTTTCAAAATCCACTTTGGGCTTGTAAGCTGTTGTAAAGTGACTTTCTGTCACAATGCAGTACATGCACCTCAACACCCAACTTCATGAACACCACATCAGAGTGAATGATGCGACTGAACCGCGTGCGCTGGAGCCACCAGTGAGCGGCCAGTAGCTCATTGAGGCCCTTTGTGTTGTATGCGCTTGGTTTCAAGCTTCTAAGACCTTCCAATTTCAAGCTATGAAGGAAAAGTGAAGACACGTTTACTTTTCATATTTCATGACAGTTGGCTGAGACGGCCAAAACATGCGCTCGTGGAAACTTTTTTCAAAATCCACTTTGGGCTTGTAAGATGTTGTAAAGTGACTTTCTGTCACAATGCAGTACATGCACCTCAACACCCAACTTCATGAACACCACATCAGAGTGAATGATGCGACTGAACCGCGTGCGCTGGAGCCACCAGTGAGCGGCCAGTAGCTCATTGAGGCCCTTTGTGTTGTATGCGCTTGGTTTCAAGCTTCTAAGACCTTCCAATTTCAAGCTATGAAGGAAAAGTGAAGACACGTTTACTTTTCATATTTCATGACAGTTGGCTGAGACGGCCAAAACATGCGCTCGTGGAAACTTTTTTCAAAATCCACTTTGGGCTTGTAAGATGTTGTAAAGTGACTTTCTGTCACAATGCAGTACATGCACCTCAACACCCAACTTCATGAACACCACATCAGAGTGAATGATGCGACTGAACCGCGTGCGCTGGAGCCACCAGTGAGCGGCCAGTAGCTCATTGAGGCCCTTTGTGTTGTATGCGCTTGGTTTCAAGCTTCTAAGACCTTCCAATTTCAAGCTATGAAGGAAAAGTGAAGACACGTTTACTTTTCATATTTCATGACAGTTGGCTGAGACGGCCAAAACATGCGCTCGTGGAAACTTTTTTCAAAATCCACTTTGGGCTTGTAAGATGTTGTAAAGTGACTTTCTGTCACAATGCAGTACATGCACCTCAACACCCAACTTCATGAACACCACATCAGAGTGAATGATGCGACTGAACCGCGTGCGCTGGAGCCACCAGTGAGCGGCCAGTAGCTCATTGAGGCCCTTTGTGTTGTATGCGCTTGGTTTCAAGCTTCTAAGACCTTCCAATTTCAAGCTATGAAGGAAAAGTGAAGACACGTTTACTTTTCATATTTCATGACAGTTGGCTGAGACGGCCAAAACATGCGCTCGTGGAAACTTTTTTCAAAATCCACTTTGGGCTTGTAAGATGTTGTAAAGTGACTTTCTGTCACAATGCAGTACATGCACCTCAACACCCAACTTCATGAACACCACATCAGAGTGAATGATGCGACTGAACCGCGTGCGCTGGAGCCACCAGTGAGCGGCCAGTAGCTCATTGAGGCCCTTTGTGTTGTATGCGCTTGGTTTCAAGCTTCTAAGACCTTCCAATTTCAAGCTATGAAGGAAAAGTGAAGACACGTTTACTTTTCATATTTCATGACAGTTGGCTGAGACGGCCAAAACATGCGCTCGTGGAAACTTTTTTCAAAATCCACTTTGGGCTTGTAAGCTGTTGTAAAGTGACTTTCTGTCACAATGCAGTACATGCACCTCAACACCCAACTTCATGAACACCACATCAGAGTGAATGATGCGACTGAACCGCGTGCGCTGGAGCCACCAGTGAGCGGCCAGTAGCTCATTGAGGCCCTTTGTGTTGTATGCGCTTGGTTTCAAGCTTCTAAGACCTTCCAATTTCAAGCTATGAAGGAAAAGTGAAGACACGTTTACTTTTCATATTTCATGACAGTTGGCTGAGACGGCCAAAACATGCGCTCGTGGAAACTTTTTTCAAAATCCACTTTGGGCTTGTAAGCTGTTGTAAAGTGACTTTCTGTCACAATGCAGTACATGCACCTCAACACCCAACTTCATGAACACCACATCAGAGTGAATGATGCGACTGAACCGCGTGCGCTGGAGCCACCAGTGAGCGGCCAGTAGCTCATTGAGGCCCTTTGTGTTGTATGCGCTTGGTTTCAAGCTTCTAAGACCTTCCAATTTCAAGCTATGAAGGAAAAGTGAAGACACGTTTACTTTTCATATTTCATGACAGTTGGCTGAGACGGCCAAAACATGCGCTCGTGGAAACTTTTTTCAAAATCCACTTTGGGCTTGTAAGATGTTGTAAAGTGACTTTCTGTCACAATGCAGTACATGCACCTCAACACCCAACTTCATGAACACCACATCAGAGTGAATGATGCGACTGAACCGCGTGCGCTGGAGCCACCAGTGAGCGGCCAGTAGCTCATTGAGGCCCTTTGTGTTGTATGCGCTTGGTTTCAAGCTTCTAAGACCTTCCAATTTCAAGCTATGAAGGAAAAGTGAAGACACGTTTACTTTTCATATTTCATGACAGTTGGCTGAGACGGCCAAAACATGCGCTCGTGGAAACTTTTTTCAAAATCCACTTTGGGCTTGTAAGCTGTTGTAAAGTGACTTTCTGTCACAATGCAGTACATGCACCTCAACACCCAACTTCATGAACACCACATCAGAGTGAATGATGCGACTGAACCGCGTGCGCTGGAGCCACCAGTGAGCGGCCAGTAGCTCATTGAGGCCCTTTGTGTTGTATGCGCTTGGTTTCAAGCTTCTAAGACCTTCCAATTTCAAGCTATGAAGGAAAAGTGAAGACACGTTTACTTTTCATATTTCATGACAGTTGGCTGAGACGGCCAAAACATGCGCTCGTGGAAACTTTTTTCAAAATCCACTTTGGGCTTGTAAGATGTTGTAAAGTGACTTTCTGTCACAATGCAGTACATGCACCTCAACACCCAACTTCATGAACACCACATCAGAGTGAATGATGCGACTGAACCGCGTGCGCTGGAGCCACCAGTGAGCGGCCAGTAGCTCATTGAGGCCCTTTGTGTTGTATGCGCTTGGTTTCAAGCTTCTAAGACCTTCCAATTTCAAGCTATGAAGGAAAAGTGAAGACACGTTTACTTTTCATATTTCATGACAGTTGGCTGAGACGGCCAAAACATGCGCTCATGGAAACTTTTTTCAAAATCCACTTTGGGCTTGTAAGATGTTGTAAAGTGACTTTCTGTCACAATGCAGTACATGCACCTCAACACCCAACTTCATGAACACCACATCAGAGTGAATGATGCGACTGAACCGCGTGCGCTGGAGCCACCAGTGAGCGGCCAGTAGCTCATTGAGGCCCTTTGTGTTGTATGCGCTTGGTTTCAAGCTTCTAAGACCTTCCAATTTCAAGCTATGAAGGAAAAGTGAAGACACGTTTACTTTTCATATTTCATGACAGTTGGCTGAGACGGCCAAAACATGCGCTCGTGGAAACTTTTTTCAAAATCCACTTTGGGCTTGTAAGATGTTGTAAAGTGACTTTCTGTCACAATGCAGTACATGCACCTCAACACCCAACTTCATGAACACCACATCAGAGTGAATGATGCGACTGAACCGCGTGCGCTGGAGCCACCAGTGAGCGGCCAGTAGCTCATTGAGGCCCTTTGTGTTGTATGCGCTTGGTTTCAAGCTTCTAAGACCTTCCAATTTCAAGCTATGAAGGAAAAGTGAAGACACGTTTACTTTTCATATTTCATGACAGTTGGCTGAGACGGCCAAAACATGCGCTCGTGGAAACTTTTTTCAAAATCCACTTTGGGCTTGTAAGATGTTGTAAAGTGACTTTCTGTCACAATGCAGTACATGCACCTCAACACCCAACTTCATGAACACCACATCAGAGTGAATGATGCGACTGAACCGCGTGCGCTGGAGCCACCAGTGAGCGGCCAGTAGCTCATTGAGGCCCTTTGTGTTGTATGCGCTTGGTTTCAAGCTTCTAAGACCTTCCAATTTCAAGCTATGAAGGAAAAGTGAAGACACGTTTACTTTTCATATTTCATGACAGTTGGCTGAGACGGCCAAAACATGCGCTCGTGGAAACTTTTTTCAAAATCCACTTTGGGCTTGTAAGATGTTGTAAAGTGACTTTCTGTCACAATGCAGTACATGCACCTCAACACCCAACTTCATGAACACCACATCAGAGTGAATGATGCGACTGAACCGCGTGCGCTGGAGCCACCAGTGAGCGGCCAGTAGCTCATTGAGGCCCTTTGTGTTGTATGCGCTTGGTTTCAAGCTTCTAAGACCTTCCAATTTCAAGCTATGAAGGAAAAGTGAAGACACGTTTACTTTTCATATTTCATGACAGTTGGCTGAGACGGCCAAAACATGCGCTCGTGGAAACTTTTTTCAAAATCCACTTTGGGCTTGTAAGCTGTTGTAAAGTGACTTTCTGTCACAATGCAGTACATGCACCTCAACACCCAACTTCATGAACACCACATCAGAGTGAATGATGCGACTGAACCGCGTGCGCTGGAGCCACCAGTGAGCGGCCAGTAGCTCATTGAGGCCCTTTGTGTTGTATGCGCTTGGTTTCAAGCTTCTAAGACCTTCCAATTTCAAGCTATGAAGGAAAAGTGAAGACACGTTTACTTTTCATATTTCATGACAGTTGGCTGAGACGGCCAAAACATGCGCTCGTGGAAACTTTTTTCAAAATCCACTTTGGGCTTGTAAGCTGTTGTAAAGTGACTTTCTGTCACAATGCAGTACATGCACCTCAACACCCAACTTCATGAACACCACATCAGAGTGAATGATGCGACTGAACCGCGTGCGCTGGAGCCACCAGTGAGCGGCCAGTAGCTCATTGAGGCCCTTTGTATTGTATGCGCTTGGTTTCAAGCTTCTAAGACCTTCCAATTTCAAGCTATGAAGGAAAAGTGAAGACACGTTTACTTTTCATATTTCATGACAGTTGGCTGAGACGGCCAAAACATGCGCTCGTGGAAACTTTTTTCAAAATCCACTTTGGGCTTGTAAGCTGTTGTAAAGTGACTTTCTGTCACAATGCAGTACATGCACCTCAACACCCAACTTCATGAACACCACATCAGAGTGAATGATGCGACTGAACCGCGTGCGCTGGAGCCACCAGTGAGCGGCCAGTAGCTCATTGAGGCCCTTTGTGTTGTATGCGCTTGGTTTCAAGCTTCTAAGACCTTCCAATTTCAAGCTATGAAGGAAAAGTGAAGACACGTTTACTTTTCATATTTCATGACAGTTGGCTGAGACGGCCAAAACATGCGCTCGTGGAAACTTTTTTCAAAATCCACTTTGGGCTTGTAAGATGTTGTAAAGTGACTTTCTGTCACAATGCAGTACATGCACCTCAACACCCAACTTCATGAACACCACATCAGAGTGAATGATGCGACTGAACCGCGTGCGCTGGAGCCACCAGTGAGCGGCCAGTAGCTCATTGAGGCCCTTTGTGTTGTATGCGCTTGGTTTCAAGCTTCTAAGACCTTCCAATTTCAAGCTATGAAGGAAAAGTGAAGACACGTTTACTTTTCATATTTCATGACAGTTGGCTGAGACGGCCAAAACATGCGCTCGTGGAAACTTTTTTCAAAATCCACTTTGGGCTTGTAAGATGTTGTAAAGTGACTTTCTGTCACAATGCAGTACATGCACCTCAACACCCAACTTCATGAACACCACATCAGAGTGAATGATGCGACTGAACCGCGTGCGCTGGAGCCACCAGTGAGCGGCCAGTAGCTCATTGAGGCCCTTTGTGTTGTATGCGCTTGGTTTCAAGCTTCTAAGACCTTCCAATTTCAAGCTATGAAGGAAAAGTGAAGACACGTTTACTTTTCATATTTCATGACAGTTGGCTGAGACGGCCAAAACATGCGCTCGTGGAAACTTTTTTCAAAATCCACTTTGGGCTTGTAAGCTGTTGTAAAGTGACTTTCTGTCACAATGCAGTACATGCACCTCAACACCCAACTTCATGAACACCACATCAGAGTGAATGATGCGACTGAACCGCGTGCGCTGGAGCCACCAGTGAGCGGCCAGTAGCTCATTGAGGCCCTTTGTGTTGTATGCGCTTGGTTTCAAGCTTCTAAGACCTTCCAATTTCAAGCTATGAAGGAAAAGTGAAGACACGTTTACTTTTCATATTTCATGACAGTTGGCTGAGACGGCCAAAACATGCGCTCGTGGAAACTTTTTTCAAAATCCACTTTGGGCTTGTAAGATGTTGTAAAGTGACTTTCTGTCACAATGCAGTACATGCACCTCAACACCCAACTTCATGAACACCACATCAGAGTGAATGATGCGACTGAACCGCGTGCGCTGGAGCCACCAGTGAGCGGCCAGTAGCTCATTGAGGCCCTTTGTGTTGTATGCGCTTGGTTTCAAGCTTCTAAGACCTTCCAATTTCAAGCTATGAAGGAAAAGTGAAGACACGTTTACTTTTCATATTTCATGACAGTTGGCTGAGACGGCCAAAACATGCGCTCGTGGAAACTTTTTTCAAAATCCACTTTGGGCTTGTAAGATGTTGTAAAGTGACTTTCTGTCACAATGCAGTACATGCACCTCAACACCCAACTTCATGAACACCACATCAGAGTGAATGATGCGACTGAACCGCGTGCGCTGGAGCCACCAGTGAGCGGCCAGTAGCTCATTGAGGCCCTTTGTGTTGTATGCGCTTGGTTTCAAGCTTCTAAGACCTTCCAATTTCAAGCTATGAAGGAAAAGTGAAGACACGTTTACTTTTCATATTTCATGACAGTTGGCTGAGACGGCCAAAACATGCGCTCGTGGAAACTTTTTTCAAAATCCACTTTGGGCTTGTAAGCTGTTGTAAAGTGACTTTCTGTCACAATGCAGTACATGCACCTCAACACCCAACTTCATGAACACCACATCAGAGTGAATGATGCGACTGAACCGCGTGCGCTGGAGCCACCAGTGAGCGGCCAGTAGCTCATTGAGGCCCTTTGTGTTGTATGCGCTTGGTTTCAAGCTTCTAAGACCTTCCAATTTCAAGCTATGAAGGAAAAGTGAAGACACGTTTACTTTTCATATTTCATGACAGTTGGCTGAGACGGCCAAAACATGCGCTCGTGGAAACTTTTTTCAAAATCCACTTTGGGCTTGTAAGCTGTTGTAAAGTGACTTTCTGTCACAATGCAGTACATGCACCTCAACACCCAACTTCATGAACACCACATCAGAGTGAATGATGCGACTGAACCGCGTGCGCTGGAGCCACCAGTGAGCGGCCAGTAGCTCATTGAGGCCCTTTGTGTTGTATGCGCTTGGTTTCAAGCTTCTAAGACCTTCCAATTTCAAGCTATGAAGGAAAAGTGAAGACACGTTTACTTTTCATATTTCATGACAGTTGGCTGAGACGGCCAAAACATGCGCTCGTGGAAACTTTTTTCAAAATCCACTTTGGGCTTGTAAGCTTTTGTAAAGTGACTTTCTGTCACAATGCAGTACATGCACCTCAACACCCAACTTCATGAACACCACATCAGAGTGAATGATGCGACTGAACCGCGTGCGCTGGAGCCACCAGTGAGCGGCCAGTAGCTCATTGAGGCCCTTTGTGTTGTATGCGCTTGGTTTCAAGCTTCTAAGACCTTCCAATTTCAAGCTATGAAGGAAAAGTGAAGACACGTTTACTTTTCATATTTCATGACAGTTGGCTGAGACGGCCAAAACATGCGTTCGTGGAAACTTTTTTCAAAATCCACTTTGGGCTTGTAAGATGTTGTAAAGTGACTTTCTGTCACAATGCAGTACATGCACCTCAACACCCAACTTCATGAACACCACATCAGAGTGAATGATGCGACTGAACCGCGTGCGCTGGAGCCACCAGTGAGCGGCCAGTAGCTCATTGAGGCCCTTTGTGTTGTATGCGCTTGGTTTCAAGCTTCTAAGACCTTCCAATTTCAAGCTATGAAGGAAAAGTGAAGACACGTTTACTTTTCATATTTCATGACAGTTGGCTGAGACGGCCAAAACATGCGCTCGTGGAAACTTTTTTCAAAATCCACTTTGGGCTTGTAAGATGTTGTAAAGTGACTTTCTGTCACAATGCAGTACATGCACCTCAACACCCAACTTCATGAACACCACATCAGAGTGAATGATGCGACTGAACCGCGTGCGCTGGAGCCACCAGTGAGCGGCCAGTAGCTCATTGAGGCCCTTTGTGTTGTATGCGCTTGGTTTCAAGCTTCTAAGACCTTCCAATTTCAAGCTATGAAGGAAAAGTGAAGATACGTTTACTTTTCATATTTCATGACAGTTGGCTGAGACGGCCAAAACATGCGCTCGTGGAAACTTTTTTCAAAATCCACTTTGGGCTTGTAAGCTGTTGTAAAGTGACTTTCTGTCACAATGCAGTACATGCACCTCAACACCCAACTTCATGAACACCACATCAGAGTGAATGATGCGACTGAACCGCGTGCGCTGGAGCCACCAGTGAGCGGCCAGTAGCTCATTGAGGCCCTTTGTGTTGTATGCGCTTGGTTTCAAGCTTCTAAGACCTTCCAATTTCAAGCTATGAAGGAAAAGTGAAGACACGTTTACTTTTCATATTTCATGACAGTTGGCTGAGACGGCCAAAACATGCGCTCGTGGAAACTTTTTTCAAAATCCACTTTGGGCTTGTAAGCTGTTGTAAAGTGACTTTCTGTCACAATGCAGTACATGCACCTCAACACCCAACTTCATGAACACCACATCAGAGTGAATGATGCGACTGAACCGCGTGCGCTGGAGCCACCAGTGAGCGGCCAGTAGCTCATTGAGGCCCTTTGTGTTGTATGCGCTTGGTTTCAAGCTTCTAAGACCTTCCAATTTCAAGCTATGAAGGAAAAGTGAAGACACGTTTACTTTTCATATTTCATGACAGTTGGCTGAGACGGCCAAAACATGCGCTCGTGGAAACTTTTTTCAAAATCCACTTTGGGCTTGTAAGATGTTGTAAAGTGACTTTCTGTCACAATGCAGTACATGCACCTCAACACCCAACTTCATGAACACCACATCAGAGTGAATGATGCGACTGAACCGCGTGCGCTGGAGCCACCAGTGAGCGGCCAGTAGCTCATTGAGGCCCTTTGTGTTGTATGCGCTTGGTTTCAAGCTTCTAAGACCTTCCAATTTCAAGCTATGAAGGAAAAGTGAAGACACGTTTACTTTTCATATTTCATGACAGTTGGCTGAGACGGCCAAAACATGCGCTCGTGGAAACTTTTTTCAAAATCCACTTTGGGCTTGTAAGCTGTTGTAAAGTGACTTTCTGTCACAATGCAGTACATGCACCTCAACACCCAACTTCATGAACACCACATCAGAGTGAATGATGCGACTGAACCGCGTGCGCTGGAGCCACCAGTGAGCGGCCAGTAGCTCATTGAGGCCCTTTGTGTTGTATGCGCTTGGTTTCAAGCTTCTAAGACCTTCCAATTTCAAGCTATGAAGGAAAAGTGAAGACACGTTTACTTTTCATATTTCATGACAGTTGGCTGAGACGGCCAAAACATGCGCTCGTGGAAACTTTTTTCAAAATCCACTTTGGGCTTGTAAGATGTTGTAAAGTGACTTTCTGTCACAATGCAGTACATGCACCTCAACACCCAACTTCATGAACACCACATCAGAGTGAATGATGCGACTGAACCGCGTGCGCTGGAGCCACCAGTGAGCGGCCAGTAGCTCATTGAGGCCCTTTGTGTTGTATGCGCTTGGTTTCAAGCTTCTAAGACCTTCCAATTTCAAGCTATGAAGGAAAAGTGAAGACACGTTTACTTTTCATATTTCATGACAGTTGGGCTGAGACGGCCAAAACATGCGCTCGTGGAAACTTTTTTCAAAATCCACTTTGGGCTTGTAAGATGTTGTAAAGTGACTTTCTGTCACAATGCAGTACATGCACCTCAACACCCAACTTCATGAACACCACATCAGAGTGAATGATGCGACTGAACCGCGTGCGCTGGAGCCACCAGTGAGCGGCCAGTAGCTCATTGAGGCCCTTTGTGTTGTATGCGCTTGGTTTCAAGCTTCTAAGACCTTCCAATTTCAAGCTATGAAGGAAAAGTGAAGACACGTTTACTTTTCATATTTCATGACAGTTGGCTGAGACGGCCAAAACATGCGCTCGTGGAAACTTTTTTCAAAATCCACTTTGGGCTTGTAAGCTGTTGTAAAGTGACTTTCTGTCACAATGCAGTACATGCACCTCAACACCCAACTTCATGAACACCACATCAGAGTGAATGATGCGACTGAACCGCGTGCGCTGGAGCCACCAGTGAGCGGCCAGTAGCTCATTGAGGCCCTTTGTGTTGTATGCGCTTGGTTTCAAGCTTCTAAGACCTTCCAATTTCAAGCTATGAAGGAAAAGTGAAGACACGTTTACTTTTCATATTTCATGACAGTTGGCTGAGACGGCCAAAACATGCGCTCGTGGAAACTTTTTTCAAAATCCACTTTGGGCTTGTAAGCTGTTGTAAAGTGACTTTCTGTCACAATGCAGTACATGCACCTCAACACCCAACTTCATGAACACCACATCAGAGTGAATGATGCGACTGAACCGCGTGCGCTGGAGCCACCAGTGAGCGGCCAGTAGCTCATTGAGGCCCTTTGTGTTGTATGCGCTTGGTTTCAAGCTTCTAAGACCTTCCAATTTCAAGCTATGAAGGAAAAGTGAAGACACGTTTACTTTTCATATTTCATGACAGTTGGCTGAGACGGCCAAAACATGCGCTCGTGGAAACTTTTTTCAAAATCCACTTTGGGCTTGTAAGCTGTTGTAAAGTGACTTTCTGTCACAATGCAGTACATGCACCTCAACACCCAACTTCATGAACACCACATCAGAGTGAATGATGCGACTGAACCGCGTGCGCTGGAGCCACCAGTGAGCGGCCAGTAGCTCATTGAGGCCCTTTGTGTTGTATGCGCTTGGTTTCAAGCTTCTAAGACCTTCCAATTTCAAGCTATGAAGGAAAAGTGAAGACACGTTTACTTTTCATATTTCATGACAGTTGGCTGAGACGGCCAAAACATGCGCTCGTGGAAACTTTTTTCAAATCCACTTTGGGCTTGTAAGATGTTGTAAAGTGACTTTCTGTCACAATGCAGTACATGCACCTCAACACCCAACTTCATGAACACCACATCAGAGTGAATGATGCGACTGAACCGCGTGCGCTGGAGCCACCAGTGAGCGGCCAGTAGCTCATTGAGGCCCTTTGTGTTGTATGCGCTTGGTTTCAAGCTTCTAAGACCTTCCAATTTCAAGCTATGAAGGAAAAGTGAAGACACGTTTACTTTTCATATTTCATGACAGTTGGCTGAGACGGCCAAAACATGCGCTCGTGGAAACTTTTTTCAAAATCCACTTTGGGCTTGTAAGATGTTGTAAAGTGACTTTCTGTCACAATGCAGTACATGCACCTCAACACCCAACTTCATGAACACCACATCAGAGTGAATGATGCGACTGAACCGCGTGCGCTGGAGCCACCAGTGAGCGGCCAGTAGCTCATTGAGGCCCTTTGTGTTGTATGCGCTTGGTTTCAAGCTTCTAAGACCTTCCAATTTCAAGCTATGAAGGAAAAGTGAAGACACGTTTACTTTTCATATTTCATGACAGTTGGCTGAGACGGCCAAAACATGCGCTCGTGGAAACTTTTTTCAAAATCCACTTTGGGCTTGTAAGATGTTGTAAAGTGACTTTCTGTCACAATGCAGTACATGCACCTCAACACCCAACTTCATGAACACCACATCAGAGTGAATGATGCGACTGAACCGCGTGCGCTGGAGCCACCAGTGAGCGGCCAGTAGCTCATTGAGGCCCTTTGTGTTGTATGCGCTTGGTTTCAAGCTTCTAAGACCTTCCAATTTCAAGCTATGAAGGAAAAGTGAAGATACGTTTACTTTTCATATTTCATGACAGTTGGCTGAGACGGCCAAAACATGCGCTCGTGGAAACTTTTTTCAAAATCCACTTTGGGCTTGTAAGCTGTTGTAAAGTGACTTTCTGTCACAATGCAGTACATGCACCTCAACACCCAACTTCATGAACACCACATCAGAGTGAATGATGCGACTGAACCGCGTGCGCTGGAGCCACCAGTGAGCGGCCAGTAGCTCATTGAGGCCCTTTGTGTTGTATGCGCTTGGTTTCAAGCTTCTAAGACCTTCCAATTTCAAGCTATGAAGGAAAAGTGAAGACACGTTTACTTTTCATATTTCATGACAGTTGGCTGAGACGGCCAAAACATGCGCTCGTGGAAACTTTTTTCAAAATCCACTTTGGGCTTGTAAGCTGTTGTAAAGTGACTTTCTGTCACAATGCAGTACATGCACCTCAACACCCAACTTCATGAACACCACATCAGAGTGAATGATGCGACTGAACCGCGTGCGCTGGAGCCACCAGTGAGCGGCCAGTAGCTCATTGAGGCCCTTTGTGTTGTATGCGCTTGGTTTCAAGCTTCTAAGACCTTCCAATTTCAAGCTATGAAGGAAAAGTGAAGACACGTTTACTTTTCATATTTCATGACAGTTGGCTGAGACGGCCAAAACATGCGCTCGTGGAAACTTTTTTCAAAATCCACTTTGGGCTTGTAAGCTGTTGTAAAGTGACTTTCTGTCACAATGCAGTACATGCACCTCAACACCCAACTTCATGAACACCACATCAGAGTGAATGATGCGACTGAACCGCGTGCGCTGGAGCCACCAGTGAGCGGCCAGTAGCTCATTGAGGCCCTTTGTGTTGTATGCGCTTGGTTTCAAGCTTCTAAGACCTTCCAATTTCAAGCTATGAAGGAAAAGTGAAGACACGTTTACTTTTCATATTTCATGACAGTTGGCTGAGACGGCCAAAACATGCGCTCGTGGAAACTTTTTTCAAAATCCACTTTGGGCTTGTAAGATGTTGTAAAGTGACTTTCTGTCACAATGCAGTACATGCACCTCAACACCCAACTTCATGAACACCACATCAGAGTGAATGATGCGACTGAACCGCGTGCGCTGGAGCCACCAGTGAGCGGCCAGTAGCTCATTGAGGCCCTTTGTGTTGTATGCGCTTGGTTTCAAGCTTCTAAGACCTTCCAATTTCAAGCTATGAAGGAAAAGTGAAGACACGTTTACTTTTCATATTTCATGACAGTTGGCTGAGACGGCCAAAACATGCGCTCGTGGAAACTTTTTTCAAAATCCACTTTGGGCTTGTAAGATGTTGTAAAGTGACTTTCTGTCACAATGCAGTACATGCACCTCAACACCCAACTTCATGAACACCACATCAGAGTGAATGATGCGACTGAACCGCGTGCGCTGGAGCCACCAGTGAGCGGCCAGTAGCTCATTGAGGCCCTTTGTGTTGTATGCGCTTGGTTTCAAGCTTCTAAGACCTTCCAATTTCAAGCTATGAAGGAAAAGTGAAGACACGTTTACTTTTCATATTTCATGACAGTTGGCTGAGACGGCCAAAACATGCGCTCGTGGAAACTTTTTTCAAAATCCACTTTGGGCTTGTAAGATGTTGTAAAGTGACTTTCTGTCACAATGCAGTACATGCACCTCAACACCCAACTTCATGAACACCACATCAGAGTGAATGATGCGACTGAACCGCGTGCGCTGGAGCCACCAGTGAGCGGCCAGTAGCTCATTGAGGCCCTTTGTGTTGTATGCGCTTGGTTTCAAGCTTCTAAGACCTTCCAATTTCAAGCTATGAAGGAAAAGTGAAGATACGTTTACTTTTCATATTTCATGACAGTTGGCTGAGACGGCCAAAACATGCGCTCGTGGAAACTTTTTTCAAAATCCACTTTGGGCTTGTAAGCTGTTGTAAAGTGACTTTCTGTCACAATGCAGTACATGCACCTCAACACCCAACTTCATGAACACCACATCAGAGTGAATGATGCGACTGAACCGCGTGCGCTGGAGCCACCAGTGAGCGGCCAGTAGCTCATTGAGGCCCTTTGTGTTGTATGCGCTTGGTTTCAAGCTTCTAAGACCTTCCAATTTCAAGCTATGAAGGAAAAGTGAAGACACGTTTACTTTTCATATTTCATGACAGTTGGCTGAGACGGCCAAAACATGCGCTCGTGGAAACTTTTTTCAAAATCCACTTTGGGCTTGTAAGCTGTTGTAAAGTGACTTTCTGTCACAATGCAGTACATGCACCTCAACACCCAACTTCATGAACACCACATCAGAGTGAATGATGCGACTGAACCGCGTGCGCTGGAGCCACCAGTGAGCGGCCAGTAGCTCATTGAGGCCCTTTGTGTTGTATGCGCTTGGTTTCAAGCTTCTAAGACCTTCCAATTTCAAGCTATGAAGGAAAAGTGAAGACACGTTTACTTTTCATATTTCATGACAGTTGGCTGAGACGGCCAAAACATGCGCTCGTGGAAACTTTTTTCAAAATCCACTTTGGGCTTGTAAGATGTTGTAAAGTGACTTTCTGTCACAATGCAGTACATGCACCTCAACACCCAACTTCATGAACACCACATCAGAGTGAATGATGCGACTGAACCGCGTGCGCTGGAGCCACCAGTGAGCGGCCAGTAGCTCATTGAGGCCCTTTGTGTTGTATGCGCTTGGTTTCAAGCTTCTAAGACCTTCCAATTTCAAGCTATGAAGGAAAAGTGAAGACACGTTTACTTTTCATATTTCATGACAGTTGGCTGAGACGGCCAAAACATGCGCTCGTGGAAACTTTTTTCAAAATCCACTTTGGGCTTGTAAGCTGTTGTAAAGTGACTTTCTGTCACAATGCAGTACATGCACCTCAACACCCAACTTCATGAACACCACATCAGAGTGAATGATGCGACTGAACCGCGTGCGCTGGAGCCACCAGTGAGCGGCCAGTAGCTCATTGAGGCCCTTTGTGTTGTATGCGCTTGGTTTCAAGCTTCTAAGACCTTCCAATTTCAAGCTATGAAGGAAAAGTGAAGACACGTTTACTTTTCATATTTCATGACAGTTGGCTGAGACGGCCAAAACATGCGCTCGTGGAAACTTTTTTCAAAATCCACTTTGGGCTTGTAAGCTGTTGTAAAGTGACTTTCTGTCACAATGCAGTACATGCACCTCAACACCCAACTTCATGAACACCACATCAGAGTGAATGATGCGACTGAACCGCGTGCGCTGGAGCCACCAGTGAGCGGCCAGTAGCTCATTGAGGCCCTTTGTGTTGTATGCGCTTGGTTTCAAGCTTCTAAGACCTTCCAATTTCAAGCTATGAAGGAAAAGTGAAGACACGTTTACTTTTCATATTTCATGACAGTTGGCTGAGACGGCCAAAACATGCGCTCGTGGAAACTTTTTTCAAAATCCACTTTGGGCTTGTAAGCTGTTGTAAAGTGACTTTCTGTCACAATGCAGTACATGCACCTCAACACCCAACTTCATGAACACCACATCAGAGTGAATGATGCGACTGAACCGCGTGCGCTGGAGCCACCAGTGAGCGGCCAGTAGCTCATTGAGGCCCTTTGTGTTGTATGCGCTTGGTTTCAAGCTTCTAAGACCTTCCAATTTCAAGCTATGAAGGAAAAGTGAAGACACGTTTACTTTTCATATTTCATGACAGTTGGCTGAGACGGCCAAAACATGCGCTCGTGGAAACTTTTTTCAAAATCCACTTTGGGCTTGTAAGATGTTGTAAAGTGACTTTCTGTCACAATGCAGTACATGCACCTCAACACCCAACTTCATGAACACCACATCAGAGTGAATGATGCGACTGAACCGCGTGCGCTGGAGCCACCAGTGAGCGGCCAGTAGCTCATTGAGGCCCTTTGTGTTGTATGCGCTTGGTTTCAAGCTTCTAAGACCTTCCAATTTCAAGCTATGAAGGAAAAGTGAAGACACGTTTACTTTTCATATTTCATGACAGTTGGCTGAGACGGCCAAAACATGCGCTCGTGGAAACTTTTTTCAAAATCCACTTTGGGCTTGTAAGCTGTTGTAAAGTGACTTTCTGTCACAATGCAGTACATGCACCTCAACACCCAACTTCATGAACACCACATCAGAGTGAATGATGCGACTGAACCGCGTGCGCTGGAGCCACCAGTGAGCGGCCAGTAGCTCATTGAGGCCCTTTGTGTTGTATGCGCTTGGTTTCAAGCTTCTAAGACCTTCCAATTTCAAGCTATGAAGGAAAAGTGAAGACACGTTTACTTTTCATATTTCATGACAGTTGGCTGAGACGGCCAAAACATGCGCTCGTGGAAACTTTTTTCAAAATCCACTTTGGGCTTGTAAGATGTTGTAAAGTGACTTTCTGTCACAATGCAGTACATGCACCTCAACACCCAACTTCATGAACACCACATCAGAGTGAATGATGCGACTGAACCGCGTGCGCTGGAGCCACCAGTGAGCGGCCAGTAGCTCATTGAGGCCCTTTGTGTTGTATGCGCTTGGTTTCAAGCTTCTAAGACCTTCCAATTTCAAGCTATGAAGGAAAAGTGAAGACACGTTTACTTTTCATATTTCATGACAGTTGGCTGAGACGGCCAAAACATGCGCTCGTGGAAACTTTTTTCAAAATCCACTTTGGGCTTGTAAGCTGTTGTAAAGTGACTTTCTGTCACAATGCAGTACATGCACCTCAACACCCAACTTCATGAACACCACATCAGAGTGAATGATGCGACTGAACCGCGTGCGCTGGAGCCACCAGTGAGCGGCCAGTAGCTCATTGAGGCCCTTTGTGTTGTATGCGCTTGGTTTCAAGCTTCTAAGACCTTCCAATTTCAAGCTATGAAGGAAAAGTGAAGACACGTTTACTTTTCATATTTCATGACAGTTGGCTGAGACGGCCAAAACATGCGCTCGTGGAAACTTTTTTCAAAATCCACTTTGGGCTTGTAAGATGTTGTAAAGTGACTTTCTGTCACAATGCAGTACATGCACCTCAACACCCAACTTCATGAACACCACATCAGAGTGAATGATGCGACTGAACCGCGTGCGCTGGAGCCACCAGTGAGCGGCCAGTAGCTCATTGAGGCCCTTTGTGTTGTATGCGCTTGGTTTCAAGCTTCTAAGACCTTCCAATTTCAAGCTATGAAGGAAAAGTGAAGACACGTTTACTTTTCATATTTCATGACAGTTGGCTGAGACGGCCAAAACATGCGCTCGTGGAAACTTTTTTCAAAATCCACTTTGGGCTTGTAAGATGTTGTAAAGTGACTTTCTGTCACAATGCAGTACATGCACCTCAACACCCAACTTCATGAACACCACATCAGAGTGAATGATGCGACTGAACCGCGTGCGCTGGAGCCACCAGTGAGCGGCCAGTAGCTCATTGAGGCCCTTTGTGTTGTATGCGCTTGGTTTCAAGCTTCTAAGACCTTCCAATTTCAAGCTATGAAGGAAAAGTGAAGACACGTTTACTTTTCATATTTCATGACAGTTGGCTGAGACGGCCAAAACATGCGCTCGTGGAAACTTTTTTCAAAATCCACTTTGGGCTTGTAAGCTGTTGTAAAGTGACTTTCTGTCACAATGCAGTACATGCACCTCAACACCCAACTTCATGAACACCACATCAGAGTGAATGATGCGACTGAACCGCGTGCGCTGGAGCCACCAGTGAGCGGCCAGTAGCTCATTGAGGCCCTTTGTGTTGTATGCGCTTGGTTTCAAGCTTCTAAGACCTTCCAATTTCAAGCTATGAAGGAAAAGTGAAGACACGTTTACTTTTCATATTTCATGACAGTTGGCTGAGACGGCCAAAACATGCGCTCGTGGAAACTTTTTTCAAAATCCACTCTGGGCTTGTAAGCTGTTGTAAAGTGACTTTCTGTCACAATGCAGTACATGCACCTCAACACCCAACTTCATGAACACCACATCAGAGTGAATGATGCGACTGAACCGCGTGCGCTGGAGCCACCAGTGAGCGGCCAGTAGCTCATTGAGGCCCTTTGTGTTGTATGCGCTTGGTTTCAAGCTTCTAAGACCTTCCAATTTCAAGCTATGAAGGAAAAGTGAAGACACGTTTACTTTTCATATTTCATGACAGTTGGCTGAGACGGCCAAAACATGCGCTCGTGGAAACTTTTTTCAAAATCCACTTTGGGCTTGTAAGCTTTTGTAAAGTGACTTTCTGTCACAATGCAGTACATGCACCTCAACACCCAACTTCATGAACACCACATCAGAGTGAATGATGCGACTGAACCGCGTGCGCTGGAGCCACCAGTGAGCGGCCAGTAGCTCATTGAGGCCCTTTGTGTTGTATGCGCTTGGTTTCAAGCTTCTAAGACCTTCCAATTTCAAGCTATGAAGGAAAAGTGAAGACACGTTTACTTTTCATATTTCATGACAGTTGGCTGAGACGGCCAAAACATGCGCTCGTGGAAACTTTTTTCAAAATCCACTTTGGGCTTGTAAGATGTTGTAAAGTGACTTTCTGTCACAATGCAGTACATGCACCTCAACACCCAACTTCATGAACACCACATCAGAGTGAATGATGCGACTGAACCGCGTGCGCTGGAGCCACCAGTGAGCGGCCAGTAGCTCATTGAGGCCCTTTGTGTTGTATGCGCTTGGTTTCAAGCTTCTAAGACCTTCCAATTTCAAGCTATGAAGGAAAAGTGAAGACACGTTTACTTTTCATATTTCATGACAGTTGGCTGAGACGGCCAAAACATGCGCTCGTGGAAACTTTTTTCAAAATCCACTTTGGGCTTGTAAGATGTTGTAAAGTGACTTTCTGTCACAATGCAGTACATGCACCTCAACACCCAACTTCATGAACACCACATCAGAGTGAATGATGCGACTGAACCGCGTGCGCTGGAGCCACCAGTGAGCGGCCAGTAGCTCATTGAGGCCCTTTGTGTTGTATGCGCTTGGTTTCAAGCTTCTAAGACCTTCCAATTTCAAGCTATGAAGGAAAAGTGAAGATACGTTTACTTTTCATATTTCATGACAGTTGGCTGAGACGGCCAAAACATGCGCTCGTGGAAACTTTTTTCAAAATCCACTTTGGGCTTGTAAGCTGTTGTAAAGTGACTTTCTGTCACAATGCAGTACATGCACCTCAACACCCAACTTCATGAACACCACATCAGAGTGAATGATGCGACTGAACCGCGTGCGCTGGAGCCACCAGTGAGCGGCCAGTAGCTCATTGAGGCCCTTTGTGTTGTATGCGCTTGGTTTCAAGCTTCTAAGACCTTCCAATTTCAAGCTATGAAGGAAAAGTGAAGACACGTTTACTTTTCATATTTCATGACAGTTGGCTGAGACGGCCAAAACATGCGCTCGTGGAAACTTTTTTCAAAATCCACTTTGGGCTTGTAAGCTGTTGTAAAGTGACTTTCTGTCACAATGCAGTACATGCACCTCAACACCCAACTTCATGAACACCACATCAGAGTGAATGATGCGACTGAACCGCGTGCGCTGGAGCCACCAGTGAGCGGCCAGTAGCTCATTGAGGCCCTTTGTGTTGTATGCGCTTGGTTTCAAGCTTCTAAGACCTTCCAATTTCAAGCTATGAAGGAAAAGTGAAGACACGTTTACTTTTCATATTTCATGACAGTTGGCTGAGACGGCCAAAACATGCGCTCGTGGAAACTTTTTTCAAAATCCACTTTGGGCTTGTAAGATGTTGTAAAGTGACTTTCTGTCACAATGCAGTACATGCACCTCAACACCCAACTTCATGAACACCACATCAGAGTGAATGATGCGACTGAACCGCGTGCGCTGGAGCCACCAGTGAGCGGCCAGTAGCTCATTGAGGCCCTTTGTGTTGTATGCGCTTGGTTTCAAGCTTCTAAGACCTTCCAATTTCAAGCTATGAAGGAAAAGTGAAGACACGTTTACTTTTCATATTTCATGACAGTTGGCTGAGACGGCCAAAACATGCGCTCGTGGAAACTTTTTTCAAAATCCACTTTGGGCTTGTAAGCTGTTGTAAAGTGACTTTCTGTCACAATGCAGTACATGCACCTCAACACCCAACTTCATGAACACCACATCAGAGTGAATGATGCGACTGAACCGCGTGCGCTGGAGCCACCAGTGAGCGGCCAGTAGCTCATTGAGGCCCTTTGTGTTGTATGCGCTTGGTTTCAAGCTTCTAAGACCTTCCAATTTCAAGCTATGAAGGAAAAGTGAAGACACGTTTACTTTTCATATTTCATGACAGTTGGCTGAGACGGCCAAAACATGCGCTCGTGGAAACTTTTTTCAAAATCCACTTTGGGCTTGTAAGATGTTGTAAAGTGACTTTCTGTCACAATGCAGTACATGCACCTCAACACCCAACTTCATGAACACCACATCAGAGTGAATGATGCGACTGAACCGCGTGCGCTGGAGCCACCAGTGAGCGGCCAGTAGCTCATTGAGGCCCTTTGTGTTGTATGCGCTTGGTTTCAAGCTTCTAAGACCTTCCAATTTCAAGCTATGAAGGAAAAGTGAAGACACGTTTACTTTTCATATTTCATGACAGTTGGCTGAGACGGCCAAAACATGCGCTCGTGGAAACTTTTTTCAAAATCCACTTTGGGCTTGTAAGATGTTGTAAAGTGACTTTCTGTCACAATGCAGTACATGCACCTCAACACCCAACTTCATGAACACCACATCAGAGTGAATGATGCGACTGAACCGCGTGCGCTGGAGCCACCAGTGAGCGGCCAGTAGCTCATTGAGGCCCTTTGTGTTGTATGCGCTTGGTTTCAAGCTTCTAAGACCTTCCAATTTCAAGCTATGAAGGAAAAGTGAAGACACGTTTACTTTTCATATTTCATGACAGTTGGCTGAGACGGCCAAAACATGCGCTCGTGGAAACTTTTTTCAAAATCCACTTTGGGCTTGTAAGATGTTGTAAAGTGACTTTCTGTCACAATGCAGTACATGCACCTCAACACCCAACTTCATGAACACCACATCAGAGTGAATGATGCGACTGAACCGCGTGCGCTGGAGCCACCAGTGAGCGGCCAGTAGCTCATTGAGGCCCTTTGTGTTGTATGCGCTTGGTTTCAAGCTTCTAAGACCTTCCAATTTCAAGCTATGAAGGAAAAGTGAAGATACGTTTACTTTTCATATTTCATGACAGTTGGCTGAGACGGCCAAAACATGCGCTCGTGGAAACTTTTTTCAAAATCCACTTTGGGCTTGTAAGCTGTTGTAAAGTGACTTTCTGTCACAATGCAGTACATGCACCTCAACACCCAACTTCATGAACACCACATCAGAGTGAATGATGCGACTGAACCGCGTGCGCTGGAGCCACCAGTGAGCGGCCAGTAGCTCATTGAGGCCCTTTGTGTTGTATGCGCTTGGTTTCAAGCTTCTAAGACCTTCCAATTTCAAGCTATGAAGGAAAAGTGAAGACACGTTTACTTTTCATATTTCATGACAGTTGGCTGAGACGGCCAAAACATGCGCTCGTGGAAACTTTTTTCAAAATCCACTTTGGGCTTGTAAGCTGTTGTAAAGTGACTTTCTGTCACAATGCAGTACATGCACCTCAACACCCAACTTCATGAACACCACATCAGAGTGAATGATGCGACTGAACCGCGTGCGCTGGAGCCACCAGTGAGCGGCCAGTAGCTCATTGAGGCCCTTTGTGTTGTATGCGCTTGGTTTCAAGCTTCTAAGACCTTCCAATTTCAAGCTATGAAGGAAAAGTGAAGACACGTTTACTTTTCATATTTCATGACAGTTGGCTGAGACGGCCAAAACATGCGCTCGTGGAAACTTTTTTCAAAATCCACTTTGGGCTTGTAAGATGTTGTAAAGTGACTTTCTGTCACAATGCAGTACATGCACCTCAACACCCAACTTCATGAACACCACATCAGAGTGAATGATGCGACTGAACCGCGTGCGCTGGAGCCACCAGTGAGCGGCCAGTAGCTCATTGAGGCCCTTTGTGTTGTATGCGCTTGGTTTCAAGCTTCTAAGACCTTCCAATTTCAAGCTATGAAGGAAAAGTGAAGACACGTTTACTTTTCATATTTCATGACAGTTGGCTGAGACGGCCAAAACATGCGCTCGTGGAAACTTTTTTCAAAATCCACTTTGGGCTTGTAAGCTGTTGTAAAGTGACTTTCTGTCACAATGCAGTACATGCACCTCAACACCCAACTTCATGAACACCACATCAGAGTGAATGATGCGACTGAACCGCGTGCGCTGGAGCCACCAGTGAGCGGCCAGTAGCTCATTGAGGCCCTTTGTGTTGTATGCGCTTGGTTTCAAGCTTCTAAGACCTTCCAATTTCAAGCTATGAAGGAAAAGTGAAGACACGTTTACTTTTCATATTTCATGACAGTTGGCTGAGACGGCCAAAACATGCGCTCGTGGAAACTTTTTTCAAAATCCACTTTGGGCTTGTAAGATGTTGTAAAGTGACTTTCTGTCACAATGCAGTACATGCACCTCAACACCCAACTTCATGAACACCACATCAGAGTGAATGATGCGACTGAACCGCGTGCGCTGGAGCCACCAGTGAGCGGCCAGTAGCTCATTGAGGCCCTTTGTGTTGTATGCGCTTGGTTTCAAGCTTCTAAGACCTTCCAATTTCAAGATATGAAGGAAAAGTGAAGACACGTTTACTTTTCATATTTCATGACAGTTGGCTGAGACGGCCAAAACATGCGCTCGTGGAAACTTTTTTCAAAATCCACTTTGGGCTTGTAAGATGTTGTAAAGTGACTTTCTGTCACAATGCAGTACATGCACCTCAACACCCAACTTCATGAACACCACATCAGAGTGAATGATGCGACTGAACCGCGTGCGCTGGAGCCACCAGTGAGCGGCCAGTAGCTCATTGAGGCCCTTTGTGTTGTATGCGCTTGGTTTCAAGCTTCTAAGACCTTCCAATTTCAAGCTATGAAGGAAAAGTGAAGACACGTTTACTTTTCATATTTCATGACAGTTGGCTGAGACGGCCAAAACATGCGCTCGTGGAAACTTTTTTCAAAATCCACTTTGGGCTTGTAAGCTGTTGTAAAGTGACTTTCTGTCACAATGCAGTACATGCACCTCAACACCCAACTTCATGAACACCACATCAGAGTGAATGATGCGACTGAACCGCGTGCGCTGGAGCCACCAGTGAGCGGCCAGTAGCTCATTGAGGCCCTTTGTGTTGTATGCGCTTGGTTTCAAGCTTCTAAGACCTTCCAATTTCAAGCTATGAAGGAAAAGTGAAGACACGTTTACTTTTCATATTTCATGACAGTTGGCTGAGACGGCCAAAACATGCGCTCGTGGAAACTTTTTTCAAAATCCACTTTGGGCTTGTAAGCTGTTGTAAAGTGACTTTCTGTCACAATGCAGTACATGCACCTCAACACCCAACTTCATGAACACCACATCAGAGTGAATGATGCGACTGAACCGCGTGCGCTGGAGCCACCAGTGAGCGGCCAGTAGCTCATTGAGGCCCTTTGTGTTGTATGCGCTTGGTTTCAAGCTTCTAAGACCTTCCAATTTCAAGCTATGAAGGAAAAGTGAAGACACGTTTACTTTTCATATTTCATGACAGTTGGCTGAGACGGCCAAAACATGCGCTCGTGGAAACTTTTTTCAAAATCCACTTTGGGCTTGTAAGCTGTTGTAAAGTGACTTTCTGTCACAATGCAGTACATGCACCTCAACACCCAACTTCATGAACACCACATCAGAGTGAATGATGCGACTGAACCGCGTGCGCTGGAGCCACCAGTGAGCGGCCAGTAGCTCATTGAGGCCCTTTGTGTTGTATGCGCTTGGTTTCAAGCTTCTAAGACCTTCCAATTTCAAGCTATGAAGGAAAAGTGAAGACACGTTTACTTTTCATATTTCATGACAGTTGGCTGAGACGGCCAAAACATGCGCTCGTGGAAACTTTTTTCAAAATCCACTTTGGGCTTGTAAGATGTTGTAAAGTGACTTTCTGTCACAATGCAGTACATGCACCTCAACACCCAACTTCATGAACACCACATCAGAGTGAATGATGCGACTGAACCGCGTGCGCTGGAGCCACCAGTGAGCGGCCAGTAGCTCATTGAGGCCCTTTGTGTTGTATGCGCTTGGTTTCAAGCTTCTAAGACCTTCCAATTTCAAGCTATGAAGGAAAAGTGAAGACACGTTTACTTTTCATATTTCATGACAGTTGGCTGAGACGGCCAAAACATGCGCTCGTGGAAACTTTTTTCAAAATCCACTTTGGGCTTGTAAGATGTTGTAAAGTGACTTTCTGTCACAATGCAGTACATGCACCTCAACACCCAACTTCATGAACACCACATCAGAGTGAATGATGCGACTGAACCGCGTGCGCTGGAGCCACCAGTGAGCGGCCAGTAGCTCATTGAGGCCCTTTGTGTTGTATGCGCTTGGTTTCAAGCTTCTAAGACCTTCCAATTTCAAGCTATGAAGGAAAAGTGAAGATACGTTTACTTTTCATATTTCATGACAGTTGGCTGAGACGGCCAAAACATGCGCTCGTGGAAACTTTTTTCAAAATCCACTTTGGGCTTGTAAGCTGTTGTAAAGTGACTTTCTGTCACAATGCAGTACATGCACCTCAACACCCAACTTCATGAACACCACATCAGAGTGAATGATGCGACTGAACCGCGTGCGCTGGAGCCACCAGTGAGCGGCCAGTAGCTCATTGAGGCCCTTTGTGTTGTATGCGCTTGGTTTCAAGCTTCTAAGACCTTCCAATTTCAAGCTATGAAGGAAAAGTGAAGACACGTTTACTTTTCATATTTCATGACAGTTGGCTGAGACGGCCAAAACATGCGCTCGTGGAAACTTTTTTCAAAATCCACTTTGGGCTTGTAAGCTGTTGTAAAGTGACTTTCTGTCACAATGCAGTACATGCACCTCAACACCCAACTTCATGAACACCACATCAGAGTGAATGATGCGACTGAACCGCGTGCGCTGGAGCCACCAGTGAGCGGCCAGTAGCTCATTGAGGCCCTTTGTGTTGTATGCGCTTGGTTTCAAGCTTCTAAGACCTTCCAATTTCAAGCTATGAAGGAAAAGTGAAGACACGTTTACTTTTCATATTTCATGACAGTTGGCTGAGACGGCCAAAACATGCGCTCGTGGAAACTTTTTTCAAAATCCACTTTGGGCTTGTAAGATGTTGTAAAGTGACTTTCTGTCACAATGCAGTACATGCACCTCAACACCCAACTTCATGAACACCACATCAGAGTGAATGATGCGACTGAACCGCGTGCGCTGGAGCCACCAGTGAGCGGCCAGTAGCTCATTGAGGCCCTTTGTGTTGTATGCGCTTGGTTTCAAGCTTCTAAGACCTTCCAATTTCAAGCTATGAAGGAAAAGTGAAGACACGTTTACTTTTCATATTTCATGACAGTTGGCTGAGACGGCCAAAACATGCGCTCGTGGAAACTTTTTTCAAAATCCACTTTGGGCTTGTAAGCTGTTGTAAAGTGACTTTCTGTCACAATGCAGTACATGCACCTCAACACCCAACTTCATGAACACCACATCAGAGTGAATGATGCGACTGAACCGCGTGCGCTGGAGCCACCAGTGAGCGGCCAGTAGCTCATTGAGGCCCTTTGTGTTGTATGCGCTTGGTTTCAAGCTTCTAAGACCTTCCAATTTCAAGCTATGAAGGAAAAGTGAAGACACGTTTACTTTTCATATTTCATGACAGTTGGCTGAGACGGCCAAAACATGCGCTCGTGGAAACTTTTTTCAAAATCCACTTTGGGCTTGTAAGCTGTTGTAAAGTGACTTTCTGTCACAATGCAGTACATGCACCTCAACACCCAACTTCATGAACACCACATCAGAGTGAATGATGCGACTGAACCGCGTGCGCTGGAGCCACCAGTGAGCGGCCAGTAGCTCATTGAGGCCCTTTGTGTTGTATGCGCTTGGTTTCAAGCTTCTAAGACCTTCCAATTTCAAGCTATGAAGGAAAAGTGAAGACACGTTTACTTTTCATATTTCATGACAGTTGGCTGAGACGGCCAAAACATGCGCTCGTGGAAACTTTTTTCAAAATCCACTTTGGGCTTGTAAGCTGTTGTAAAGTGACTTTCTGTCACAATGCAGTACATGCACCTCAACACCCAACTTCATGAACACCACATCAGAGTGAATGATGCGACTGAACCGCGTGCGCTGGAGCCACCAGTGAGCGGCCAGTAGCTCATTGAGGCCCTTTGTGTTGTATGCGCTTGGTTTCAAGCTTCTAAGACCTTCCAATTTCAAGCTATGAAGGAAAAGTGAAGACACGTTTACTTTTCATATTTCATGACAGTTGGCTGAGACGGCCAAAACATGCGCTCGTGGAAACTTTTTTCAAAATCCACTTTGGGCTTGTAAGCTGTTGTAAAGTGACTTTCTGTCACAATGCAGTACATGCACCTCAACACCCAACTTCATGAACACCACATCAGAGTGAATGATGCGACTGAACCGCGTGCGCTGGAGCCACCAGTGAGCGGCCAGTAGCTCATTGAGGCCCTTTGTGTTGTATGCGCTTGGTTTCAAGCTTCTAAGACCTTCCAATTTCAAGCTATGAAGGAAAAGTGAAGACACGTTTACTTTTCATATTTCATGACAGTTGGCTGAGACGGCCAAAACATGCGCTCGTGGAAACTTTTTTCAAAATCCACTTTGGGCTTGTAAGCTGTTGTAAAGTGACTTTCTGTCACAATGCAGTACATGCACCTCAACACCCAACTTCATGAACACCACATCAGAGTGAATGATGCGACTGAACCGCGTGCGCTGGAGCCACCAGTGAGCGGCCAGTAGCTCATTGAGGCCCTTTGTGTTGTATGCGCTTGGTTTCAAGCTTCTAAGACCTTCCAATTTCAAGCTATGAAGGAAAAGTGAAGACACGTTTACTTTTCATATTTCATGACAGTTGGCTGAGACGGCCAAAACATGCGCTCGTGGAAACTTTTTTCAAAATCCACTTTGGGCTTGTAAGCTGTTGTAAAGTGACTTTCTGTCACAATGCAGTACATGCACCTCAACACCCAACTTCATGAACACCACATCAGAGTGAATGATGCGACTGAACCGCGTGCGCTGGAGCCACCAGTGAGCGGCCAGTAGCTCATTGAGGCCCTTTGTGTTGTATGCGCTTGGTTTCAAGCTTCTAAGACCTTCCAATTTCAAGCTATGAAGGAAAAGTGAAGACACGTTTACTTTTCATATTTCATGACAGTTGGCTGAGACGGCCAAAACATGCGCTCGTGGAAACTTTTTTCAAAATCCACTTTGGGCTTGTAAGATGTTGTAAAGTGACTTTCTGTCACAATGCAGTACATGCACCTCAACACCCAACTTCATGAACACCACATCAGAGTGAATGATGCGACTGAACCGCGTGCGCTGGAGCCACCAGTGAGCGGCCAGTAGCTCATTGAGGCCCTTTGTGTTGTATGCGCTTGGTTTCAAGCTTCTAAGACCTTCCAATTTCAAGCTATGAAGGAAAAGTGAAGACACGTTTACTTTTCATATTTCATGACAGTTGGCTGAGACGGCCAAAACATGCGCTCGTGGAAACTTTTTTCAAAATCCACTTTGGGCTTGTAAGATGTTGTAAAGTGACTTTCTGTCACAATGCAGTACATGCACCTCAACACCCAACTTCATGAACACCACATCAGAGTGAATGATGCGACTGAACCGCGTGCGCTGGAGCCACCAGTGAGCGGCCAGTAGCTCATTGAGGCCCTTTGTGTTGTATGCGCTTGGTTTCAAGCTTCTAAGACCTTCCAATTTCAAGCTATGAAGGAAAAGTGAAGACACGTTTACTTTTCATATTTCATGACAGTTGGCTGAGACGGCCAAAACATGCGCTCGTGGAAACTTTTTTCAAAATCCACTTTGGGCTTGTAAGCTGTTGTAAAGTGACTTTCTGTCACAATGCAGTACATGCACCTCAACACCCAACTTCATGAACACCACATCAGAGTGAATGATGCGACTGAACCGCGTGCGCTGGAGCCACCAGTGAGCGGCCAGTAGCTCATTGAGGCCCTTTGTGTTGTATGCGCTTGGTTTCAAGCTTCTAAGACCTTCCAATTTCAAGCTATGAAGGAAAAGTGAAGACACGTTTACTTTTCATATTTCATGACAGTTGGCTGAGACGGCCAAAACATGCGCTCGTGGAAACTTTTTTCAAAATCCACTTTGGGCTTGTAAGCTGTTGTAAAGTGACTTTCTGTCACAATGCAGTACATGCACCTCAACACCCAACTTCATGAACACCACATCAGAGTGAATGATGCGACTGAACCGCGTGCGCTGGAGCCACCAGTGAGCGGCCAGTAGCTCATTGAGGCCCTTTGTGTTGTATGCGCTTGGTTTCAAGCTTCTAAGACCTTCCAATTTCAAGCTATGAAGGAAAAGTGAAGACACGTTTACTTTTCATATTTCATGACAGTTGGCTGAGACGGCCAAAACATGCGCTCGTGGAAACTTTTTTCAAAATCCACTTTGGGCTTGTAAGCTGTTGTAAAGTGACTTTCTGTCACAATGCAGTACATGCACCTCAACACCCAACTTCATGAACACCACATCAGAGTGAATGATGCGACTGAACCGCGTGCGCTGGAGCCACCAGTGAGCGGCCAGTAGCTCATTGAGGCCCTTTGTGTTGTATGCGCTTGGTTTCAAGCTTCTAAGACCTTCCAATTTCAAGCTATGAAGGAAAAGTGAAGACACGTTTACTTTTCATATTTCATGACAGTTGGCTGAGACGGCCAAAACATGCGCTCGTGGAAACTTTTTTCAAAATCCACTTTGGGCTTGTAAGATGTTGTAAAGTGACTTTCTGTCACAATGCAGTACATGCACCTCAACACCCAACTTCATGAACACCACATCAGAGTGAATGATGCGACTGAACCGCGTGCGCTGGAGCCACCAGTGAGCGGCCAGTAGCTCATTGAGGCCCTTTGTGTTGTATGCGCTTGGTTTCAAGCTTCTAAGACCTTCCAATTTCAAGCTATGAAGGAAAAGTGAAGACACGTTTACTTTTCATATTTCATGACAGTTGGCTGAGACGGCCAAAACATGCGCTCGTGGAAACTTTTTTCAAAATCCACTTTGGGCTTGTAAGCTGTTGTAAAGTGACTTTCTGTCACAATGCAGTACATGCACCTCAACACCCAACTTCATGAACACCACATCAGAGTGAATGATGCGACTGAACCGCGTGCGCTGGAGCCACCAGTGAGCGGCCAGTAGCTCATTGAGGCCCTTTGTGTTGTATGCGCTTGGTTTCAAGCTTCTAAGACCTTCCAATTTCAAGCTATGAAGGAAAAGTGAAGACACGTTTACTTTTCATATTTCATGACAGTTGGCTGAGACGGCCAAAACATGCGCTCGTGGAAACTTTTTTCAAAATCCACTTTGGGCTTGTAAGCTGTTGTAAAGTGACTTTCTGTCACAATGCAGTACATGCACCTCAACACCCAACTTCATGAACACCACATCAGAGTGAATGATGCGACTGAACCGCGTGCGCTGGAGCCACCAGTGAGCGGCCAGTAGCTCATTGAGGCCCTTTGTGTTGTATGCGCTTGGTTTCAAGCTTCTAAGACCTTCCAATTTCAAGCTATGAAGGAAAAGTGAAGACACGTTTACTTTTCATATTTCATGACAGTTGGCTGAGACGGCCAAAACATGCGCTCGTGGAAACTTTTTTCAAAATCCACTTTGGGCTTGTAAGATGTTGTAAAGTGACTTTCTGTCACAATGCAGTACATGCACCTCAACACCCAACTTCATGAACACCACATCAGAGTGAATGATGCGACTGAACCGCGTGCGCTGGAGCCACCAGTGAGCGGCCAGTAGCTCATTGAGGCCCTTTGTGTTGTATGCGCTTGGTTTCAAGCTTCTAAGACCTTCCAATTTCAAGCTATGAAGGAAAAGTGAAGACACGTTTACTTTTCATATTTCATGACAGTTGGCTGAGACGGCCAAAACATGCGCTCGTGGAAACTTTTTTCAAAATCCACTTTGGGCTTGTAAGCTGTTGTAAAGTGACTTTCTGTCACAATGCAGTACATGCACCTCAACACCCAACTTCATGAACACCACATCAGAGTGAATGATGCGACTGAACCGCGTGCGCTGGAGCCACCAGTGAGCGGCCAGTAGCTCATTGAGGCCCTTTGTGTTGTATGCGCTTGGTTTCAAGCTTCTAAGACCTTCCAATTTCAAGCTATGAAGGAAAAGTGAAGACACGTTTACTTTTCATATTTCATGACAGTTGGCTGAGACGGCCAAAACATGCGCTCGTGGAAACTTTTTTCAAAATCCACTTTGGGCTTGTAAGCTGTTGTAAAGTGACTTTCTGTCACAATGCAGTACATGCACCTCAACACCCAACTTCATGAACACCACATCAGAGTGAATGATGCGACTGAACCGCGTGCGCTGGAGCCACCAGTGAGCGGCCAGTAGCTCATTGAGGCCCTTTGTGTTGTATGCGCTTGGTTTCAAGCTTCTAAGACCTTCCAATTTCAAGCTATGAAGGAAAAGTGAAGACACGTTTACTTTTCATATTTCATGACAGTTGGCTGAGACGGCCAAAACATGCGCTCGTGGAAACTTTTTTCAAAATCCACTTTGGGCTTGTAAGCTGTTGTAAAGTGACTTTCTGTCACAATGCAGTACATGCACCTCAACACCCAACTTCATGAACACCACATCAGAGTGAATGATGCGACTGAACCGCGTGCGCTGGAGCCACCAGTGAGCGGCCAGTAGCTCATTGAGGCCCTTTGTGTTGTATGCGCTTGGTTTCAAGCTTCTAAGACCTTCCAATTTCAAGCTATGAAGGAAAAGTGAAGACACGTTTACTTTTCATATTTCATGACAGTTGGCTGAGACGGCCAAAACATGCGCTCGTGGAAACTTTTTTCAAAATCCACTTTGGGCTTGTAAGCTGTTGTAAAGTGACTTTCTGTCACAATGCAGTACATGCACCTCAACACCCAACTTCATGAACACCACATCAGAGTGAATGATGCGACTGAACCGCGTGCGCTGGAGCCACCAGTGAGCGGCCAGTAGCTCATTGAGGCCCTTTGTGTTGTATGCGCTTGGTTTCAAGCTTCTAAGACCTTCCAATTTCAAGCTATGAAGGAAAAGTGAAGACACGTTTACTTTTCATATTTCATGACAGTTGGCTGAGACGGCCAAAACATGCGCTCGTGGAAACTTTTTTCAAAATCCACTTTGGGCTTGTAAGATGTTGTAAAGTGACTTTCTGTCACAATGCAGTACATGCACCTCAACACCCAACTTCATGAACACCACATCAGAGTGAATGATGCGACTGAACCGCGTGCGCTGGAGCCACCAGTGAGCGGCCAGTAGCTCATTGAGGCCCTTTGTGTTGTATGCGCTTGGTTTCAAGCTTCTAAGACCTTCCAATTTCAAGCTATGAAGGAAAAGTGAAGACACGTTTACTTTTCATATTTCATGACAGTTGGCTGAGACGGCCAAAACATGCGCTCGTGGAAACTTTTTTCAAAATCCACTTTGGGCTTGTAAGATGTTGTAAAGTGACTTTCTGTCACAATGCAGTACATGCACCTCAACACCCAACTTCATGAACACCACATCAGAGTGAATGATGCGACTGAACCGCGTGCGCTGGAGCCACCAGTGAGCGGCCAGTAGCTCATTGAGGCCCTTTGTGTTGTATGCGCTTGGTTTCAAGCTTCTAAGACCTTCCAATTTCAAGCTATGAAGGAAAAGTGAAGACACGTTTACTTTTCATATTTCATGACAGTTGGCTGAGACGGCCAAAACATGCGCTCGTGGAAACTTTTTTCAAAATCCACTTTGGGCTTGTAAGCTGTTGTAAAGTGACTTTCTGTCACAATGCAGTACATGCACCTCAACACCCAACTTCATGAACACCACATCAGAGTGAATGATGCGACTGAACCGCGTGCGCTGGAGCCACCAGTGAGCGGCCAGTAGCTCATTGAGGCCCTTTGTGTTGTATGCGCTTGGTTTCAAGCTTCTAAGACCTTCCAATTTCAAGCTATGAAGGAAAAGTGAAGACACGTTTACTTTTCATATTTCATGACAGTTGGCTGAGACGGCCAAAACATGCGCTCGTGGAAACTTTTTTCAAAATCCACTTTGGGCTTGTAAGCTGTTGTAAAGTGACTTTCTGTCACAATGCAGTACATGCACCTCAACACCCAACTTCATGAACACCACATCAGAGTGAATGATGCGACTGAACCGCGTGCGCTGGAGCCACCAGTGAGCGGCCAGTAGCTCATTGAGGCCCTTTGTGTTGTATGCGCTTGGTTTCAAGCTTCTAAGACCTTCCAATTTCAAGCTATGAAGGAAAAGTGAAGACACGTTTACTTTTCATATTTCATGACAGTTGGCTGAGACGGCCAAAACATGCGCTCGTGGAAACTTTTTTCAAAATCCACTTTGGGCTTGTAAGCTGTTGTAAAGTGACTTTCTGTCACAATGCAGTACATGCACCTCAACACCCAACTTCATGAACACCACATCAGAGTGAATGATGCGACTGAACCGCGTGCGCTGGAGCCACCAGTGAGCGGCCAGTAGCTCATTGAGGCCCTTTGTGTTGTATGCGCTTGGTTTCAAGCTTCTAAGACCTTCCAATTTCAAGCTATGAAGGAAAAGTGAAGACACGTTTACTTTTCATATTTCATGACAGTTGGCTGAGACGGCCAAAACATGCGCTCGTGGAAACTTTTTTCAAAATCCACTTTGGGCTTGTAAGATGTTGTAAAGTGACTTTCTGTCACAATGCAGTACATGCACCTCAACACCCAACTTCATGAACACCACATCAGAGTGAATGATGCGACTGAACCGCGTGCGCTGGAGCCACCAGTGAGCGGCCAGTAGCTCATTGAGGCCCTTTGTGTTGTATGCGCTTGGTTTCAAGCTTCTAAGACCTTCCAATTTCAAGCTATGAAGGAAAAGTGAAGACACGTTTACTTTTCATATTTCATGACAGTTGGCTGAGACGGCCAAAACATGCGCTCGTGGAAACTTTTTTCAAAATCCACTTTGGGCTTGTAAGCTGTTGTAAAGTGACTTTCTGTCACAATGCAGTACATGCACCTCAACACCCAACTTCATGAACACCACATCAGAGTGAATGATGCGACTGAACCGCGTGCGCTGGAGCCACCAGTGAGCGGCCAGTAGCTCATTGAGGCCCTTTGTGTTGTATGCGCTTGGTTTCAAGCTTCTAAGACCTTCCAATTTCAAGCTATGAAGGAAAAGTGAAGACACGTTTACTTTTCATATTTCATGACAGTTGGCTGAGACGGCCAAAACATGCGCTCGTGGAAACTTTTTTCAAAATCCACTTTGGGCTTGTAAGCTGTTGTAAAGTGACTTTCTGTCACAATGCAGTACATGCACCTCAACACCCAACTTCATGAACACCACATCAGAGTGAATGATGCGACTGAACCGCGTGCGCTGGAGCCACCAGTGAGCGGCCAGTAGCTCATTGAGGCCCTTTGTGTTGTATGCGCTTGGTTTCAAGCTTCTAAGACCTTCCAATTTCAAGCTATGAAGGAAAAGTGAAGACACGTTTACTTTTCATATTTCATGACAGTTGGCTGAGACGGCCAAAACATGCGCTCGTGGAAACTTTTTTCAAAATCCACTTTGGGCTTGTAAGATGTTGTAAAGTGACTTTCTGTCACAATGCAGTACATGCACCTCAACACCCAACTTCATGAACACCACATCAGAGTGAATGATGCGACTGAACCGCGTGCGCTGGAGCCACCAGTGAGCGGCCAGTAGCTCATTGAGGCCCTTTGTGTTGTATGCGCTTGGTTTCAAGCTTCTAAGACCTTCCAATTTCAAGCTATGAAGGAAAAGTGAAGACACGTTTACTTTTCATATTTCATGACAGTTGGATGAGACGGCCAAAACATGCGCTCGTGGAAACTTTTTTCAAAATCCACTTTGGGCTTGTAAGCTGTTGTAAAGTGACTTTCTGTCACAATGCAGTACATGCACCTCAACACCCAACTTCATGAACACCACATCAGAGTGAATGATGCGACTGAACCGCGTGCGCTGGAGCCACCAGTGAGCGGCCAGTAGCTCATTGAGGCCCTTTGTGTTGTATGCGCTTGGTTTCAAGCTTCTAAGACCTTCCAATTTCAAGCTATGAAGGAAAAGTGAAGACACGTTTACTTTTCATATTTCATGACAGTTGGCTGAGACGGCCAAAACATGCGCTCGTGGAAACTTTTTTCAAAATCCACTTTGGGCTTGTAAGATGTTGTAAAGTGACTTTCTGTCACAATGCAGTACATGCACCTCAACACCCAACTTCATGAACACCACATCAGAGTGAATGATGCGACTGAACCGCGTGCGCTGGAGCCACCAGTGAGCGGCCAGTAGCTCATTGAGGCCCTTTGTGTTGTATGCGCTTGGTTTCAAGCTTCTAAGACCTTCCAATTTCAAGCTATGAAGGAAAAGTGAAGACACGTTTACTTTTCATATTTCATGACAGTTGGCTGAGACGGCCAAAACATGCGCTCGTGGAAACTTTTTTCAAAATCCACTTTGGGCTTGTAAGATGTTGTAAAGTGACTTTCTGTCACAATGCAGTACATGCACCTCAACACCCAACTTCATGAACACCACATCAGAGTGAATGATGCGACTGAACCGCGTGCGCTGGAGCCACCAGTGAGCGGCCAGTAGCTCATTGAGGCCCTTTGTGTTGTATGCGCTTGGTTTCAAGCTTCTAAGACCTTCCAATTTCAAGCTATGAAGGAAAAGTGAAGACACGTTTACTTTTCATATTTCATGACAGTTGGCTGAGACGGCCAAAACATGCGCTCGTGGAAACTTTTTTCAAAATCCACTTTGGGCTTGTAAGCTGTTGTAAAGTGACTTTCTGTCACAATGCAGTACATGCACCTCAACACCCAACTTCATGAACACCACATCAGAGTGAATGATGCGACTGAACCGCGTGCGCTGGAGCCACCAGTGAGCGGCCAGTAGCTCATTGAGGCCCTTTGTGTTGTATGCGCTTGGTTTCAAGCTTCTAAGACCTTCCAATTTCAAGCTATGAAGGAAAAGTGAAGACACGTTTACTTTTCATATTTCATGACAGTTGGCTGAGACGGCCAAAACATGCGCTCGTGGAAACTTTTTTCAAAATCCACTTTGGGCTTGTAAGATGTTGTAAAGTGACTTTCTGTCACAATGCAGTACATGCACCTCAACACCCAACTTCATGAACACCACATCAGAGTGAATGATGCGACTGAACCGCGTGCGCTGGAGCCACCAGTGAGCGGCCAGTAGCTCATTGAGGCCCTTTGTGTTGTATGCGCTTGGTTTCAAGCTTCTAAGACCTTCCAATTTCAAGCTATGAAGGAAAAGTGAAGACACGTTTACTTTTCATATTTCATGACAGTTGGCTGAGACGGCCAAAACATGCGCTCGTGGAAACTTTTTTCAAAATCCACTTTGGGCTTGTAAGCTGTTGTAAAGTGACTTTCTGTCACAATGCAGTACATGCACCTCAACACCCAACTTCATGAACACCACATCAGAGTGAATGATGCGACTGAACCGCGTGCGCTGGAGCCACCAGTGAGCGGCCAGTAGCTCATTGAGGCCCTTTGTGTTGTATGCGCTTGGTTTCAAGCTTCTAAGACCTTCCAATTTCAAGCTATGAAGGAAAAGTGAAGACACGTTTACTTTTCATATTTCATGACAGTTGGCTGAGACGGCCAAAACATGCGCTCGTGGAAACTTTTTTCAAAATCCACTTTGGGCTTGTAAGCTGTTGTAAAGTGACTTTCTGTCACAATGCAGTACATGCACCTCAACACCCAACTTCATGAACACCACATCAGAGTGAATGATGCGACTGAACCGCGTGCGCTGGAGCCACCAGTGAGCGGCCAGTAGCTCATTGAGGCCCTTTGTGTTGTATGCGCTTGGTTTCAAGCTTCTAAGACCTTCCAATTTCAAGCTATGAAGGAAAAGTGAAGACACGTTTACTTTTCATATTTCATGACAGTTGGCTGAGACGGCCAAAACATGCGCTCGTGGAAACTTTTTTCAAAATCCACTTTGGGCTTGTAAGCTGCTGTAAAGTGACTTTCTGTCACAATGCAGTACATGCACCTCAACACCCAACTTCATGAACACCACATCAGAGTGAATGATGCGACTGAACCGCGTGCGCTGGAGCCACCAGTGAGCGGCCAGTAGCTCATTGAGGCCCTTTGTGTTGTATGCGCTTGGTTTCAAGCTTCTAAGACCTTCCGATTTCAAGCTATGAAGGAAAAGTGAAGACACGTTTACTTTTCATATTTCATGACAGTTGGCTGAGACGGCCAAAACATGCGCTCGTGGAAACTTTTTTCAAAATCCACTTTGGGCTTGTAAGATGTTGTAAAGTGACTTTCTGTCACAATGCAGTACATGCACCTCAACACCCAACTTCATGAACACCACATCAGAGTGAATGATGCGACTGAAACGCGTGCGCTGGAGCCACCAGTGAGCGGCCAGTAGCTCATTGAGGCCCTTTGTGTTGTATGCGCTTGGTTTCAAGCTTCTAAGACCTTCCAATTTCAAGCTATGAAGGAAAAGTGAAGACACGTTTACTTTTCATATTTCATGACAGTTGGCTGAGACGGCCAAAACATGCGCTCGTGGAAACTTTTTTCAAAATCCACTTTGGGCTTGTAAGATGTTGTAAAGTGACTTTCTGTCACAATGCAGTACATGCACCTCAACACCCAACTTCATGAACACCACATCAGAGTGAATGATGCGACTGAACCGCGTGCGCTGGAGCCACCAGTGAGCGGCCAGTAGCTCATTGAGGCCCTTTGTGTTGTATGCGCTTGGTTTCAAGCTTCTAAGACCTTCCAATTTCAAGCTATGAAGGAAAAGTGAAGACACGTTTACTTTTCATATTTCATGACAGTTGGCTGAGACGGCCAAAACATGCGCTCGTGGAAACTTTTTTCAAAATCCACTTTGGGCTTGTAAGATGTTGTAAAGTGACTTTCTGTCACAATGCAGTACATGCACCTCAACACCCAACTTCATGAACACCACATCAGAGTGAATGATGCGACTGAACCGCGTGCGCTGGAGCCACCAGTGAGCGGCCAGTAGCTCATTGAGGCCCTTTGTGTTGTATGCGCTTGGTTTCAAGCTTCTAAGACCTTCCAATTTCAAGCTATGAAGGAAAAGTGAAGACACGTTTACTTTTCATATTTCATGACAGTTGGCTGAGACGGCCAAAACATGCGCTCGTGGAAACTTTTTTCAAAATCCACTTTGGGCTTGTAAGCTGTTGTAAAGTGACTTTCTGTCACAATGCAGTACATGCACCTCAACACCCAACTTCATGAACACCACATCAGAGTGAATGATGCGACTGAACCGCGTGCGCTGGAGCCACCAGTGAGCGGCCAGTAGCTCATTGAGGCCCTTTGTGTTGTATGCGCTTGGTTTCAAGCTTCTAAGACCTTCCAATTTCAAGCTATGAAGGAAAAGTGAAGACACGTTTACTTTTCATATTTCATGACAGTTGGCTGAGACGGCCAAAACATGCGCTCGTGGAAACTTTTTTCAAAATCCACTTTGGGCTTGTAAGATGTTGTAAAGTGACTTTCTGTCACAATGCAGTACATGCACCTCAACACCCAACTTCATGAACACCACATCAGAGTGAATGATGCGACTGAACCGCGTGCGCTGGAGCCACCAGTGAGCGGCCAGTAGCTCATTGAGGCCCTTTGTGTTGTATGCGCTTGGTTTCAAGCTTCTAAGACCTTCCAATTTCAAGCTATGAAGGAAAAGTGAAGACACGTTTACTTTTCATATTTCATGACAGTTGGCTGAGACGGCCAAAACATGCGCTCGTGGAAACTTTTTTCAAAATCCACTTTGGGCTTGTAAGCTGTTGTAAAGTGACTTTCTGTCACAATGCAGTACATGCACCTCAACACCCAACTTCATGAACACCACATCAGAGTGAATGATGCGACTGAACCGCGTGCGCTGGAGCCACCAGTGAGCGGCCAGTAGCTCATTGAGGCCCTTTGTGTTGTATGCGCTTGGTTTCAAGCTTCTAAGACCTTCCAATTTCAAGCTATGAAGGAAAAGTGAAGACACGTTTACTTTTCATATTTCATGACAGTTGGCTGAGACGGCCAAAACATGCGCTCGTGGAAACTTTTTTCAAAATCCACTTTGGGCTTGTAAGCTGTTGTAAAGTGACTTTCTGTCACAATGCAGTACATGCACCTCAACACCCAACTTCATGAACACCACATCAGAGTGAATGATGCGACTGAACCGCGTGCGCTGGAGCCACCAGTGAGCGGCCAGTAGCTCATTGAGGCCCTTTGTGTTGTATGCGCTTGGTTTCAAGCTTCTAAGACCTTCCAATTTCAAGCTATGAAGGAAAAGTGAAGACACGTTTACTTTTCATATTTCATGACAGTTGGCTGAGACGGCCAAAACATGCGCTCGTGGAAACTTTTTTCAAAATCCACTTTGGGCTTGTAAGCTGCTGTAAAGTGACTTTCTGTCACAATGCAGTACATGCACCTCAACACCCAACTTCATGAACACCACATCAGAGTGAATGATGCGACTGAACCGCGTGCGCTGGAGCCACCAGTGAGCGGCCAGTAGCTCATTGAGGCCCTTTGTGTTGTATGCGCTTGGTTTCAAGCTTCTAAGACCTTCCGATTTCAAGCTATGAAGGAAAAGTGAAGACACGTTTACTTTTCATATTTCATGACAGTTGGCTGAGACGGCCAAAACATGCGCTCGTGGAAACTTTTTTCAAAATCCACTTTGGGCTTGTAAGATGTTGTAAAGTGACTTTCTGTCACAATGCAGTACATGCACCTCAACACCCAACTTCATGAACACCACATCAGAGTGAATGATGCGACTGAAACGCGTGCGCTGGAGCCACCAGTGAGCGGCCAGTAGCTCATTGAGGCCCTTTGTGTTGTATGCGCTTGGTTTCAAGCTTCTAAGACCTTCCAATTTCAAGCTATGAAGGAAAAGTGAAGACACGCTTACTTTTCATATTTCATGACAGTTGGCTGAGACGGCCAAAACATGCGCTCGTGGAAACTTTTTTCAAAATCCACTTTGGGCTTGTAAGATGTTGTAAAGTGACTTTCTGTCACAATGCAGTACATGCACCTCAACACCCAACTTCATGAACACCACATCAGAGTGAATGATGCGACTGAACCGCGTGCGCTGGAGCCACCAGTGAGCGGCCAGTAGCTCATTGAGGCCCTTTGTGTTGTATGCGCTTGGTTTCAAGCTTCTAAGACCTTCCAATTTCAAGCTATGAAGGAAAAGTGAAGACACGTTTACTTTTCATATTTCATGACAGTTGGCTGAGACGGCCAAAACATGCGCTCGTGGAAACTTTTTTCAAAATCCACTTTGGGCTTGTAAGCTGTTGTAAAGTGACTTTCTGTCACAATGCAGTACATGCACCTCAACACCCAACTTCATGAACACCACATCAGAGTGAATGATGCGACTGAACCGCGTGCGCTGGAGCCACCAGTGAGCGGCCAGTAGCTCATTGAGGCCCTTTGTGTTGTATGCGCTTGGTTTCAAGCTTCTAAGACCTTCCAATTTCAAGCTATGAAGGAAAAGTGAAGACACGCTTACTTTTCATATTTCATGACAGTTGGCTGAGACGGCCAAAACATGCGCTCGTGGAAACTTTTTTCAAAATCCACTTTGGGCTTGTAAGATGTTGTAAAGTGACTTTCTGTCACAATGCAGTACATGCACCTCAACACCCAACTTCATGAACACCACATCAGAGTGAATGATGCGACTGAACCGCGTGCGCTGGAGCCACCAGTGAGCGGCCAGTAGCTCATTGAGGCCCTTTGTGTTGTATGCGCTTGGTTTCAAGCTTCTAAGACCTTCCAATTTCAAGCTATGAAGGAAAAGTGAAGACACGTTTACTTTTCATATTTCATGACAGTTGGCTGAGACGGCCAAAACATGCGCTCGTGGAAACTTTTTTCAAAATCCACTTTGGGCTTGTAAGCTGTTGTAAAGTGACTTTCTGTCACAATGCAGTACATGCACCTCAACACCCAACTTCATGAACACCACATCAGAGTGAATGATGCGACTGAACCGCGTGCGCTGGAGCCACCAGTGAGCGGCCAGTAGCTCATTGAGGCCCTTTGTGTTGTATGCGCTTGGTTTCAAGCTTCTAAGACCTTCCGATTTCAAGCTATGAAGGAAAAGTGAAGACACGTTTACTTTTCATATTTCATGACAGTTGGCTGAGACGGCCAAAACATGCGCTCGTGGAAACTTTTTTCAAAATCCACTTTGGGCTTGTAAGATGTTGTAAAGTGACTTTCTGTCACAATGCAGTACATGCACCTCAACACCCAACTTCATGAACACCACATCAGAGTGAATGATGCGACTGAACCGCGTGCGCTGGAGCCACCAGTGAGCGGCCAGTAGCTCATTGAGGCCCTTTGTGTTGTATGCGCTTGGTTTCAAGCTTCTAAGACCTTCCAATTTCAAGCTATGAAGGAAAAGTGAAGACACGCTTACTTTTCATATTTCATGACAGTTGGCTGAGACGGCCAAAACATGCGCTCGTGGAAACTTTTTTCAAAATCCACTTTGGGCTTGTAAGATGTTGTAAAGTGACTTTCTGTCACAATGCAGTACATGCACCTCAACACCCAACTTCATGAACACCACATCAGAGTGAATGATGCGACTGAACCGCGTGCGCTGGAGCCACCAGTGAGCGGCCAGTAGCTCATTGAGGCCCTTTGTGTTGTATGCGCTTGGTTTCAAGCTTCTAAGACCTTCCAATTTCAAGCTATGAAGGAAAAGTGAAGACACGTTTACTTTTCATATTTCATGACAGTTGGCTGAGACGGCCAAAACATGCGCTCGTGGAAACTTTTTTCAAAATCCACTTTGGGCTTGTAAGCTGTTGTAAAGTGACTTTCTGTCACAATGCAGTACATGCACCTCAACACCCAACTTCATGAACACCACATCAGAGTGAATGATGCGACTGAACCGCGTGCGCTGGAGCCACCAGTGAGCGGCCAGTAGCTCATTGAGGCCCTTTGTGTTGTATGCGCTTGGTTTCAAGCTTCTAAGACCTTCCAATTTCAAGCTATGAAGGAAAAGTGAAGACACGTTTACTTTTCATATTTCATGACAGTTGGCTGAGACGGCCAAAACATGCGCTCGTGGAAACTTTTTTCAAAATCCACTTTGGGCTTGTAAGCTGTTGTAAAGTGACTTTCTGTCACAATGCAGTACATGCACCTCAACACCCAACTTCATGAACACCACATCAGAGTGAATGATGCGACTGAACCGCGTGCGCTGGAGCCACCAGTGAGCGGCCAGTAGCTCATTGAGGCCCTTTGTGTTGTATGCGCTTGGTTTCAAGCTTCTAAGACCTTCCAATTTCAAGCTATGAAGGAAAAGTGAAGACACGTTTACTTTTCATATTTCATGACAGTTGGCTGAGACGGCCAAAACATGCGCTCGTGGAAACTTTTTTCAAAATCCACTTTGGGCTTGTAAGCTGTTGTAAAGTGACTTTCTGTCACAATGCAGTACATGCACCTCAACACCCAACTTCATGAACACCACATCAGAGTGAATGATGCGACTGAACCGCGTGCGCTGGAGCCACCAGTGAGCGGCCAGTAGCTCATTGAGGCCCTTTGTGTTGTATGCGCTTGGTTTCAAGCTTCTAAGACCTTCCGATTTCAAGCTATGAAGGAAAAGTGAAGACACGTTTACTTTTCATATTTCATGACAGTTGGCTGAGACGGCCAAAACATGCGCTCGTGGAAACTTTTTTCAAAATCCACTTTGGGCTTGTAAGATGTTGTAAAGTGACTTTCTGTCACAATGCAGTACATGCACCTCAACACCCAACTTCATGAACACCACATCAGAGTGAATGATGCGACTGAACCGCGTGCGCTGGAGCCACCAGTGAGCGGCCAGTAGCTCATTGAGGCCCTTTGTGTTGTATGCGCTTGGTTTCAAGCTTCTAAGACCTTCCAATTTCAAGCTATGAAGGAAAAGTGAAGACACGCTTACTTTTCATATTTCATGACAGTTGGCTGAGACGGCCAAAACATGCGCTCGTGGAAACTTTTTTCAAAATCCACTTTGGGCTTGTAAGATGTTGTAAAGTGACTTTCTGTCACAATGCAGTACATGCACCTCAACACCCAACTTCATGAACACCACATCAGAGTGAATGATGCGACTGAACCGCGTGCGCTGGAGCCACCAGTGAGCGGCCAGTAGCTCATTGAGGCCCTTTGTGTTGTATGCGCTTGGTTTCAAGCTTCTAAGACCTTCCAATTTCAAGCTATGAAGGAAAAGTGAAGACACGTTTACTTTTCATATTTCATGACAGTTGGCTGAGACGGCCAAAACATGCGCTCGTGGAAACTTTTTTCAAAATCCACTTTGGGCTTGTAAGCTGTTGTAAAGTGACTTTCTGTCACAATGCAGTACATGCACCTCAACACCCAACTTCATGAACACCACATCAGAGTGAATGATGCGACTGAACCGCGTGCGCTGGAGCCACCAGTGAGCGGCCAGTAGCTCATTGAGGCCCTTTGTGTTGTATGCGCTTGGTTTCAAGCTTCTAAGACCTTCCAATTTCAAGCTATGAAGGAAAAGTGAAGACACGTTTACTTTTCATATTTCATGACAGTTGGCTGAGACGGCCAAAACATGCGCTCGTGGAAACTTTTTTCAAAATCCACTTTGGGCTTGTAAGCTGTTGTAAAGTGACTTTCTGTCACAATGCAGTACATGCACCTCAACACCCAACTTCATGAACACCACATCAGAGTGAATGATGCGACTGAACCGCGTGCGCTGGAGCCACCAGTGAGCGGCCAGTAGCTCATTGAGGCCCTTTGTGTTGTATGCGCTTGGTTTCAAGCTTCTAAGACCTTCCAATTTCAAGCTATGAAGGAAAAGTGAAGACACGTTTACTTTTCATATTTCATGACAGTTGGCTGAGACGGCCAAAACATGCGCTCGTGGAAACTTTTTTCAAAATCCACTTTGGGCTTGTAAGATGTTGTAAAGTGACTTTCTGTCACAATGCAGTACATGCACCTCAACACCCAACTTCATGAACACCACATCAGAGTGAATGATGCGACTGAACCGCGTGCGCTGGAGCCACCAGTGAGCGGCCAGTAGCTCATTGAGGCCCTTTGTGTTGTATGCGCTTGGTTTCAAGCTTCTAAGACCTTCCAATTTCAAGCTATGAAGGAAAAGTGAAGACACGTTTACTTTTCATATTTCATGACAGTTGGCTGAGACGGCCAAAACATGCGCTCGTGGAAACTTTTTTCAAAATCCACTTTGGGCTTGTAAGATGTTGTAAAGTGACTTTCTGTCACAATGCAGTACATGCACCTCAACACCCAACTTCATGAACACCACATCAGAGTGAATGATGCGACTGAACCGCGTGCGCTGGAGCCACCAGTGAGCGGCCAGTAGCTCATTGAGGCCCTTTGTGTTGTATGCGCTTGGTTTCAAGCTTCTAAGACCTTCCAATTTCAAGCTATGAAGGAAAAGTGAAGACACGTTTACTTTTCATATTTCATGACAGTTGGCTGAGACGGCCAAAACATGCGCTCGTGGAAACTTTTTTCAAAATCCACTTTGGGCTTGTAAGCTGTTGTAAAGTGACTTTCTGTCACAATGCAGTACATGCACCTCAACACCCAACTTCATGAACACCACATCAGAGTGAATGATGCGACTGAACCGCGTGCGCTGGAGCCACCAGTGAGCGGCCAGTAGCTCATTGAGGCCCTTTGTGTTGTATGCGCTTGGTTTCAAGCTTCTAAGACCTTCCAATTTCAAGCTATGAAGGAAAAGTGAAGACACGTTTACTTTTCATATTTCATGACAGTTGGCTGAGACGGCCAAAACATGCGCTCGTGGAAACTTTTTTCAAAATCCACTTTGGGCTTGTAAGATGTTGTAAAGTGACTTTCTGTCACAATGCAGTACATGCACCTCAACACCCAACTTCATGAACACCACATCAGAGTGAATGATGCGACTGAACCGCGTGCGCTGGAGCCACCAGTGAGCGGCCAGTAGCTCATTGAGGCCCTTTGTGTTGTATGCGCTTGGTTTCAAGCTTCTAAGACCTTCCAATTTCAAGCTATGAAGGAAAAGTGAAGACACGTTTACTTTTCATATTTCATGACAGTTGGCTGAGACGGCCAAAACATGCGCTCGTGGAAACTTTTTTCAAAATCCACTTTGGGCTTGTAAGATGTTGTAAAGTGACTTTCTGTCACAATGCAGTACATGCACCTCAACACCCAACTTCATGAACACCACATCAGAGTGAATGATGCGACTGAACCGCGTGCGCTGGAGCCACCAGTGAGCGGCCAGTAGCTCATTGAGGCCCTTTGTGTTGTATGCGCTTGGTTTCAAGCTTCTAAGACCTTCCAATTTCAAGCTATGAAGGAAAAGTGAAGACACGTTTACTTTTCATATTTCATGACAGTTGGCTGAGACGGCCAAAACATGCGCTCGTGGAAACTTTTTTCAAAATCCACTTTGGGCTTGTAAGCTGTTGTAAAGTGACTTTCTGTCACAATGCAGTACATGCACCTCAACACCCAACTTCATGAACACCACATCAGAGTGAATGATGCGACTGAACCGCGTGCGCTGGAGCCACCAGTGAGCGGCCAGTAGCTCATTGAGGCCCTTTGTGTTGTATGCGCTTGGTTTCAAGCTTCTAAGACCTTCCAATTTCAAGCTATGAAGGAAAAGTGAAGACACGTTTACTTTTCATATTTCATGACAGTTGGCTGAGACGGCCAAAACATGCGCTCGTGGAAACTTTTTTCAAAATCCACTTTGGGCTTGTAAGATGTTGTAAAGTGACTTTCTGTCACAATGCAGTACATGCACCTCAACACCCAACTTCATGAACACCACATCAGAGTGAATGATGCGACTGAACCGCGTGCGCTGGAGCCACCAGTGAGCGGCCAGTAGCTCATTGAGGCCCTTTGTGTTGTATGCGCTTGGTTTCAAGCTTCTAAGACCTTCCAATTTCAAGCTATGAAGGAAAAGTGAAGACACGTTTACTTTTCATATTTCATGACAGTTGGCTGAGACGGCCAAAACATGCGCTCGTGGAAACTTTTTTCAAAATCCACTTTGGGCTTGTAAGCTGTTGTAAAGTGACTTTCTGTCACAATGCAGTACATGCACCTCAACACCCAACTTCATGAACACCACATCAGAGTGAATGATGCGACTGAACCGCGTGCGCTGGAGCCACCAGTGAGCGGCCAGTAGCTCATTGAGGCCCTTTGTGTTGTATGCGCTTGGTTTCAAGCTTCTAAGACCTTCCAATTTCAAGCTATGAAGGAAAAGTGAAGACACGTTTACTTTTCATATTTCATGACAGTTGGCTGAGACGGCCAAAACATGCGCTCGTGGAAACTTTTTTCAAAATCCACTTTGGGCTTGTAAGATGTTGTAAAGTGACTTTCTGTCACAATGCAGTACATGCACCTCAACACCCAACTTCATGAACACCACATCAGAGTGAATGATGCGACTGAACCGCGTGCGCTGGAGCCACCAGTGAGCGGCCAGTAGCTCATTGAGGCCCTTTGTGTTGTATGCGCTTGGTTTCAAGCTTCTAAGACCTTCCAATTTCAAGCTATGAAGGAAAAGTGAAGACACGTTTACTTTTCATATTTCATGACAGTTGGCTGAGACGGCCAAAACATGCGCTCGTGGAAACTTTTTTCAAAATCCACTTTGGGCTTGTAAGCTGTTGTAAAGTGACTTTCTGTCACAATGCAGTACATGCACCTCAACACCCAACTTCATGAACACCACATCAGAGTGAATGATGCGACTGAACCGCGTGCGCTGGAGCCACCAGTGAGCGGCCAGTAGCTCATTGAGGCCCTTTGTGTTGTATGCGCTTGGTTTCAAGCTTCTAAGACCTTCCAATTTCAAGCTATGAAGGAAAAGTGAAGACACGTTTACTTTTCATATTTCATGACAGTTGGCTGAGACGGCCAAAACATGCGCTCGTGGAAACTTTTTTCAAAATCCACTTTGGGCTTGTAAGATGTTGTAAAGTGACTTTCTGTCACAATGCAGTACATGCACCTCAACACCCAACTTCATGAACACCACATCAGAGTGAATGATGCGACTGAACCGCGTGCGCTGGAGCCACCAGTGAGCGGCCAGTAGCTCATTGAGGCCCTTTGTGTTGTATGCGCTTGGTTTCAAGCTTCTAAGACCTTCCAATTTCAAGCTATGAAGGAAAAGTGAAGACACGTTTACTTTTCATATTTCATGACAGTTGGCTGAGACGGCCAAAACATGCGCTCGTGGAAACTTTTTTCAAAATCCACTTTGGGCTTGTAAGCTGTTGTAAAGTGACTTTCTGTCACAATGCAGTACATGCACCTCAACACCCAACTTCATGAACACCACATCAGAGTGAATGATGCGACTGAACCGCGTGCGCTGGAGCCACCAGTGAGCGGCCAGTAGCTCATTGAGGCCCTTTGTGTTGTATGCGCTTGGTTTCAAGCTTCTAAGACCTTCCAATTTCAAGCTATGAAGGAAAAGTGAAGACACGTTTACTTTTCATATTTCATGACAGTTGGCTGAGACGGCCAAAACATGCGCTCGTGGAAACTTTTTTCAAAATCCACTTTGGGCTTGTAAGCTGTTGTAAAGTGACTTTCTGTCACAATGCAGTACATGCACCTCAACACCCAACTTCATGAACACCACATCAGAGTGAATGATGCGACTGAACCGCGTGCGCTGGAGCCACCAGTGAGCGGCCAGTAGCTCATTGAGGCCCTTTGTGTTGTATGCGCTTGGTTTCAAGCTTCTAAGACCTTCCAATTTCAAGCTATGAAGGAAAAGTGAAGACACGTTTACTTTTCATATTTCATGACAGTTGGCTGAGACGGCCAAAACATGCGCTCGTGGAAACTTTTTTCAAAATCCACTTTGGGCTTGTAAGCTGCTGTAAAGTGACTTTCTGTCACAATGCAGTACATGCACCTCAACACCCAACTTCATGAACACCACATCAGAGTGAATGATGCGACTGAACCGCGTGCGCTGGAGCCACCAGTGAGCGGCCAGTAGCTCATTGAGGCCCTTTGTGTTGTATGCGCTTGGTTTCAAGCTTCTAAGACCTTCCGATTTCAAGCTATGAAGGAAAAGTGAAGACACGTTTACTTTTCATATTTCATGACAGTTGGCTGAGACGGCCAAAACATGCGCTCGTGGAAACTTTTTTCAAAATCCACTTTGGGCTTGTAAGATGTTGTAAAGTGACTTTCTGTCACAATGCAGTACATGCACCTCAACACCCAACTTCATGAACACCACATCAGAGTGAATGATGCGACTGAAACGCGTGCGCTGGAGCCACCAGTGAGCGGCCAGTAGCTCATTGAGGCCCTTTGTGTTGTATGCGCTTGGTTTCAAGCTTCTAAGACCTTCCAATTTCAAGCTATGAAGGAAAAGTGAAGACACGCTTACTTTTCATATTTCATGACAGTTGGCTGAGACGGCCAAAACATGCGCTCGTGGAAACTTTTTTCAAAATCCACTTTGGGCTTGTAAGATGTTGTAAAGTGACTTTCTGTCACAATGCAGTACATGCACCTCAACACCCAACTTCATGAACACCACATCAGAGTGAATGATGCGACTGAACCGCGTGCGCTGGAGCCACCAGTGAGCGGCCAGTAGCTCATTGAGGCCCTTTGTGTTGTATGCGCTTGGTTTCAAGCTTCTAAGACCTTCCAATTTCAAGCTATGAAGGAAAAGTGAAGACACGTTTACTTTTCATATTTCATGACAGTTGGCTGAGACGGCCAAAACATGCGCTCGTGGAAACTTTTTTCAAAATCCACTTTGGGCTTGTAAGCTGTTGTAAAGTGACTTTCTGTCACAATGCAGTACATGCACCTCAACACCCAACTTCATGAACACCACATCAGAGTGAATGATGCGACTGAACCGCGTGCGCTGGAGCCACCAGTGAGCGGCCAGTAGCTCATTGAGGCCCTTTGTGTTGTATGCGCTTGGTTTCAAGCTTCTAAGACCTTCCAATTTCAAGCTATGAAGGAAAAGTGAAGACACGCTTACTTTTCATATTTCATGACAGTTGGCTGAGACGGCCAAAACATGCGCTCGTGGAAACTTTTTTCAAAATCCACTTTGGGCTTGTAAGATGTTGTAAAGTGACTTTCTGTCACAATGCAGTACATGCACCTCAACACCCAACTTCATGAACACCACATCAGAGTGAATGATGCGACTGAACCGCGTGCGCTGGAGCCACCAGTGAGCGGCCAGTAGCTCATTGAGGCCCTTTGTGTTGTATGCGCTTGGTTTCAAGCTTCTATGACCTTCCAATTTCAAGCTATGAAGGAAAAGTGAAGACACGTTTACTTTTCATATTTCATGACAGTTGGCTGAGACGGCCAAAACATGCGCTCGTGGAAACTTTTTTCAAAATCCACTTTGGGCTTGTAAGCTGTTGTAAAGTGACTTTCTGTCACAATGCAGTACATGCACCTCAACACCCAACTTCATGAACACCACATCAGAGTGAATGATGCGACTGAACCGCGTGCGCTGGAGCCACCAGTGAGCGGCCAGTAGCTCATTGAGGCCCTTTGTGTTGTATGCGCTTGGTTTCAAGCTTCTAAGACCTTCCGATTTCAAGCTATGAAGGAAAAGTGAAGACACGTTTACTTTTCATATTTCATGACAGTTGGCTGAGACGGCCAAAACATGCGCTCGTGGAAACTTTTTTCAAAATCCACTTTGGGCTTGTAAGATGTTGTAAAGTGACTTTCTGTCACAATGCAGTACATGCACCTCAACACCCAACTTCATGAACACCACATCAGAGTGAATGATGCGACTGAACCGCGTGCGCTGGAGCCACCAGTGAGCGGCCAGTAGCTCATTGAGGCCCTTTGTGTTGTATGCGCTTGGTTTCAAGCTTCTAAGACCTTCCAATTTCAAGCTATGAAGGAAAAGTGAAGACACGCTTACTTTTCATATTTCATGACAGTTGGCTGAGACGGCCAAAACATGCGCTCGTGGAAACTTTTTTCAAAATCCACTTTGGGCTTGTAAGATGTTGTAAAGTGACTTTCTGTCACAATGCAGTACATGCACCTCAACACCCAACTTCATGAACACCACATCAGAGTGAATGATGCGACTGAACCGCGTGCGCTGGAGCCACCAGTGAGCGGCCAGTAGCTCATTGAGGCCCTTTGTGTTGTATGCGCTTGGTTTCAAGCTTCTAAGACCTTCCAATTTCAAGCTATGAAGGAAAAGTGAAGACACGTTTACTTTTCATATTTCATGACAGTTGGCTGAGACGGCCAAAACATGCGCTCGTGGAAACTTTTTTCAAAATCCACTTTGGGCTTGTAAGCTGTTGTAAAGTGACTTTCTGTCACAATGCAGTACATGCACCTCAACACCCAACTTCATGAACACCACATCAGAGTGAATGATGCGACTGAACCGCGTGCGCTGGAGCCACCAGTGAGCGGCCAGTAGCTCATTGAGGCCCTTTGTGTTGTATGCGCTTGGTTTCAAGCTTCTAAGACCTTCCAATTTCAAGCTATGAAGGAAAAGTGAAGACACGTTTACTTTTCATATTTCATGACAGTTGGCTGAGACGGCCAAAACATGCGCTCGTGGAAACTTTTTTCAAAATCCACTTTGGGCTTGTAAGCTGTTGTAAAGTGACTTTCTGTCACAATGCAGTACATGCACCTCAACACCCAACTTCATGAACACCACATCAGAGTGAATGATGCGACTGAACCGCGTGCGCTGGAGCCACCAGTGAGCGGCCAGTAGCTCATTGAGGCCCTTTGTGTTGTATGCGCTTGGTTTCAAGCTTCTAAGACCTTCCAATTTCAAGCTATGAAGGAAAAGTGAAGACACGTTTACTTTTCATATTTCATGACAGTTGGCTGAGACGGCCAAAACATGCGCTCGTGGAAACTTTTTTCAAAATCCACTTTGGGCTTGTAAGCTGTTGTAAAGTGACTTTCTGTCACAATGCAGTACATGCACCTCAACACCCAACTTCATGAACACCACATCAGAGTGAATGATGCGACTGAACCGCGTGCGCTGGAGCCACCAGTGAGCGGCCAGTAGCTCATTGAGGCCCTTTGTGTTGTATGCGCTTGGTTTCAAGCTTCTAAGACCTTCCGATTTCAAGCTATGAAGGAAAAGTGAAGACACGTTTACTTTTCATATTTCATGACAGTTGGCTGAGACGGCCAAAACATGCGCTCGTGGAAACTTTTTTCAAAATCCACTTTGGGCTTGTAAGATGTTGTAAAGTGACTTTCTGTCACAATGCAGTACATGCACCTCAACACCCAACTTCATGAACACCACATCAGAGTGAATGATGCGACTGAACCGCGTGCGCTGGAGCCACCAGTGAGCGGCCAGTAGCTCATTGAGGCCCTTTGTGTTGTATGCGCTTGGTTTCAAGCTTCTAAGACCTTCCAATTTCAAGCTATGAAGGAAAAGTGAAGACACGCTTACTTTTCATATTTCATGACAGTTGGCTGAGACGGCCAAAACATGCGCTCGTGGAAACTTTTTTCAAAATCCACTTTGGGCTTGTAAGATGTTGTAAAGTGACTTTCTGTCACAATGCAGTACATGCACCTCAACACCCAACTTCATGAACACCACATCAGAGTGAATGATGCGACTGAACCGCGTGCGCTGGAGCCACCAGTGAGCGGCCAGTAGCTCATTGAGGCCCTTTGTGTTGTATGCGCTTGGTTTCAAGCTTCTAAGACCTTCCAATTTCAAGCTATGAAGGAAAAGTGAAGACACGTTTACTTTTCATATTTCATGACAGTTGGCTGAGACGGCCAAAACATGCGCTCGTGGAAACTTTTTTCAAAATCCACTTTGGGCTTGTAAGCTGTTGTAAAGTGACTTTCTGTCACAATGCAGTACATGCACCTCAACACCCAACTTCATGAACACCACATCAGAGTGAATGATGCGACTGAACCGCGTGCGCTGGAGCCACCAGTGAGCGGCCAGTAGCTCATTGAGGCCCTTTGTGTTGTATGCGCTTGGTTTCAAGCTTCTAAGACCTTCCAATTTCAAGCTATGAAGGAAAAGTGAAGACACGTTTACTTTTCATATTTCATGACAGTTGGCTGAGACGGCCAAAACATGCGCTCGTGGAAACTTTTTTCAAAATCCACTTTGGGCTTGTAAGCTGTTGTAAAGTGACTTTCTGTCACAATGCAGTACATGCACCTCAACACCCAACTTCATGAACACCACATCAGAGTGAATGATGCGACTGAACCGCGTGCGCTGGAGCCACCAGTGAGCGGCCAGTAGCTCATTGAGGCCCTTTGTGTTGTATGCGCTTGGTTTCAAGCTTCTAAGACCTTCCAATTTCAAGCTATGAAGGAAAAGTGAAGACACGTTTACTTTTCATATTTCATGACAGTTGGCTGAGACGGCCAAAACATGCGCTCGTGGAAACTTTTTTCAAAATCCACTTTGGGCTTGTAAGATGTTGTAAAGTGACTTTCTGTCACAATGCAGTACATGCACCTCAACACCCAACTTCATGAACACCACATCAGAGTGAATGATGCGACTGAACCGCGTGCGCTGGAGCCACCAGTGAGCGGCCAGTAGCTCATTGAGGCCCTTTGTGTTGTATGCGCTTGGTTTCAAGCTTCTAAGACCTTCCAATTTCAAGCTATGAAGGAAAAGTGAAGACACGTTTACTTTTCATATTTCATGACAGTTGGCTGAGACGGCCAAAACATGCGCTCGTGGAAACTTTTTTCAAAATCCACTTTGGGCTTGTAAGATGTTGTAAAGTGACTTTCTGTCACAATGCAGTACATGCACCTCAACACCCAACTTCATGAACACCACATCAGAGTGAATGATGCGACTGAACCGCGTGCGCTGGAGCCACCAGTGAGCGGCCAGTAGCTCATTGAGGCCCTTTGTGTTGTATGCGCTTGGTTTCAAGCTTCTAAGACCTTCCAATTTCAAGCTATGAAGGAAAAGTGAAGACACGTTTACTTTTCATATTTCATGACAGTTGGCTGAGACGGCCAAAACATGCGCTCGTGGAAACTTTTTTCAAAATCCACTTTGGGCTTGTAAGCTGTTGTAAAGTGACTTTCTGTCACAATGCAGTACATGCACCTCAACACCCAACTTCATGAACACCACATCAGAGTGAATGATGCGACTGAACCGCGTGCGCTGGAGCCACCAGTGAGCGGCCAGTAGCTCATTGAGGCCCTTTGTGTTGTATGCGCTTGGTTTCAAGCTTCTAAGACCTTCCAATTTCAAGCTATGAAGGAAAAGTGAAGACACGTTTACTTTTCATATTTCATGACAGTTGGCTGAGACGGCCAAAACATGCGCTCGTGGAAACTTTTTTCAAAATCCACTTTGGGCTTGTAAGATGTTGTAAAGTGACTTTCTGTCACAATGCAGTACATGCACCTCAACACCCAACTTCATGAACACCACATCAGAGTGAATGATGCGACTGAACCGCGTGCGCTGGAGCCACCAGTGAGCGGCCAGTAGCTCATTGAGGCCCTTTGTGTTGTATGCGCTTGGTTTCAAGCTTCTAAGACCTTCCAATTTCAAGCTATGAAGGAAAAGTGAAGACACGTTTACTTTTCATATTTCATGACAGTTGGCTGAGACGGCCAAAACATGCGCTCGTGGAAACTTTTTTCAAAATCCACTTTGGGCTTGTAAGATGTTGTAAAGTGACTTTCTGTCACAATGCAGTACATGCACCTCAACACCCAACTTCATGAACACCACATCAGAGTGAATGATGCGACTGAACCGCGTGCGCTGGAGCCACCAGTGAGCGGCCAGTAGCTCATTGAGGCCCTTTGTGTTGTATGCGCTTGGTTTCAAGCTTCTAAGACCTTCCAATTTCAAGCTATGAAGGAAAAGTGAAGACACGTTTACTTTTCATATTTCATGACAGTTGGCTGAGACGGCCAAAACATGCGCTCGTGGAAACTTTTTTCAAAATCCACTTTGGGCTTGTAAGCTGTTGTAAAGTGACTTTCTGTCACAATGCAGTACATGCACCTCAACACCCAACTTCATGAACACCACATCAGAGTGAATGATGCGACTGAACCGCGTGCGCTGGAGCCACCAGTGAGCGGCCAGTAGCTCATTGAGGCCCTTTGTGTTGTATGCGCTTGGTTTCAAGCTTCTAAGACCTTCCAATTTCAAGCTATGAAGGAAAAGTGAAGACACGTTTACTTTTCATATTTCATGACAGTTGGCTGAGACGGCCAAAACATGCGCTCGTGGAAACTTTTTTCAAAATCCACTTTGGGCTTGTAAGATGTTGTAAAGTGACTTTCTGTCACAATGCAGTACATGCACCTCAACACCCAACTTCATGAACACCACATCAGAGTGAATGATGCGACTGAACCGCGTGCGCTGGAGCCACCAGTGAGCGGCCAGTAGCTCATTGAGGCCCTTTGTGTTGTATGCGCTTGGTTTCAAGCTTCTAAGACCTTCCAATTTCAAGCTATGAAGGAAAAGTGAAGACACGTTTACTTTTCATATTTCATGACAGTTGGCTGAGACGGCCAAAACATGCGCTCGTGGAAACTTTTTTCAAAATCCACTTTGGGCTTGTAAGCTGTTGTAAAGTGACTTTCTGTCACAATGCAGTACATGCACCTCAACACCCAACTTCATGAACACCACATCAGAGTGAATGATGCGACTGAACCGCGTGCGCTGGAGCCACCAGTGAGCGGCCAGTAGCTCATTGAGGCCCTTTGTGTTGTATGCGCTTGGTTTCAAGCTTCTAAGACCTTCCAATTTCAAGCTATGAAGGAAAAGTGAAGACACGTTTACTTTTCATATTTCATGACAGTTGGCTGAGACGGCCAAAACATGCGCTCGTGGAAACTTTTTTCAAAATCCACTTTGGGCTTGTAAGCTGTTGTAAAGTGACTTTCTGTCACAATGCAGTACATGCACCTCAACACCCAACTTCATGAACACCACATCAGAGTGAATGATGCGACTGAACCGCGTGCGCTGGAGCCACCAGTGAGCGGCCAGTAGCTCATTGAGGCCCTTTGTGTTGTATGCGCTTGGTTTCAAGCTTCTAAGACCTTCCAATTTCAAGCTATGAAGGAAAAGTGAAGACACGTTTACTTTTCATATTTCATGACAGTTGGCTGAGACGGCCAAAACATGCGCTCGTGGAAACTTTTTTCAAAATCCACTTTGGGCTTGTAAGCTGTTGTAAAGTGACTTTCTGTCACAATGCAGTACATGCACCTCAACACCCAACTTCATGAACACCACATCAGAGTGAATGATGCGACTGAACCGCGTGCGCTGGAGCCACCAGTGAGCGGCCAGTAGCTCATTGAGGCCCTTTGTGTTGTATGCGCTTGGTTTCAAGCTTCTAAGACCTTCCGATTTCAAGCTATGAAGGAAAAGTGAAGACACGTTTACTTTTCATATTTCATGACAGTTGGCTGAGACGGCCAAAACATGCGCTCGTGGAAACTTTTTTCAAAATCCACTTTGGGCTTGTAAGATGTTGTAAAGTGACTTTCTGTCACAATGCAGTACATGCACCTCAACACCCAACTTCATGAACACCACATCAGAGTGAATGATGCGACTGAACCGCGTGCGCTGGAGCCACCAGTGAGCGGCCAGTAGCTCATTGAGGCCCTTTGTGTTGTATGCGCTTGGTTTCAAGCTTCTAAGACCTTCCAATTTCAAGCTATGAAGGAAAAGTGAAGACACGCTTACTTTTCATATTTCATGACAGTTGGCTGAGACGGCCAAAACATGCGCTCGTGGAAACTTTTTTCAAAATCCACTTTGGGCTTGTAAGATGTTGTAAAGTGACTTTCTGTCACAATGCAGTACATGCACCTCAACACCCAACTTCATGAACACCACATCAGAGTGAATGATGCGACTGAACCGCGTGCGCTGGAGCCACCAGTGAGCGGCCAGTAGCTCATTGAGGCCCTTTGTGTTGTATGCGCTTGGTTTCAAGCTTCTAAGACCTTCCAATTTCAAGCTATGAAGGAAAAGTGAAGACACGTTTACTTTTCATATTTCATGACAGTTGGCTGAGACGGCCAAAACATGCGCTCGTGGAAACTTTTTTCAAAATCCACTTTGGGCTTGTAAGCTGTTGTAAAGTGACTTTCTGTCACAATGCAGTACATGCACCTCAACACCCAACTTCATGAACACCACATCAGAGTGAATGATGCGACTGAACCGCGTGCGCTGGAGCCACCAGTGAGCGGCCAGTAGCTCATTGAGGCCCTTTGTGTTGTATGCGCTTGGTTTCAAGCTTCTAAGACCTTCCAATTTCAAGCTATGAAGGAAAAGTGAAGACACGTTTACTTTTCATATTTCATGACAGTTGGCTGAGACGGCCAAAACATGCGCTCGTGGAAACTTTTTTCAAAATCCACTTTGGGCTTGTAAGCTGTTGTAAAGTGACTTTCTGTCACAATGCAGTACATGCACCTCAACACCCAACTTCATGAACACCACATCAGAGTGAATGATGCGACTGAACCGCGTGCGCTGGAGCCACCAGTGAGCGGCCAGTAGCTCATTGAGGCCCTTTGTGTTGTATGCGCTTGGTTTCAAGCTTCTAAGACCTTCCAATTTCAAGCTATGAAGGAAAAGTGAAGACACGTTTACTTTTCATATTTCATGACAGTTGGCTGAGACGGCCAAAACATGCGCTCGTGGAAACTTTTTTCAAAATCCACTTTGGGCTTGTAAGCTGTTGTAAAGTGACTTTCTGTCACAATGCAGTACATGCACCTCAACACCCAACTTCATGAACACCACATCAGAGTGAATGATGCGACTGAACCGCGTGCGCTGGAGCCACCAGTGAGCGGCCAGTAGCTCATTGAGGCCCTTTGTGTTGTATGCGCTTGGTTTCAAGCTTCTAAGACCTTCCGATTTCAAGCTATGAAGGAAAAGTGAAGACACGTTTACTTTTCATATTTCATGACAGTTGGCTGAGACGGCCAAAACATGCGCTCGTGGAAACTTTTTTCAAAATCCACTTTGGGCTTGTAAGATGTTGTAAAGTGACTTTCTGTCACAATGCAGTACATGCACCTCAACACCCAACTTCATGAACACCACATCAGAGTGAATGATGCGACTGAACCGCGTGCGCTGGAGCCACCAGTGAGCGGCCAGTAGCTCATTGAGGCCCTTTGTGTTGTATGCGCTTGGTTTCAAGCTTCTAAGACCTTCCAATTTCAAGCTATGAAGGAAAAGTGAAGACACGCTTACTTTTCATATTTCATGACAGTTGGCTGAGACGGCCAAAACATGCGCTCGTGGAAACTTTTTTCAAAATCCACTTTGGGCTTGTAAGATGTTGTAAAGTGACTTTCTGTCACAATGCAGTACATGCACCTCAACACCCAACTTCATGAACACCACATCAGAGTGAATGATGCGACTGAACCGCGTGCGCTGGAGCCACCAGTGAGCGGCCAGTAGCTCATTGAGGCCCTTTGTGTTGTATGCGCTTGGTTTCAAGCTTCTAAGACCTTCCAATTTCAAGCTATGAAGGAAAAGTGAAGACACGTTTACTTTTCATATTTCATGACAGTTGGCTGAGACGGCCAAAACATGCGCTCGTGGAAACTTTTTTCAAAATCCACTTTGGGCTTGTAAGCTGTTGTAAAGTGACTTTCTGTCACAATGCAGTACATGCACCTCAACACCCAACTTCATGAACACCACATCAGAGTGAATGATGCGACTGAACCGCGTGCGCTGGAGCCACCAGTGAGCGGCCAGTAGCTCATTGAGGCCCTTTGTGTTGTATGCGCTTGGTTTCAAGCTTCTAAGACCTTCCAATTTCAAGCTATGAAGGAAAAGTGAAGACACGTTTACTTTTCATATTTCATGACAGTTGGCTGAGACGGCCAAAACATGCGCTCGTGGAAACTTTTTTCAAAATCCACTTTGGGCTTGTAAGCTGTTGTAAAGTGACTTTCTGTCACAATGCAGTACATGCACCTCAACACCCAACTTCATGAACACCACATCAGAGTGAATGATGCGACTGAACCGCGTGCGCTGGAGCCACCAGTGAGCGGCCAGTAGCTCATTGAGGCCCTTTGTGTTGTATGCGCTTGGTTTCAAGCTTCTAAGACCTTCCAATTTCAAGCTATGAAGGAAAAGTGAAGACACGTTTACTTTTCATATTTCATGACAGTTGGCTGAGACGGCCAAAACATGCGCTCGTGGAAACTTTTTTCAAAATCCACTTTGGGCTTGTAAGCTGTTGTAAAGTGACTTTCTGTCACAATGCAGTACATGCACCTCAACACCCAACTTCATGAACACCACATCAGAGTGAATGATGCGACTGAACCGCGTGCGCTGGAGCCACCAGTGAGCGGCCAGTAGCTCATTGAGGCCCTTTGTGTTGTATGCGCTTGGTTTCAAGCTTCTAAGACCTTCCAATTTCAAGCTATGAAGGAAAAGTGAAGACACGCTTACTTTTCATATTTCATGACAGTTGGCTGAGACGGCCAAAACATGCGCTCGTGGAAACTTTTTTCAAAATCCACTTTGGGCTTGTAAGATGTTGTAAAGTGACTTTCTGTCACAATGCAGTACATGCACCTCAACACCCAACTTCATGAACACCACATCAGAGTGAATGATGCGACTGAACCGCGTGCGCTGGAGCCACCAGTGAGCGGCCAGTAGCTCATTGAGGCCCTTTGTGTTGTATGCGCTTGGTTTCAAGCTTCTAAGACCTTCCAATTTCAAGCTATGAAGGAAAAGTGAAGACACGTTTACTTTTCATATTTCATGACAGTTGGCTGAGACGGCCAAAACATGCGCTCGTGGAAACTTTTTTCAAAATCCACTTTGGGCTTGTAAGCTGTTGTAAAGTGACTTTCTGTCACAATGCAGTACATGCACCTCAACACCCAACTTCATGAACACCACATCAGAGTGAATGATGCGACTGAACCGCGTGCGCTGGAGCCACCAGTGAGCGGCCAGTAGCTCATTGAGGCCCTTTGTGTTGTATGCGCTTGGTTTCAAGCTTCTAAGACCTTCCAATTTCAAGCTATGAAGGAAAAGTGAAGACACGTTTACTTTTCATATTTCATGACAGTTGGCTGAGACGGCCAAAACATGCGCTCGTGGAAACTTTTTTCAAAATCCACTTTGGGCTTGTAAGCTGTTGTAAAGTGACTTTCTGTCACAATGCAGTACATGCACCTCAACACCCAACTTCATGAACACCACATCAGAGTGAATGATGCGACTGAACCGCGTGCGCTGGAGCCACCAGTGAGCGGCCAGTAGCTCATTGAGGCCCTTTGTGTTGTATGCGCTTGGTTTCAAGCTTCTAAGACCTTCCAATTTCAAGCTATGAAGGAAAAGTGAAGACACGTTTACTTTTCATATTTCATGACAGTTGGCTGAGACGGCCAAAACATGCGCTCGTGGAAACTTTTTTCAAAATCCACTTTGGGCTTGTAAGATGTTGTAAAGTGACTTTCTGTCACAATGCAGTACATGCACCTCAACACCCAACTTCATGAACACCACATCAGAGTGAATGATGCGACTGAACCGCGTGCGCTGGAGCCACCAGTGAGCGGCCAGTAGCTCATTGAGGCCCTTTGTGTTGTATGCGCTTGGTTTCAAGCTTCTAAGACCTTCCAATTTCAAGCTATGAAGGAAAAGTGAAGACACGCTTACTTTTCATATTTCATGACAGTTGGCTGAGACGGCCAAAACATGCGCTCGTGGAAACTTTTTTCAAAATCCACTTTGGGCTTGTAAGATGTTGTAAAGTGACTTTCTGTCACAATGCAGTACATGCACCTCAACACCCAACTTCATGAACACCACATCAGAGTGAATGATGCGACTGAACCGCGTGCGCTGGAGCCACCAGTGAGCGGCCAGTAGCTCATTGAGGCCCTTTGTGTTGTATGCGCTTGGTTTCAAGCTTCTAAGACCTTCCAATTTCAAGCTATGAAGGAAAAGTGAAGACACGTTTACTTTTCATATTTCATGACAGTTGGCTGAGACGGCCAAAACATGCGCTCGTGGAAACTTTTTTCAAAATCCACTTTGGGCTTGTAAGCTGTTGTAAAGTGACTTTCTGTCACAATGCAGTACATGCACCTCAACACCCAACTTCATGAACACCACATCAGAGTGAATGATGCGACTGAACCGCGTGCGCTGGAGCCACCAGTGAGCGGCCAGTAGCTCATTGAGGCCCTTTGTGTTGTATGCGCTTGGTTTCAAGCTTCTAAGACCTTCCAATTTCAAGCTATGAAGGAAAAGTGAAGACACGTTTACTTTTCATATTTCATGACAGTTGGCTGAGACGGCCAAAACATGCGCTCGTGGAAACTTTTTTCAAAATCCACTTTGGGCTTGTAAGATGTTGTAAAGTGACTTTCTGTCACAATGCAGTACATGCACCTCAACACCCAACTTCATGAACACCACATCAGAGTGAATGATGCGACTGAACCGCGTGCGCTGGAGCCACCAGTGAGCGGCCAGTAGCTCATTGAGGCCCTTTGTGTTGTATGCGCTTGGTTTCAAGCTTCTAAGACCTTCCAATTTCAAGCTATGAAGGAAAAGTGAAGACACGTTTACTTTTCATATTTCATGACAGTTGGCTGAGACGGCCAAAACATGCGCTCGTGGAAACTTTTTTCAAAATCCACTTTGGGCTTGTAAGCTGTTGTAAAGTGACTTTCTGTCACAATGCAGTACATGCACCTCAACACCCAACTTCATGAACACCACATCAGAGTGAATGATGCGACTGAACCGCGTGCGCTGGAGCCACCAGTGAGCGGCCAGTAGCTCATTGAGGCCCTTTGTGTTGTATGCGCTTGGTTTCAAGCTTCTAAGACCTTCCAATTTCAAGCTATGAAGGAAAAGTGAAGACACGTTTACTTTTCATATTTCATGACAGTTGGCTGAGACGGCCAAAACATGCGCTCGTGGAAACTTTTTTCAAAATCCACTTTGGGCTTGTAAGATGTTGTAAAGTGACTTTCTGTCACAATGCAGTACATGCACCTCAACACCCAACTTCATGAACACCACATCAGAGTGAATGATGCGACTGAACCGCGTGCGCTGGAGCCACCAGTGAGCGGCCAGTAGCTCATTGAGGCCCTTTGTGTTGTATGCGCTTGGTTTCAAGCTTCTAAGACCTTCCAATTTCAAGCTATGAAGGAAAAGTGAAGACACGTTTACTTTTCATATTTCATGACAGTTGGCTGAGACGGCCAAAACATGCGCTCGTGGAAACTTTTTTCAAAATCCACTTTGGGCTTGTAAGCTGTTGTAAAGTGACTTTCTGTCACAATGCAGTACATGCACCTCAACACCCAACTTCATGAACACCACATCAGAGTGAATGATGCGACTGAACCGCGTGCGCTGGAGCCACCAGTGAGCGGCCAGTAGCTCATTGAGGCCCTTTGTGTTGTATGCGCTTGGTTTCAAGCTTCTAAGACCTTCCAATTTCAAGCTATGAAGGAAAAGTGAAGACACGTTTACTTTTCATATTTCATGACAGTTGGCTGAGACGGCCAAAACATGCGCTCGTGGAAACTTTTTTCAAAATCCACTTTGGGCTTGTAAGATGTTGTAAAGTGACTTTCTGTCACAATGCAGTACATGCACCTCAACACCCAACTTCATGAACACCACATCAGAGTGAATGATGCGACTGAACCGCGTGCGCTGGAGCCACCAGTGAGCGGCCAGTAGCTCATTGAGGCCCTTTGTGTTGTATGCGCTTGGTTTCAAGCTTCTAAGACCTTCCAATTTCAAGCTATGAAGGAAAAGTGAAGACACGTTTACTTTTCATATTTCATGACAGTTGGCTGAGACGGCCAAAACATGCGCTCGTGGAAACTTTTTTCAAAATCCACTTTGGGCTTGTAAGCTGTTGTAAAGTGACTTTCTGTCACAATGCAGTACATGCACCTCAACACCCAACTTCATGAACACCACATCAGAGTGAATGATGCGACTGAACCACGTGCGCTGGAGCCACCAGTGAGCGGCCAGTAGCTCATTGAGGCCCTTTGTGTTGTATGCGCTTGGTTTCAAGCTTCTAAGACCTTCCAATTTCAAGCTATGAAGGAAAAGTGAAGACACGTTTACTTTTCATATTTCATGACAGTTGGCTGAGACGGCCAAAACATGCGCTCGTGGAAACTTTTTTCAAAATCCACTTTGGGCTTGTAAGCTGTTGTAAAGTGACTTTCTGTCACAATGCAGTACATGCACCTCAACACCCAACTTCATGAACACCACATCAGAGTGAATGATGCGACTGAACCGCGTGCGCTGGAGCCACCAGTGAGCGGCCAGTAGCTCATTGAGGCCCTTTGTGTTGTATGCGCTTGGTTTCAAGCTTCTAAGACCTTCCAATTTCAAGCTATGAAGGAAAAGTGAAGACACGTTTACTTTTCATATTTCATGACAGTTGGCTGAGACGGCCAAAACATGCGCTCGTGGAAACTTTTTTCAAAATCCACTTTGGGCTTGTAAGATGTTGTAAAGTGACTTTCTGTCACAATGCAGTACATGCACCTCAACACCCAACTTCATGAACACCACATCAGAGTGAATGATGCGACTGAACCGCGTGCGCTGGAGCCACCAGTGAGCGGCCAGTAGCTCATTGAGGCCCTTTGTGTTGTATGCGCTTGGTTTCAAGCTTCTAAGACCTTCCAATTTCAAGCTATGAAGGAAAAGTGAAGACACGTTTACTTTTCATATTTCATGACAGTTGGCTGAGACGGCCAAAACATGCGCTCGTGGAAACTTTTTTCAAAATCCACTTTGGGCTTGTAAGATGTTGTAAAGTGACTTTCTGTCACAATGCAGTACATGCACCTCAACACCCAACTTCATGAACACCACATCAGAGTGAATGATGCGACTGAACCGCGTGCGCTGGAGCCACCAGTGAGCGGCCAGTAGCTCATTGAGGCCCTTTGTGTTGTATGCGCTTGGTTTCAAGCTTCTAAGACCTTCCAATTTCAAGCTATGAAGGAAAAGTGAAGACACGTTTACTTTTCATATTTCATGACAGTTGGCTGAGACGGCCAAAACATGCGCTCGTGGAAACTTTTTTCAAAATCCACTTTGGGCTTGTAAGCTGTTGTAAAGTGACTTTCTGTCACAATGCAGTACATGCACCTCAACACCCAACTTCATGAACACCACATCAGAGTGAATGATGCGACTGAACCGCGTGCGCTGGAGCCACCAGTGAGCGGCCAGTAGCTCATTGAGGCCCTTTGTGTTGTATGCGCTTGGTTTCAAGCTTCTAAGACCTTCCAATTTCAAGCTATGAAGGAAAAGTGAAGACACGTTTACTTTTCATATTTCATGACAGTTGGCTGAGACGGCCAAAACATGCGCTCGTGGAAACTTTTTTCAAAATCCACTTTGGGCTTGTAAGCTGTTGTAAAGTGACTTTCTGTCACAATGCAGTACATGCACCTCAACACCCAACTTCATGAACACCACATCAGAGTGAATGATGCGACTGAACCGCGTGCGCTGGAGCCACCAGTGAGCGGCCAGTAGCTCATTGAGGCCCTTTGTGTTGTATGCGCTTGGTTTCAAGCTTCTAAGACCTTCCGATTTCAAGCTATGAAGGAAAAGTGAAGACACGTTTACTTTTCATATTTCATGACAGTTGGCTGAGACGGCCAAAACATGCGCTCGTGGAAGCTTTTTTCAAAATCCACTTTGGGCTTGTAAGATGTTGTAAAGTGACTTTCTGTCACAATGCAGTACATGCACCTCAACACCCAACTTCATGAACACCACATCAGAGTGAATGATGCGACTGAACCGCGTGCGCTGGAGCCACCAGTGAGCGGCCAGTAGCTCATTGAGGCCCTTTGTGTTGTATGCGCTTGGTTTCAAGCTTCTAAGACCTTCCAATTTCAAGCTATGAAGGAAAAGTGAAGACACGTTTACTTTTCATATTTCATGACAGTTGGCTGAGACGGCCAAAACATGCGCTCGTGGAAACTTTTTTCAAAATCCACTTTGGGCTTGTAAGATGTTGTAAAGTGACTTTCTGTCACAATGCAGTACATGCACCTCAACACCCAACTTCATGAACACCACATCAGAGTGAATGATGCGACTGAACCGCGTGCGCTGGAGCCACCAGTGAGCGGCCAGTAGCTCATTGAGGCCCTTTGTGTTGTATGCGCTTGGTTTCAAGCTTCTAAGACCTTCCAATTTCAAGCTATGAAGGAAAAGTGAAGACACGTTTACTTTTCATATTTCATGACAGTTGGCTGAGACAGCCAAAACATGCGCTCGTGGAAACTTTTTTCAAAATCCACTTTGGGCTTGTAAGCTGTTGTAAAGTGACTTTCTGTCACAATGCAGTACATGCACCTCAACACCCAACTTCATGAACACCACATCAGAGTGAATGATGCGACTGAACCGCGTGCGCTGGAGCCACCAGTGAGCGGCCAGTAGCTCATTGAGGCCCTTTGTGTTGTATGCGCTTGGTTTCAAGCTTCTAAGACCTTCCAATTTCAAGCTATGTAGGAAAAGTGAAGACACGTTTACTTTTCATATTTCATGACAGTTGGCTGAGACGGCCAAAACATGCGCTCGTGGAAACTTTTTTCAAAATCCACTTTGGGCTTGTAAGATGTTGTAAAGTGACTTTCTGTCACAATGCAGTACATGCACCTCAACACCCAACTTCATGAACACCACATCAGAGTGAATGATGCGACTGAACCGCGTGCGCTGGAGCCACCAGTGAGCGGCCAGTAGCTCATTGAGGCCCTTTGTGTTGTATGCGCTTGGTTTCAAGCTTCTAAGACCTTCCAATTTCAAGCTATGAAGGAAAAGTGAAGACACGTTTACTTTTCATATTTCATGACAGTTGGCTGAGACGGCCAAAACATGCGCTCGTGGAAACTTTTTTCAAAATCCACTTTGGGCTTGTAAGATGTTGTAAAGTGACTTTCTGTCACAATGCAGTACATGCACCTCAACACCCAACTTCATGAACACCACATCAGAGTGAATGATGCGACTGAACCGCGTGCGCTGGAGCCACCAGTGAGCGGCCAGTAGCTCATTGAGGCCCTTTGTGTTGTATGCGCTTGGTTTCAAGCTTCTAAGACCTTCCAATTTCAAGCTATGAAGGAAAAGTGAAGACACGTTTACTTTTCATATTTCATGACAGTTGGCTGAGACGGCCAAAACCTGCGCTCGTGGAAACTTTTTTCAAAATCCACTTTGGGCTTGTAAGCTGTTGTAAAGTGACTTTCTGTCAAAATGCAGTACATGCACCTCAACACCCAACTTCATGAACACCACATCAGAGTGAATGATGCGACTGAACCGCGTGCGCTGGAGCCACCAGTGAGCGGCCAGTAGCTCATTGAGGCCCTTTGTGTTGTATGCGCTTGGTTTCAAGCTTCTAAGACCTTCCAATTTCAAGCTATGAAGGAAAAGTGAAGACACGTTTACTTTTCATATTTCATGACAGTTGGCTGAGACGGCCAAAACATGCGCTCGTGGAAACTTTTTTCAAAATCCACTTTGGGCTTGTAAGCTGTTGTAAAGTGACTTTCTGTCACAATGCAGTACATGCACCTCAACACCCAACTTCATGAACACCACATCAGAGTGAATGATGCGACTGAACCGCGTGCGCTGGAGCCACCAGTGAGCGGCCAGTAGCTCATTGAGGCCCTTTGTGTTGTATGCGCTTGGTTTCAAGCTTCTAAGACCTTCCAATTTCAAGCTATGAAGGAAAAGTGAAGACACGTTTACTTTTCATATTTCATGACAGTTGGCTGAGACGGCCAAAACATGCACTCGTGGAAACTTTTTTCAAAATCCACTTTGGGCTTGTAAGATGTTGTAAAGTAACTTTCTGTCACAATGCAGTACGTGCACCTCAACACACAACTTCATGAACACCATATCAGAGTGAATGATGCGACAGAACCGTGTGCGCTAGAACCACCAGTGAGCGGCCAGTAGCTCAGGTCGGCCCCTTGTATTGTATGCGCTTGGTTTCAAGCTTCTAAGACCTTCCAATGTCAAGCTATGAAGGAAAAGTGAAAACACGTTTACTTTTCATATTTCATTACAGTTGGCTGAAAAGGCCAAAACATGCACTCGTGGGAACTTTTTTCAAAATCCACTTTGGGCTTGTAAAGTAACTTTCTTTCACAATGCAGTACATGCACTTCGACACCCAACTTCATGAACACCACATCAGAGTGAATGATGCGACTGAACCGCGTGCGCTGGAGCCACCAGTGAGCGGCCAGTAGCTCATTACGGCCCCTTGTATTGTATGCGCTTGGTTTTCAAGCATCTAAGACCTTCCAATGTCAAGCTATGAAGGAAAAGTGTAAGGGTTACATGCTGCCAGTCAGACATGCCACCACTACGACATACTTCCATTTAGACATGCCTCTATTTCGACATGCTGCTATTAAGACATGCTGCTAATTCGCCACATTTTAGTACACCCATTCCGACAGTCTACAAATCCTATTTTTTCCCCAAGTAAATTTAATGCCAACAACACCTTGAGATAAACGTTGTAGTCTAATGCTAAAACGTATAGACGTTGTTGATTTCTTAGCCTCAATTATATCTTCCTGAGTTGTGGCCCCATAACTATATCAGTTAGTTAGAGGTCTTTCACAGATTGTTGAAGAATGTTTCCTGAAACGAAGCCCGTCACAATAATGCAGCACACTGATATGGAGCACTTCCTCACCTTGAGTGTCTGAAAGCTGCTGTAGGCTACTATCGCAGTCCATATCTTTAGCCTTCTTTCATTATTTTCGAAAAAGTGGATAGGCTATTGTGGGTGAATACAGTAGCCTAGGCTACGATAAATACGTTTTGGCCTTAGTCTTATACGGCTGTCGATTCTTAAACATAGCCTACGTCACTTAAACCCAGAGTTGTCCTGGGTTAAACATGGGTTAAACCTAGAGTTATGCTGGGTTAAACTGGGTAAACCCAGCCCCATCTGCAGTACAGAGTTGTCCTGGGTTAAACTGGGTAAACCGATACTGAGTTGTCCTGGGTTAAACTGGGTAAACCGAGCCCCATCTGCAGTACAGAGTTGTCCTGGGTTAAACAGGGTAAACCAATACTGAGTTGTCCTGGGTTAAACTGGGTAAACCAGACCTATCTGCAGTACAGAGTTGTCCTGGGTTAAACTGGGTAAACCAGCCCCATCTGCAGTATGGAGTTGTCCTGGGTTAAACTGGGTAAACCAGCCCCGACTGTCCTGGGTTAAACTGGGTAAAACCAGCCCCATCTGCAGTAAAGAGTTGTCCTGGGTTGAACTGGGTAAATCAATACTGAGTTGTCCTGGGTTAAACTGGGTAAACCAGCCCTATCTGCAGTACAGAGTTGGCCTGGGTTAAACCAGGGTTGAACCCAGAGTTGTCCTGAGTTAAACCAGGGTTGCACCCAGAGTTGTCCTGGGTTAAACTGGGTAAACCAGCCCCATCTGCAGTATGGAGTTGTCCTGGGCTAAACTGGGTAAACCCAGCCCCATCTGCAGTGCAGAGTTGTCCTGGGTTAAACCTGGGTTAAACCTAGAGCTGTCCTAGGTTAAACCTGGGTTAAACCCAGAGTTGTCCTGGTTTAAACTGGGTAAACCAGCCCCATCTGCAGTATGGAGTTGTCCTGGGTTAAACTGGGTGAACCAGCCCTATCTGCAGTACAGAGTTGTCCTGGGTTAAACTGGGTGAATCAATACGGAGCTGTCCTGGGTAAAACTGGGTAAACCAGCCCTATCTGCAGTACAGAGTTGTCCTGGGTTAAACCTGGGTTAAACCTAGAGCTGTCCTAGGTTAAACCTGGGTTAAACCCAGAGTTGTCCTGGGTTAAACTGAGTAAACCAGCCCCATCTGCAGTATGGAGTTGTCCTGGGTTAAACTGGGCAAACCAGTCCGATCTGCAGTATGGAGTTGTCCTGGGTTAAACTGGGTAAACCAGCCCTATTTGCAGTACAGAGTTGTCCTGGGTTAAACTGGGTAAATCAATACGGAGTTGTCCTGGGTTAAACTGGGTAAACCAGCCCTATCTGCAGTACAGAGTTGTCCTGGGTTAAACCTGGGTTAAACCCAGAGATGTCCTGGGTTAAAATCAGAGTTGTCCTGGGTTAAACTGATTAAACCAGCCCCAACTGTCCTGGGTTAAACTGGGTAAACCCAGCCCCATCTGCATTATAGAGCTGTATTGGGTTAAACCTGGGTTAAACCCAGAGTTGTCCTGGGTTAAACTGGGTAAACCAGCCCCATCTGCAGTATGGAGTTGTCCTGGGCTAAACTGGGTAAACCCAGCCCCATCTGCAGTGCAGAGTTGTCCTGGGTTAAACCTGGGTTAAACCTAGAGCTGTCCTAGGTTAAACCTGGGTTAAACCCAGAGTTGTCCTGGGTTAAACTGAGTAAACCAGCCCCATCTGCAGTATGGAGTTGTCCTGGGTTAAACTGGGTAAACCAGCCCCATCTGCAGTATGGAGTTGTCCTGGGTTAAACTGGGCAAACCAGTCCGATCTGCAGTATGGAGTTGTCCTGGGTTAAACTGGGTAAACCAGCCCTATCTGCAGTACAGAGTTGTCCTGGGTTAAACTGGGTAAATCAATACGGAGTTGTCCTGGGTTAAACTGGGTAAACCAGCCCTATCTGCAGTACAGAGTTGTCCTGGGTTAAACCTGGGTTAAACCCAGAGATGTCCTGGGTTAAAATCAGAGTTGTCCTGGGTTAAACTGATTAAACCAGCCCCAACTGTCCTGGGTTAAACTGGGTAAACCCAGCCCCATCTGCATTATAGAGCTGTATTGGGTTAAACCTGGGTTAAACCCAGAGTTGTCCTGGGTTAAACTGGGTAAACCAGCCCTATCTGCAGTATGGAGTTGTCCTGGGTTAAACTGGGTAAACCAGCCCCAACTGTCCTGGGTTAAACTAGGTAAACCCAGCCCCATCTGCAGTGTAGAGTTGTCCTGGATTAAACTGGGTAAACCCAGCCCCATCTGCAGCACAGAGTTGTCCTGGGTTAAACCTGGGTTAAATCAGCCCCAACTGTCCTGGGTTAAACGGGGTAAATCAATACGGAGTTGTCCTGGGTAGAACTGGGTAAACCAGCCCTATCTGCAGTACAGAGTTGTCCTGGGTTAAACCTGGGTTAAACCCAGAGTTGTCCTCGGTTAAACCTGGGTTAAAACCAGAGTTGTCCTGGGTTAAACTGAGTAAACCAGCCCCATCTGCAGTATGGAGTTGTCCTGGGTTAAACTGGGCAAACCAGCCCCATCTGCAGTATGGAGTTGTCCTGGGTTAAACTGGGTAAACCAGCCCTATCTGCAGTACAGAGTTGTCCTGGGTTAAACTGGGTAAATCAATAAGGAGTTGTCCTGGGTTAAACTGGGTAAACCAGCCCTATCTGCAGTACAGAGTTGTCCTGGGTTAAACCTCGGTTAAACCCAGAGTTGTCCTGGGTTAAAATCAGAGTTGTCCTGGGTTAAACTGATTAAACCAGCCCCAGATGTCCTGGGTTAAACTGGGTAAACCCATCCCCATCTGCAGTATGGAGTTGTCCTGGGTTAAACTGGGCAAACCAGCCCCATCTGCAGTATGGAGTTGTCCTGGGTTAAACTGGGTAAACCAGCCCTATCTGCAGTACAGAGTTGTCCTGGGTTAAACCTGGGTTAAACCCAGAGATGTCCTGGGTTAAAATCAGAGTTGTCCTGGGTTAAACTGATTAAACCAGCCCCAACTGTCCTGGGTTAAACTGGGTAAACCCAGCCCCATCTGCATTATAGAGCTGTATTGGGTTAAACCTGGGTTAAACCCAGAGTTGTCCTGGGTTAAACTGGGTAAACCAGCCCTATCTGCAGTATGGAGTTGTCCTGGGTTAAACTGGGTAAACCAGCCCCAACTGTCCTGGGTTAAACTAGGTAAACCCAGCCCCATCTGCAGTGTAGAGTTGTCCTGGATTAAACTGGGTAAACCCAGCCCCATCTGCAGCACAGAGTTGTCCTGGGTTAAACCTGGGTTAAATCAGCCCCAACTGTCCTGGGTTAAACAGGGTAAATCAATACGGAGTTGTCCTGGGTAGAACTGGGTAAACCAGCCCTATCTGCAGTACAGAGTTGTCCTGGGTTAAACCTGGGTTAAACCCAGAGTTGTCCTCGGTTAAACCTGGGTTAAAACCAGAGTTGTCCTGGGTTAAACTGAGTAAACCAGCCCCATCTGCAGTATGGAGTTGTCCTGGGTTAAACTGGGCAAACCAGCCCCATCTGCAGTATGGAGTTGTCCTGGGTTAAACTGGGTAAACCAGCCCTATCTGCAGTACAGAGTTGTCCTGGGTTAAACTGGGTAAATCAATAAGGAGTTGTCCTGGGTTAAACTGGGTAAACCAGCCCTATCTGCAGTACAGAGTTGTCCTGGGTTAAACCTCGGTTAAACCCAGAGTTGTCCTGGGTTAAAATCAGAGTTGTCCTGGGTTAAACTGATTAAACCAGCCCCAGATGTCCTGGGTTAAACTGGGTAATCCCATCCCCATCTGCAGTATGGAGTTGTCCTGGGTTAAACTGGGCAAACCAGCCCCATCTGCAGTATGGAGTTGTCCTGGGTTAAACTGGGTAAACCAGTCCTATCTGCAGTACAGAGTTGTCCTGGGTTAAACTGGGTAAATCAATACGGAGTTGTCCTGGGTTAAACTGGGTAAACCAGCCCTATCTGCAGTACAGAGTTGTCCTGGGTTAAACCCAGAGTTGTCCTGGGTTAAAATCAGAGTTGTCCTGGGTTAAACTGATTAAACCAGCCCCAACTGTCCTGGGTTAAACTGGGTAAACCCAGCCCCATCTGCAACACAGAGTTGTCCCAGGACCCAGAGTTGTCCTGGGTTAAATCAGCCCCAACAGTCCTGGGTTAAACAGGGTAAACCCAGCCCCATCTGCAGTACAGAGTTGTCCTGGGTTAAACTAGGTAAACCAGCCCCATCTGCAGTGAAGAGTTGTCCTGGGTTAAACTGGGTAAACCAGCCCCAACTGTCCTGGGTTACACTAGGTAAACCCAGCCCCATCTGCAGTGCAGAGTTGTCCTGGATTAAACTGGGTAAACCCAGCCCCATCTGCAGCACAGAGTTGTCCTGGGTTAAACCAGCCCCAACTGTCCTGGGCTAAACAGGGTAAACCCAGCCCCATCTGCAGTACAGAGTTGTCCTGGGTTAAACTGGGTAAACCAGCCCCATCTGCAGTGCAGAGTTGTCCTGGGTTAAATTGGGTAAACCCAGCCCCATCTGCAGTATGGAGTTTTCCTGGGTTAAACTGGGTAAACCAGCCCCAACTGTCCTGGGTTAAACCGGGATAACCCAGCCCAATCTGCAGTACAGAGTTGTCCTGGGTTAAACTGGGTAAACCAGCCCCAACTGTCCTGGATTAAACTGTGTAAAACCAGCCCCATCTGCAGTAAAGAGTTGTCCTGGGTTAAATTGGGTAAATCAATACTGAGTTGTCCTGGGTTAAACTGGGTAAACCAGCCCTATCTGCAGTACAGAGTTGTCCTGGGTTAAACCTGGGTTAAACCCTGAGTTGTCCTGGGTTAAACCTGGGTAAAAATCAGAGTTGTCCTGGGTTAAACTGAGTAAACCAGCCCCAACAGTCCTGGGTTAAACTGGGTAAACCCAGCCCCATCTGCAGTACAGAGTTGTCCTGGGTTAAACTGGGTAAACCAGCCCCATCTGCAGTGCAGAGTTGTCCTGGGTTAAATTGGGTAAACCCAGCCCCATCTGCAGTATGGAGTTTTCCTGGGTTAAACTGGGTAAACCAGCCCCAACTGTCCTGGGTTAAACCGGGATAACCCAGCCCAATCTGCAGTACAGAGTTGTCCTGGGTTAAACTGGGTAAACCAGCCCCAACTGTCCTGGATTAAACTGTGTAAAACCAGCCCCATCTGCAGTAAAGAGTTGTCCTGGGTTAAATTGGGTAAATCAATACTGAGTTGTCCTGGGTTAAACTGGGTAAACCAGCCCTATCTGCAGTACAGAGTTGTCCTGGGTTAAACCTGGGTTAAACCCTGAGTTGTCCTGGGTTAAACCTGGGTAAAAATCAGAGTTGTCCTGGGTTAAACTGAGTAAACCAACCCCAACAGTCCTGGGTTAAACTGGGTAAACCCAGCCCCATCTGCAGTACAGAGTTGTCCTGGGTTAAACTGGGTAAACCAGCCCTATCTGCAGTACAGAGTTGTCCATAGTCAAACCAGGGTTAAACCCAGAGTTGTCCTGGGTTAAACTGGGTAAACAAGCCCCATCTGTCCTGGATTAAACAGGGTAAACCAGCCCCAACTGCAGTGCAGAGTTGTCCTGGGTTAAACTGGCTAAACCAGCCCCATCTGCAGTAGAGAGTTGTCCTGGGTTAAACTGGGTAAACCAGCTCCATCTGTCCTGGATTAAACAGGGTAACCCAGCCCCAACTGCAGTGCAGAGATGTCCTGGGTTAAACTGGCTAAACCAGCCCCATCTGCAGTAGAGAGTTGTACTGGGTTAAACTGGGTAAACCAGCCCCATCTGTCCTGGATTAAACAGGGTAAACCAGCCCCAACTGCAGTGCAGAGTTGTCCTGGGTTAAACTGGCTAAACCAACCTCATCTGCAGTAGAGAGTTGTCCTGGGTTAAACTGGGTAAACCAGCCCTATCTGCAGTACAGAGTTGTCCTGGGTTAAACTGGGTAAACCAGCCACATCTGCAATACGAAACTGGGTAAACCGGACCCATCTGTCCTGGGTTAAACTGGGTAAACCAGCCCCATCTGTCCTGGGTTAACTGCTAGTAGCAGCTACAATTAGGTTGGGAAATGATATTTGAAGCGTGCTGCTTTAGCCGCGGTTTAGTCAGGTTTTAGTGTTAGCTAATGCTACTTTAGCAACATTTAGTGCCCCGGTTATCTTGTTAACAGGTAGGCCTAAATTGGGTATGTCTAACTGGCTGACATTACTTGTTGGAAAAGGTAGAGTGTGAAAGTTGTCATGAAGGTAAATTCAGATGTAATCAGTAGCCTGTAACTCTTTCCCCCAAAGATATGAAGTCAATTATGTTAACATAGTGTCTTTTTATTGTATACTTGTCCCAAATGTATTTTTTCATTAGCAGGATGGACAAAACAAAAATACCTGCAAAAAAGAGGGTACGGGTTCCCACCCAGAAAATGAAGGAACTTCAGAACTCCCCGCCCACCAATGAGCAACCTGGTAAATTGATGTAATACTGTGAAATAGCTTAATTTCTGTTGGCGTAAAGGTAATGTTAATCATAACATTATGTTTCAAATGAAGTCTAAAAAGACCATCCTAAATTGTTGTGCCTAAATGGAGTTAGTTAAACAGTCTCTCTCTCTCTCTCTCTCTCTCTCTCTCTCAGGGTGTTTTGCATTTGTCAGATGGGAGGATGGTTATACTGGCAAAGTCTTTACAGGATCTGACATTTTGGCAAGAGATGAGGCTCCGGTGCAGCTGCAAGATCTTAGATCAGGAGATCCTGTTTTAGCAAAGTGGTCAGATGGTAAATTTTATAGGGCCATTGTTGAATATATTTCAAGGGAAGATCAGGCTAAGCCGCCGAAAGGGCGCACAACTCGACAGGGCTTTTTAAGTTTGTTAAAAGGCGATGAGCCATCAGACTCAACGTCAGGGTCTGACATCATTATAGTGGATAGGAGCCAACTGTCTGATCATGGCGAGGAAATCCCAGCGTTGAATCCATCATCCGACGGAGGACACGCAACAGGCTGCAACACCGCTGGCCCACCACCTTATGGGTAGGCTAGTCATAAGTATTACATAATCGCCTGTGCCCACAAGTTCAAAACTTTATCATTATCCATTCAACCCCCCAAAAAACAGCATTAGGATAACTTTGTTATCTAATCTGTGATCATATAATTTCAGTAAATAGTTTGTGAATGACAAATACAAACTTTACTTAAAACATCTGTATCCACTTAGATTTAGGGATTCAAAGTTTTGAACTAATATGCCTATGCTGATCATTTCAGTTCTTTGCAGCTACTTATATCTATTTTAGGCAATTTGTGTTTACAAAAATGTCATTTATGGTTCAATGTATTTTTTTTTTTCAATGATAGCTCTACAAAAGGGGGCACCATTGTTCCATCACCCTACAGAGGCAATACTGTCAGCCCATCACCGTATGGCCTCAACACCTCTGGTCCACCTCCCTACGGAAGCAGTGCACCCAGCCCATCACCGTATGGCCTCAACACCTCTGGTCCACCTCCCTATGGAAGCAATGCACCCAGCCCATCACTGTCTGATGTTGCGTTTTGTGTCTACTCTGGTGAATATAGGGCTACTACAATCACAGTTGAGATCGCTACTCCGTGGGTGTGTGTGTATTTCTTCGAAAAACAGCGAGGCTCTCGCTTTTTCAAGAAGAGTGGTGTGGTGTCTTTGTCTTTGGATTCTGTGTTTTTTTCACACCTTACCAAAGAGTATGCTTGTCTTTAGACTCTACGAGTTCTTCGCCTTGCTAAAGAATGTGTGCTTCCCCTTCTGTCTCTGCAAAACTTGCCTTGCAGAAGAGGAAGTGACTGTCAGTATCGTGTTTTTTGCAGGGGCTCCTTTTCAACTGGTTTAGGATGTACGAAAGGACTGAGAGACTTTCTCTACTTGGACCAAAAATCCTTGATCAGGACTCTGGGGTCAACAGGTGAAACTTTTTTAGTAGGCTCTCCTTAATCTAGTCCCTTTTCACTGCTGATCCTATTGCCTGCAATCGTACCTTTAACACTAGAAGCGCCGGGCCGTTCTGACCCACTTATACCTAGAAGCGCCGCGCCCCGGTCATTTGACCGCTTTGACGACCTACTAGAAGCGCCGTGCTGGTGTGAACTACTTAAAGCCTACCTTACATTGCCAGACTTTGCAAAGATTTGGAAAAGATTTTTGAAAAACTACAGTCTCAGACCCTCTCACATCTAAAGACAATTCATTGAGTTTTTAGTCACAGTCTAGTCTCAGATTAGGATTTTGCAAAGACTGTGGGTCACTATTTACAAGACTGCTGCTAGATTCCTTCAAATTATTTCCATCGTGCAATAGGCTACACGTCATCATTCACAGGAAATCACATGATAGCCTACTCATATCAAAGTAATTTTTCGCGTTTCTGCAGCATTGTTTGATGTGTGACATCACTAACAGATATAGAGTTGTTCTGTCACGTAGAACAGCCGACTAATAAATTATAAGAAATGAAATAACAAATAATCATAAAGGCTACAGCTGTCGCCTATTTTGCCCCTTCCTGTTTCATGTTCGCGCAAGGTTACTATTGGTTTTTAATGTTCACGTCACTATTTGCATGAGCCACGACTGAAAAGACTTCCGATAATATCAAACATGTTTGATATTGTCGTAACGGCAAAACTAGAAAAAGACTGCCTCCGACGGACTTAAAACCGCTAAGATTGGCACCTTACACTAAACGATTTAGATGACGGGAGCGCGCTGCGATTTCAGTACAACTCCCAAGATTTCCGCCCGATTTTGGAAATGTAGTCGCCGACTGTTAAAACAGACCAAAATCGTGCAATGTAAGCCAGCCTAAAAGCGCGGCGAGGCGGTCAAAAGACCGCTGAGTCCTTAGAATGGGAGGCTGTTACTTACACATAATGATAGCTAGATGGCGCTTCGTGCACGAATCAAATCGTTTGGTCATAAATTCAGTTTGCACTAAGCCATGCGTCATTCGTGTCAGACCGTGTTGTTGATAGTCTGTAGTTGTTTCATTATGACATACAGCACGTTTGAGTTATCTGTTCATTTATTTGTGTTGATTTGTGTTGTTTGAGGTAAAAACTCTGGAAGAGTTCTTGAACAAACCTTAAGCAAACTTGACTTTCAACTTTTTCATAGTATTTCATTTTTTATATTTCGTTTTTAAATTTTGTAGGCCTATGCTACTTAGAAATGTTATTTTAAAATGGAGGCATGCGTTCTGTGATAGGAGCCTGACCCGACGGGAGGGGAAGGATGAAAAATGTCGACCCAACACCAATTTTCATTCATTTAGGGAGAAGCATTTTAGGGTCTAGCTACCTCGGAGGGAGGGAGATAGAGAAAGCTATGCTGAGCAGGCATATACGCGAGTGAAAGATATTCTCCGTTTTGCGAATGTGTAGGCTATGTTTGCGATGTCTGCTGAAAAAAGCTATAGGCTTTGTTTCTACAATTTAAGCTAACTTCTATGTGAATTCGAGATTCAGGATTGATTCACACATTTTAACCGAGTAACGAAGCGTAAGCATAGCCAACTGGTAAGAGCGTCAGCCTCATGATCCAAAGGTTGCTCGTTCGATTCCCGACCTATTCAGGGCTGAAGTACTTTTGTGTAAGGCATCAATAAAGTAGGCTATATTCTATTCTACTATTTTCTATTCACACAACTACACGCACGCTGGCGAATTCGAACATTCTGAAACGCGCATATGCGATGAAACATGATTGCGCATTTTTCCACGAGTTGCCTAGCCAGCCTACAGTCTACAGGGGACAGAGAGAGGGGGTGGGGAGGCAGTTAATTGTCCTCAAATGCTGCGGTGATGTCTGTGGCCTAGACGAGTGTATGGGGGAGGGGGAATGATCGGTTTCAAATAGGTTTGCAATCGATAGTGTGTTATGGACCCCGAAGCCATTTGCTTTGAGAATAACCGCTGGCTGGTGAAGTTGTTGGCTGGCTAGCTGGCTCAGCCAAAACCTAAATGCTGCCTGCCGCCGCCAAAGTTTTCATGACTGATAATGGCGTTGCCACTTCATGTCTACAGATGTCTATATTGTACTAGATCTCAACACACAATGTTATTGTATTATTTTGGACAACGTTCTGCACATTTCACTTCATTGTAGACTGCATGCGTTGTGAACAGTGCAGCAATCTCTAGAAACGAAACGGTGGAAGTCGCAGCCTAGCCTATTGCGTTCAATGCTGTAAATCCGTCTGTTCCAGAATATTTGGTTCATATCATCAATCTTTGGTTTTGGTGTTTGTGCAACCGCGGTCCCTGAAGATTTTTCGCGTGTCTCTATGATATAATTAATCGTTAATGGTAAACCCCCCTCTCGCTAATGGTAAACTCACCCTCGCTCTTCGGTCAGGTTAAGCAGCCATGGGCAGTGTGGCCACGAAAAAGAGAAGATGCACTTTAAATAGCGAATGGACCGCAACATAGCCTACTCTTGGCAAAGACCTAGAGGCGAAGCAGAGAGAGCATTTTGCATTTTTCTCTGTGGCATGGTGAAGAATACGATGTGTGACCACCTGTCCCGCTTTACGTTGTACTGTACAACAATTTTACCCTTTGTCCCGCCTCACACAAATTGAGCATCTGTCCCGCTTTTTCATTCGACCCTAGCCAATTGAAAATAAATAGGCCTACACAGATACGTAGGCTAGTGTTAACTTATGTCCAATAGTTATAGCGAATGGCGAATAGCGAATGGACCGGCCTACTTTCGTCTTTCCCCAGATAGGGAAATGCGTTCAACATTGGTCTCAACGTCAGAAGCCACCCAGAATTTGATGCCAAATTTGTCTGGTTTATTGTAGCCTATTGTGTAAAGCGACAACACGCCTTGGTCGGGAACAGCTGTTCATCAACCGTTATATTCTCACCGGGAGTGTAAGAAGCAATGCTGTTTCTTACAAACTTAGCGAAAATCTCTGATTTCATCCAGACTCAATCTAAAGATGAGAGTCAGAAAGAGACACCCAGGGAATCGAACTCCGGTCGTTTGCGTGGAAGATCAGATATTTACCCCTAGTCCAACTGATTTACGTGACAACAGTAGTAATGAGAGAGATACTAGGGTATTGAGCCACCCGCCGTCGCAAAACCCTAGAATGAATATCATCATAGAAAATAGTTTCTACAATAGTAAACTATTTACAGCAAATATGTAAGAAAATGCTTATAGCCTACAGTCTGAGCTTTAAAGATACAACTAGGCCTAAGATATAGCCATACAACTTAGAAGATATAGAACTATGAATGTACGTAGGCATAGGCCTACTAAGTAGGCTAAGCCCAAATAAATGCATAAGAAAGGTTTGCCCACAGATGAATGATTTGGCCTAAATTAATTTAATAAGCTACGACGAATTTCAGATGAAAATATTTTTTACACACATAGCTTTATGCCTAATAGGCTAGAACAACGTCGGGCAACGTTTTCAAAACAAACTTTTTACCACTGTAAATCGCCTTCATACACTATGCCATGTAAAGGAAAAATAGTTATTAAAATAAATAACATATATAATAGGCTACATATTGCACATATATAAACTATATGTTTTATTATATTATCCTCATGCCCGACTGACAGGAAACTTATGGGAACCCTTGCGACATCTGCTGTGAGAAAAGAGAATAGCAGCCTGGAAAAACATGGCCGAACGTGAGACTCGCATTGTTGTGAAATAAGTAGTAGCAAAATAGCTCTAAACTAACTTGTACCGGTGTGCTTTTGGTCATGTAAAAATACTGGGTGATAAAACACGCATATTTAGGAAAAGTCGTGAACGTAGGGTCCTGGAATGTAATCGAGTGAAAAGATTTTTTTTTTTTTTGTAATCACTGCGGTCAAATGACCGCAGCCCAGCAGTTCTAGGTATATCTAGGTCAAACCTACACGGCGCTTCTAGTAATACGCGTCAGCGGTCAAATGACCGGCGCTTGGCGCTTCTAGTGATAATAAAGTGTCTTCACACTTTCGGAGAAAATAGATTGTGTTTATGGCAGCTGACTCTTGACTATGGTTACTGAGGTCGACCTCCGGTCGCAGAGACCGCATCGCAGACGTTGTCTGTCGAACAAGGGACCGCAGAAAGCTTCACAGTCACCATCAAAGCTGACCACACATATGTATTTTATTTCTCCAGTGACAGACCTTTTGCAATCTATGAAAATAGTTCAGTTAATCTAAACTAGTATGATTTTGAATTACTGAAAGATAAAAATTCTCGGTTATTAATACGCATCAGCTTTCAATAAGTTAAAGTAAGTTGTTTGCTCACAACAAACTTAGTTTAATTTACTAACAGTGCAAAGAGATAATATGAATTTTTCAAGGATGAATCTGCATATTATACATGACATTACACAGATTTTGATTTTATTTGTAACAATTTGTGCTCAGTTTTTACATAAGTTTACTTATCAAAAACCAATTTCCATATCCCTGCTTGTGTGGTATGCATTTAGACCTTATTTTACAGAAATACAACTGTTAAACGAAGCCTAGTTGGTTTTGTGACCGCTACGGTGTATAGAACTTTCCTTCCTAAATACACAGCTGAGTTCGCTACTCCTGTATGTGTCAGTGCATGGTGCAGTAAGTATTTGCCCATTAACGGTGTCTTAGAAAGTAAGCCCAAACTACAGCCAACTTACCCACTGGGTCCCCTCTGTAGGCTTGCGCCTCTTGCGAGAGGGTCGATGTTCTCTTTGACACAGGGGAGGCAGGAAACACGAAAAAGAACTCTCGGCGGCTTTTAAACAATGCCCTAACAAAAGGTTAGGGCTTTGACTTTATTAAAAATAAAATACAATATAAAAAAAAATTCTATCTGTCTTTAAATGCAAAGTTCAGAGTCCAAAAGAAAAAGGAGAAGAACCCTAAGTCCTCGCGAAGGAGACCTTTTATACTACTTTCAAGCCCAAGTCTAGACCTATTGCGCTCCGACACGACCAAGTGTCTTTGTCTCTCTTTTTTCTCTTTCTGGTGACCTTGCTTTGAACTCAGACCTGCACATGAACTACAAGCTTTTTCCTCTATACATATTCTAAACACATTTCATTAAACATGACATACAAAATAAGCTGAATTAAAACACTTACATCTTTTGATTAAACATTCTATCAAATTCAAGGAAAAATACATTTTAAGTCTAAACAGTTACTCTTTAAAGTTTAAGTAAAAAATACAGTTTTTTAATCTATTGCAAAATCATACTTCTATTCTAAGTAGTTACATGTTTTTATTTAAACAGAATCACACTTTGAAAATCTGAGTAAATATTATTTTCATATAAGTTTATCTATCATTGCTGCATTAGCACATTTTTATTTGGTTTAGAGCAAGCTGGTATCAAGCAAGTCTATTTTAGATATATTTCTGGCAAACCTTATGGGTACAATCATACTTTTCCACGGTTTCACTTTCTACCACTTTCTACACTGATCTCAACACCTCTGGTCCTTCACCCGACAGAGGCTATGCAGCTCACCTGCCACCAAACAGGAGAGATGCATGCAACTCATCTGACGAGGGCAACGTCCCTGGGCAGCAGGAAGAAAATGCATGGACACCATGTGATAGATGTAAGGGGGAGGTTGAAAAAAATCCTTCACGAAAAAATAATTGATGAAGTTATCTCAAGAATAGGCAAGTAATGCAAGTTCTACTAATGACTTCATAATGTAATTGTTTTGTTAGTGATTGGGCCTTGAACACATAAACATAACGTTTTAACTATCCTTAAAAAAAAAGGCAGAAAAGAGTATGGTAAGATATAAACGGTTCTAAGCTTGTTCACAAGTTCTGAGAATTTGTATGGACCGGTTCTAAAGGGTTAAAGGAATTCGCAAAACGGCCGGCAGATTTTGAACATATATACAACCTCAAGTCCCACCTCCATGCACGCACATTCATGCACGACCGAGAATTCAGATACAGAGGCTAAATGAAATGCCAGCCTGGCGTCTACAGCACTATGAGCTCTAGTCCGATACAATCGCTCACATCAACTTCCCCAATTACATTCTTTATTCACCTCCAAAGGGTTGTAGGTAATAGTTCCACAAATCAGACAAGGTAGATGATTTTATAGCCTACATTATGGTAAAAGCACCTTAGTCTACCAGCCCTTTCGTTCGGAAATTCTAAAACAACGATGCATTTTAATACACCAAAATAACATTTGATATACCTTTAGCCATAGGTGTGTATATTTGAACAGAATCTGGTTTGGTTCTTACCAGGGCGTTTATCTTCTGAAATATCCGAGTTTAGTGCTGGCCCGTTGGTTCGCCTATTCCTCTGTAGCTCCAAGCGGTTAAGTTTCGGTTTCATGTTGCTACATAGCTACATAGCTTATTTATTGCCTGGGTGATTGAGTTTCCGTAGGTATCCGCTGCCTTAGTTTGTATAGAAATGAAGTGACACATACAACTAGAGGGGAACATTATGGGACGTGCAGCAGGCCTAATTAGTTTCGTTTCAGCACTGACTCGCGGTCAACAGCGTTTGTGCTATGTGCACCAGACATGTGCACGAAAGGGTCACGCGTGCGCGCGGGGGGAAGGGGGAGGAGGAAGAGGAAGACCGTTAGATTGACGAATGAGCTGTGAAATGATGGTATGGGGTTTAGAATTATATTGGCTTGAGTTTTTCGAGCCCTGCCCGTTCCGCAGATGATTGACGTGTTTAAAGGAGTCATAGAACGCATTTTTTGACCATTACAAAATGATCTTTGAGCCTAAATAATGTCATATGTAAATTTGTGGGGCTGAAAACGCCCCAGGAGCACTGCTAGATCGCCTAATACAAGGTAATAAATAAGCCTTGCAATGAAACAGTTTGTTTTTCCCGCCCACTCAGCAAGTTCATGAATATTCAAATGAGATGCGCGCTGATTGGTCTATTGGCCGATATGTCCTGAAAGTTGATTGGCTCAATCCACCGGTCTGAAGCTAGAGCAAAATGAATGAAACAATGTTTACTGCTGGTAAATAAAGCCAAAGTCTTTGATAAAGCTATCAACAATGGATTTAAATAAGGAATACAGCCGTACATGTATAAACCGAGTCAGAAGAAGGTTCTGACGAAGATGAAGTGAAGCAGATTCCCCAACAGAATGAATGTGTTAGATTGGTAAGTTTTATCAGTACATTTCTTAGCTGTAATAACGCTAGCATTACAACGTCTCTGCCATAGACCACATATCTAGATACTAGCATCGTAAGAGCAGTTTAACAAGAATTATTAATCGAAGGTATGCAAATGAGAGGGGGTGTATCTAAAGGGGGATGGGCGCCTATTACGTGTTATCTGAGCTCTGTTCAGATTGGAGCATTTCAACACGGCTGTTTCTATTTCCCAATTTGCATACGAAAGCAGGCGGGGGACGCGGTAAAGTCTTTGGTGTTGTCCTTTGGACACTGCTCGCAACCTAAATTCAACAGGAACAAGGTGAATGTGGTTTTGAATTCTAGGACACCTTTAATTTCCATTTCAGTGCTTCCAACTCAGTGGCTGTAAGTGGGTTAGGAATAGGATTTCAAGTGATTTTGCAAAAATGGCCAAAAAAGCTAATTCCATACCCTACCTTTAAGTGTAAGGCTGAACTTGTGGTTTGTTAAATTATATTCCTCCCACAGATGTATACATCTAATGAGATATCTGTCTGTCTGTCTCATGTGATGCATCTATCTATCTAATTCTTGTGGTTTCTATTTGCAATGTTACAGTATTATGTTGAAAAACTTGAAAACTTGTCTGCCATTAAAGCTGTTTAACTTTGTTTTATCGTTTTCTAAGTATTGTTTGTACTGTTTCTCCCTTTCAGATCCAGGCCAGGTCAGAGACCTTCAGACACTACTGGAGCTCATTGAAGAGAGGCCTCATGACGGTGCAACATCTTCATTAGGCCAGCAGGAGCTCTTTCCTGGGAGCGGCATATTAATATCCTCCTTCCGCCTTGCTGCCTTGCATCAAGCATCAAAACCAAACAGCATGCGTCTCTTTCATGCACTTTTTGACCATTTCTTCACTTTGGAGGAATGTAAAGATGCAGTCCCCTTTGGCCGCCCTGGCAACAACCCCTCAGGAAGAGGAAAACGGGTACTTGACCGCAAAAAGGTTGACGGGATCCTAAGTAAGTCTTCCCAAAATGAAGCTCTGTGTGTTTTCAGGCCAGGATGTAAGGGTAATAAACTCCATGCTGTGCGTATATAGGACATTTTTGCACGTTCAAAGTGGTTATAAGGTCCCGATGCCGCAGGCAGATGGGCCTTTACGCTTCAATAAGTGCAATACACACAGCGTGGAGTTTATTATCCCACTTATACCACTGCTTAGTAATGTTGCTATGTCTTTGTTAAGTTGTTTTGCTAATAATGTACAACTCCTGGCATAAATGATGGAATCACCAGTCTTGGAGGATGTTCATTCAGAAAAAAGCCAGATCACAGACATGGCACAAAACTAAGTTCATTTCAAATTGCAATTTTTGTTTTAGACCAACCAGAGGGGAAAAAAATATGGAATCACTCAATTCCAAGGCAAAAATGATGGAATCATGAAAAACAAACTGACAAAAGAACACTTCAATGCACCATTAGTACTTTGTTGCACCACCTCTGGCTTTTATAACAGCTTGCAGGCTCTGAGACATGGACTTAATGAGTGACCAGGGGTTGTACACATTTTGATAGCTATCACAGTCTCATTTGCAGAACTACTTCTTTCCCCCACACTTTGCCTCAATCAAAACTTACCAGCATAAACTGCCGCTACTAGTTCTAAATGGATGGTTGTTATGATCAAAAGCGGGTCCTTAGTTCCATCTGTCGTTGTCAAGTGCTTCATCCAAAGGTTCTATCCTTTCATGGCTTTTCTAAAATCACGGTTTCTCGTACTGCCAAACGCATCCAGACTTAAAAACCATCACCGTCACAAGTTAGTGTTGCTGTGATGCAGACGTCGGTCAGGCCACTAAACTGTAATCCTGTGTTAATCATACAGTTCATTTAAACTTAACGCACGCATTCTCACCAGCTAAGACCTGACACCTGTCACTCAACTCGTCATCGTAGGGGAGGTTTTTGCCATCATTCCCGCGTTAAAATCATCAGACAATCAAGGTGGTCACTTTAATCAAGCTTGTGCATGAGTAATGACGTCAACCATAGCAACGAAGACTCCCTTTTAGTTTAGGAGTTGTAGTTTCTCCTTACTAAAAGTAGGTCTGAGAGGCTTTGTGAATAACTTTTAAAAGAAAACTCATTTTTGATCAAGCTGTGGTATGAAGTGGGAATAATCATATTCAATAAGTGAATTGATCACTGGGCATCTGGTGGTAGGTCCATCCTGCCATTGGCATCTGAGAGGGCCTTTGGGAGGGAGATGGTCCTGCCATGGGGGTCTTGGTATGGTTGCAATCTGCATTACATCTCATTATACTGCTATTAGAGAGTAAAAGTATTGCGTGTTGGTAGCCTGACTCTCAAAACTACAAAATGTTGAGGTCTTGAAGAAAAAAATATGTTCGTAAAAAGTTCGTCAGCCCCTTTCATCTCTGCCCCTCTTCAACCTCCCCCTTCCAAAAACATCCCCACACATTTTGAAAGCCCTTTTCAGAAATTTGAAGTGGGTGGAGTTGTGGGCTGCAGTTACACTGATAATAGACTGTTGTTTATGTTCATGGTTGTCCAGGGGGGTATTCCATCAACCCCGATAACCGTAAATCGCGGCTAACTTTGATAAGCCTCACTAATTTTAGAGAGAGTTCAGTTCCATTACTCCCGCTAACAGGAATCTTAGCTGAGTTGCTGGGGTAACATATGCTTCTGAACTAACCTGGTCGGTGGCAGGCTAACTGCCGAGCTAAATTGATCTGTGTTGCAAAAAAAAACCACCAGTCGGAAAACGAGTCCCAAAAGTTGGTTCCGTCAACCTGTGCTTTCATCACCTGTAGCCTACAACTTAAAAAATAGAAGGAGAAACTTTTTTCCGACAGTGTTGCAAGCATTGATTAAGGCTACCTATTCGCTAGTTTCAAAGAATTTCTGAAAATTATGCAACTTACATCGTTTGAACTTGATCTGTGTGTGGTCCAAGGAATCTTGCGGCTCTGCGTAAGGTGTGTCTTCCATGGTGTCGGGTCATGTACAGTAGCTTGTTCAGTGACAGTAGGCAGGCTGTCAGTGGGCTATGCAAGGCAAGTCAGCCTATAGCCTAATTCTGTAACCTTTTAAAGGCTATAATAATTAAAACCGCTTCATATAGTCTATTGATTAGGCCTAGGCTATAGTTCATGGATATCAAATCAACTGTATTACACAAATTAAATATTAAATGACAAATTGAAAGCCATTATTGCATTTCAAATAATTATATTTCACAAACACTTTGGCAGAACTATATGCTTATGGGAGACAATAGGCTAGGTTTTCTCCCAATACTCCCAGGACAATACTAATTTATTTTATGACCACCGAAAAAATGTTTCAGTGTGAACCCTTTTAATCTACAAATGTAGGTTATCTTTATTGTTGAATAGCCTATGCCAAAGTAGTTTTGAGTTTAAATAGCCTACCTATTCACTCGTTTTGTTCAGAGTGAAGACAATCAAAGTCCAAATTCAAACCATCATAATTAGGCGATTTACAGTAGCCTACGATTTCGTTGTTATCTTTTTATGTAGCCAACTATCAATTTTTTTCACTCAGTGTTCAATTTGATTACTTCCGATGAAAATCCTGAAGATGGCGCTTGTAAATCGAACTGAAATCGTCTAGTTTGCCTTAATTTTACGACATTATATCCTCTTTTCGTCAATCAATTTAAGCCTCGTTTGAATAAACAAGGCTATGATGCAGCTAACATAAGTTAATGGAATGGCTTCAGCCCCAAGTAAAAGTTGGCGCTAGCTCAAGCCAGGTTATTTCTGTTAAGCGCCACCTTTATTAGCGAGAATAATGGAATACCCACCTGCTGTTCTAACCTGATGTGGAGTTATGTATGGTGTGTGGTAAGTCTTTTTGTCAATTTACTCATGCTAATTGTCAATGCTCTTGTCTTACAGCTTATGTCCTGAGATGTGCCACTCTGCCTGGTTGGGATAAAGTTGAGGAGGCCAAGCTTAAGAAAGCCTTTGTTAATAAATGTAGGGCCAGAGGAAATTCGTAGGCCACCGCTGTAGTCTCACTCACTTTCTCAGGTGTTAAGACGGTACCGTTCCTTTTCACATGGCTTGAGCCAAAGCCAAGTGTGATTATTCCACATACCTCAGCAGAGCTGGGGGGTATATTCCATCAAACTCGCTATACAAGGCGGCGCTCAAAAGAAATAGCCTGGCTTGAACTAGCGTATACTTTCACTTCAGGCTGAAGCCGTTCCATTAACTCAAGTTAGCTGCATCTTGCCCTTGTTCATTCAAACGAGGCTAAAATCAGCTTCATGTCTGCTCGTGCACGAGGTAGAAAAGTAGACCAAAACCATAGATTGACGAAAAGAGGATACATGTCGTAAAATTAAGGCAAACTAGAAGATTTCAGTTAGATTTACAAGCGCCATCTACAGGATTTTCATCGAAAGTAAACAAATTTAACACGATAGAAAAAAAAATAGGAGAATAACGAAATCGCACTGTAAATCGCTAAACAGTAATTATGATGGTTTGAATTGGGACTTTGATTGTCTTCACTCTGAATAGAAGTGTGAATAAGTAGGCTATTTAAACTCAAAACAACTTTGGCAGCTATTCAACATTAGATAACCTACGTTAGATTAAAAGGGTTCACTCTAAAATATTGTTTCGGTGGTCATAAAATAAATTAGTATTGTCCTGGGAGTAGCCTATTGGGAGAAAACCTATTGTCTCCCATAAGGATATAGTTCTGCCAGTGTTTGTGAAATATAATGATCTGAAATGCAATATTGGCTTTCAATATGTCATTTCATATTTAATTTGTGTAATACAGTTGGTTTGATATCTGAACTATAGGCCTAATCAATAGACTATATGAAGCGGTTTTAATTATTATAGCCTTTAAAGAATTAGGCTGTAGGCTGGCTTGCCTCATCGTATAGCCCACTGACAGCCTGCCTACTGTCACTGAACAAGCTACTGTACATGACCCTTTATCAATAGTGATGCCTTTCATTAAAGAGTATAACTAAACATGGCAATATTAATGTGTTAACATAGCCTATGTAAATTCATCGCATGGGAACCGAACCCGAGAACACGCAAAACATATCTCCGATGATATCCTGTCACGCTGCGCATGACACCACGAAAGACGTATTTTGTGCAGAGCCGCAAGATTCCATTGGACCACACACAGATCAAGTTCAAACAATGTAAGTTGCATAATTTTCAGAAATTCTTTGAAACTAGCGAATAGGTAGCCTTAATCAATGCTTGCAACACTGTCGGAAAAAAGTTTCTCCTTCTATTTTTTAAGTTGTAGGCTACAGGTGACGAAAGCACAGGTTGACGGAACCAACGGTTTGGGACTCGTTTTCCGACTGGTGTTTTTTTTTTTTGCAACACAGATTAATTTAGCTCGGCAGTTAGCCTGCCACCGACCAGGGGCCTATTGCACAAAACTAGGATAAGGGATTAACCCGGGATATCTTGGTTATCCTGGCTCAATTTATCCGTGATCCAGTTGCACAAAAGCGGGATAGGGGGCAGCAGGATATGTTATGGTATAAGTTACCATGGCGATTTATTCTGTGGAGCTAGCCTGCTCCTGACCAGGCTCACAGCCAAGATAAGTTGATTCTAATGGTAATTACATTATCTGATTGGTTCAGCTAGCTGTCATTCAAATGAGACCTCCACGTGATTTTTTGTAAAGAGCTGTAGATTCCATTTATATATTATTTGCAACATGCATTTACTCGCAAAACACAGCAGAATGTCTGCCTAATACCATATGGATGTCATTTAAATTATGGTGGCCTTATAATTAATAACATAGCCTACTCGTTGTTTGCTTCTTTTTTGACAGATGTTTGATGAATAGGCTGCTGTAGTAGTTGATTGGAAGTGGAGGGGACATTTTTCGAAGGTGTTTTGAACTAATTCGGCTTTTAAGACAAATTAAGATACTTTGTGCATCTTTGCGGTGGCAAAGCGCTTCCTAATGACGTTGCGTGCCGAGACAAGGAAGCTCTCACACACGTGGGTGCATACGTACATTTGCATTCAGTTGATCTGCCACACCTACTCCTGCTATGTAACAGAAATAATCATGATCCCCCATCCAAAAAAGTAAAACTTTACCTCGTTGTTAGTCTATATCAAAAGCGGTTGTTTACTTTGTGTGCAAGACGCTATTTTTCGCGTCTTTTTTATTCCAACCGCGAGTTATTGGGGGAGAAACGAGAACGCGCACATACACCGGATAACTTACACCTGGCTTGATGAATCCGTGTCTGCTCATCCTGGATTGGTCTTTGTGCAACCAATTCAGCCGGTATGCTCTTGTTTAGGATTCAGTGATCGCGGCTCAGTAACTTATCCCGGATGTCTTAATTCTGCTTTTGTGCAACGGGCCCCAGGTTAGTTCAGAAGCATATGTTACCCCAGCAACTCAACTGAGATTCCTATTAGCGGGAGTAATGGAACCGAAATCTCTCTAAAATTAGCGAGGCTTGTAGAAATGAGCCAGGTTTAGCCTTAAGCTAGGTTGATGGAATATCCCCCAGGTCAGTTTTCATTGTTTATTTGTTGATCAACAAGTGTTAATTAATTTTCTGTATATGCCGGATTGCCCCCCCCCCCCCCCCCCCCCCCCTTGCTGAGTAGAAGTCTTAGGTTTTGAGGAGTTAAAAAAAAAAAAAAAAAAGTAAATGAGTAAATGATGACTGACACTTTGAATACTTATGGTGTACTGATACTGAATTGTACTGTAATACATAAATAAAAGTGTAAAACTTTTCCATATTGAGTGGTGGTGGGGTTTATTTTAGTAATTTTAATAATGAATTTATTAGATAATTAATTTTGTATTTATTCTCAATTTGTTCTCGTATTTCTGAAGTATGGCTCAGATAACATTCTCAAATATAGCTCCAGTAAGACATTTAAAAGAAACAACCAGTACATGGAAGACACACTTAAGACAATGGTAAGATCTCTTTTAGGGCTCACTCTTCTCAGATTTGTTCCATAAAAGTCTCAGATTCATCTCATGTTATTCTCTTGAATTGTACTTCAAAATAACCAAGACATATTGAGATCAGGGGGATACAATTATAAGATCTCCTCTGTTTATCCCACTTCTCAAGTATTGCTCAACTGATTTTCTCAACTACCTCTTAGTGATGTCTTGTCTCTTTTAAGCTTACCTCTTGCTCCCAAGGGACCCTAAGGAGAAGTAATCCAGAAACAAATGATCACAGAATGATATGAATATGAGAAGCTCAAACTGATCTCAGGAGATGAGATTGAGCAGCAGATCAGCATTTTTCCTATGGGTGACCTTCCACGGCGAAATCAGTCACAATGTCCAAATTTTCAAAATCAAAGTTATTACGTTTTCAGGAAGGGGCATAATCAACCTTCAAAACGATACCTATATCTAATGAATTGAACGTCATATTACTGAAATATAAACATTCAAAGGAGTTGAGTTCATCCTGTCATGCCAATAGAAAAACGGAGAAATCTGCCTATGAAGTTAACCGTCGGCTCAACACTCACGAACGCTTTGTAAGGTCGCCGCTATTACAAGATTTACGGTACTTGTATCAACGACACAGCACGCGGATGGCTTGGTGGTTGTCGATGAGTGCATTTACCGTAAAGCGGCAAAAAACGAGACGCCTCTAACTTCCTGCTTCCTCTAACTTTCTCACCTCAACAAACTCACGTTTTTAGACTACAAAAGGTCAGTTTTTCGGCGAAATGTATTCACGGCCGTACAGTGTAGACCTCCCACTGTTTCAAAACACTTACAAAAAAAAATCCACGATTTTAGCACAAGTGACATAAATGGCCATTTTTCTCAGAAACGCCTGTTGCGACAAGCGACTGGTTTTGCCGTGGAACGTCACATGGGTTAAGCTCACGAAGACAGCACACAAAATAAATGTGAGCATGAAACCAGTCTTCAGAGCTAACCTTAATTCCCATACACTCACATAGGCCTACTCTTTTGTTCTAGTCTTCAAAATTTTTTGCATTTCAACAAAGGTGTTTACACCAAGCATGGTTTACAAAGGTTAAAGGTAAAGTAAAAATATTTTTTGTGCAATGGTGGTTATCAAAGGTGAAATGACCACACTACTTATTTAATAATAATTAAAAAAAAATGTATAAGAATGTTTTATTAGGAAACCAGATGGTTAGGACTATTTAAACAGATAACGCCCCAACTTGATCAACATTTTATAGGAGAAAGTTTTTCAATTATGCTGGTTAAAAAATGATTATCGGCCGATATATCGTTAATCGGCTATTGAAACTCTCAAATATCGATATCGGTCCTCAAAATCCCATATCGGTCGGGCTCTACTCTTGAGGTAATGTAGTTTATCAGCTGTACAAATGTTCTTTCTGTCTATGAGTGACATAAATGAAGCTTTCCATTCAATAAAGTCAATGGGATTGCCATTAAACGTAGTGGGCTCTGGCATGGGGAGTATTAATAGCAATGCTGTCCTGAAGAGCTTGTGCCAAACAAGACACATCAATGGGTGGAGATGGTGGAACTGGGTTTGGGTGCACTGGGGCTGGAAGAGGGACATAGTTCGAAAGTATGGAGTCATGAAAGGACAGAAAGGATTGGGCGCCAGACTCCTGTTTAATTCCTCTGTTATAAACATCAAGTCTGGCGTGAGCGGCCTTTACTTCTCTTTCAGCTTTCAAACGCCTTCTGTCTTTCTAAGTCTTTTCTATGTTCCTCCTCTAATGCTCTTATTTTTTCCCTTTGTCTCTTTTCTTCCATTAGCACCTTATATTCAGCCTCTTTTGCAGCTAAATCTGCAGCAGCTTCTGCTCGTTTAGCTGCAACACTGGAAGTCATGGAATGGTGACCGGCACTAAGTTCTGAGGCAGAAGAGCCATAAATGGAGTGGGCATAAGCAGGCTCAAGCAGCTCACTCAAACGCCGTCCTTCATATTCTGCATCTCCATTTACGCCAGACAGCCTTTCATACAGGAGTTTAATGATGTCGCTCGTTACTGCTGCACAAGCATCAACTTCGCGCCGTAGCTCTGCATCTGCCGTACTGTGTCCTCTTAAATCGTGATAAACTTTCATAAAGTCCATTTTCTTTTTCTCTAGGTCGTCTGCAAGGGATGTTACGTGCCTTTCTGTTAGCTCACATTTTAATTCTTGCTGTGTTTTACGTGCTTGAGCTTTCCACCGTTCATACAGACTCAAAAGTTTATTCTCCCTTTTGCTTTGTTCTTCTTTCCGATATCTGTGAGAACTCGCGGTCGTTGTGAACGTCTGGCTAGTTCTGAAACATCCCATTCATAGCCTAGCAGTTCAGCTAACATTTTCTCTTTGTTTTGTAATGTTTCTATAAGTTCTTGTCTCACAGCACCTTGTGCAGTTTCCCTTTCGAGCCTTTCTTTACAATCCTGTATTACCTTTTGAAGAATTGCGATTTGCTCCTCCTTATCCTTGCCATGCAAAGTAGCATAATCTCCCTCCATTTTGTGTTAGCCCTTTTTTCGTTTAGTCCTTACTGTTTCCTTTATCACCACGCCGTCAGCTATCCACTGCCCTTGTCCTTGTTTCGTCCATATTCCGTAGGCTAGTAGGTTTCGAAGCAATAGATTAGCCGAGGTGTAGCTCTTACTGTAAGGATCCCCGTATTGAAGAGTGGTGTACACTTTTACTGGTGCAATTTTCTTTGTTTATTTATTTTATTTTACAGCAACAAGACCGTGTAACTATACTGTTACAACGATTTAGTACTGTCAACCTTAATAAACACCGTAACTTCGTAGGCTACACACCGTAAGCACCGTAAGAGCTAATGGCCTCATACGGGTCCTTAAACTAACTAAAACTATTCTCTCTGGAGAAGCTATCTCTGCATGAGGCCAATACCAAAACCGAAACTTAAGAAAAACCGTCAGTCACTTAACTCATCATTCCACAATAAAAGTCCCCCCCTCTTTCTTAGAGCAAAGGTCTATTCACTTTAAACTAAACCAAAATTATTTAAAACAAATATTAATAAAAATGTCATAATAAAACTAGAAAATGTAATTCCATGGAAGGAATTACCATTGCATGTAAATGCAAAAAGGTTGCTGACTGTGTAAAACATTGTATTAGGCCTGTAGTTAAAAAGACAACTAGGCTACACAGAAGAATAGATAAATAACAATAACCCAATTACAATTCCACTCATATTACTTGGAAAGTCACATAAAAAGTGATTTAAGAAAATGCATCAAAATTGTGGTATAGGCTATTTTGGAAAATAACTCTTCATTTATTAGAATTTAGAAGACTGAAATGAGGTTGCCAACTTCAAACGAGTTGCAAGAGCTGACACTTTAGTAGCCTACAGTGAAACGACTGGTAGGATAGCATAGCCTTCATGTCTACACTAATGCAGGTTAAAAGTAGGCCATAAGGATAGACACCATTGGAATACGGAATACAATCTCAAACAACGCCAATCAACGATGATGCAGCAACAGGTAGGATATCTAGCAAATGTAACGTTAGCTTACAGTAGGCCTAGGACATTTTTATGTAGGCTACACATATTACAGGATGAGCTAGTATGTTCTTCGAAGTGTTTCCAGGTGTGTGATAGTCCTCATATGAATGTACAATAAGCTGTTAACAAAGGTTTTTAATTTGTGAATGATACCGAAAGCTTTAAATAATTGCCTGGCTGGCAAGTCCCTATAGCTGAAGCGGCTAGCTTGCTAACAAACAGACGTGAAAATGATAGCAATGCAGTGTGTTTACGTTGTGTTTACGTTGACGTTGGGTTAGGTTGTCTTTAGCTGTTGATAACGTTACCAAGAGCAAACCGTAACGATAAACAAATCAAGTAAGGAGTAGCCTAACAGGGAGACAAGACGATAACGTCCTGATTTACAGCTGATGTGGCATGGTAGAATGTTTTCATAACTGTTGAGTAGGCTAGCCTAGACATGACATTCAGGTTTAGCCTTGGATCAAAGATCCTTGATTACTGACAGCTGAGCACTGACGTAACAGTTAATCTTTGCCGCCACGGCGTCTCAATGTTAAGTCTATGGGAGTGTTTAATTCTTTTATCGTAAATATCTCAAAAAGTATAAAGTTCACAAATGTGAAAAATACAATCGTCAAATCTCCGTTACAAGACCTTTGTATGAGTGTTTGAATGACGTGAAACGGTTCAGTGGTTTTAGCGTCATTAACCGTTGATTTTGGTCGGAAGATATAATAATAAGAAGAACAGTGATAACAGTACATTGCATTTACATGCAATGTAATAAAGCATTGTTGTGGGGTCATTTACATAATAGCTAGACAGACAGTTAAGGTTAGTTAATAGCTAAGTAGACAGACAGTTACGTTAGCAGTTAGCCACGTTAACAAACACATTTTACTGCTACCTCAGCTTGCCAGCAATATAGCTACGTTTCGATCATTTCCAAGTAGCAAACTTTGAGTCGGCTATGCTACTACCCTACTAATTTGTCGGAAACAATTCGTAAACATTTTTGACTACATACACGTCGAACAAAAGTGATATGAAAGGGAATTTCTCACAACATACGGGTCTAGTTAGAGCGCATAACGTAGTGGTTAGCGTTAGCTCGAACATTAACGTTAGCTAGCCGCAACTGCTACCAGACTCATTCAAGATACAAAGAACGCGGTTACCCTTACCAAAATACCTCTACTGGTAACGTTAAGCGAATGAAACTTACTTTGAAGGTGAAGTGAAGTCACTTCAGTGCATTTTGGATGGCTCTACCAAGCAATGGCGACGACGAGGCGACTCTGCACAGCTGCAAGTAGATCTCGCGTAGTAGTAGTGGAGGAAACGGGATTGATTCCAGCAAAGATAATAGAGCGCTACGCGCAAGATAGATCACTGGCCGGATAATACGTTGGAAATGTTGAAGTACGTTCTAAGCTCCATGGGCGCCATTTTGGTAAGCTCAGGTGTCGTCACAGACGCTGGCCACCGTGGGAATCCTATGGCGCTGACCCTAAAATATTAACAATATTCATTCTGTAAAGCTATTTGTTAAAATTACGAAAAACCTGTCAGACCACACCATGTCTAGACTCGTTAAATACAGTATATTGCATAAAGACGATATATAATACAGATGGCACGGGTTGAGAATGCTCCTTTCTTTCCCGCACATCGGGAATCCCGAAGGTTCGGGACTTTGTAATTAAAACTGCAACCGCAGGGGGGCAACATAAACCGCCCTAATAACATGCAGGTTCGTCTCATGCCAGAAAAACACTCTGGTCAATGGAGAGGGAGAGAAATGCTTATTCGGCCTACCTTCTTTCAACGAAACAGCAGTGTCTGCTCAACTTATCACGGATATGATTCATAGGCTAAGTCACGAAAACGAACGCAATGTTTAGGACAATTATCTAAACGGGGATGCCTTTGCTAGCCAAAAAGTAGGCTAGTTATTTTGTAGGCCTACATTTCCATTACGTCAACTTTCTAAAGCATGCAGTTTAAGAAGGCTTGTGCGTGTTACACCTACATAAAAAGTGCATGTTACATTTAACCCCGCGCCCTGCTGCGCTGTGAAATCGGCTACATTGCCGGGACATTCTAAAACTCTTAACATGAAAATTAAGATAACGTCCATAATGATTGGAATTTGGATTCGATGTTTTGAGAGTTTTATGTGCTTATGAGAAGTAATAGCCTATAAGAGAGAAATTTGGTGATCATTGGTCGTTGTTTTCCAAACTTATTCCACGTTAAGCCTTTTCGTATGAAAAGAAGGGGAATGCCGGTGCAACGCAGATGTCTTCTTTTGTAGCCTATTTAAAAGGTGCAAAACATTGACTAACGTTTCGACATTACAAACGTCTTCATCAGAGTTGTAGCCTATACATAAGTTGTTCATCATAGTTGTATACTTCTGTCCTGGCCTGGTTGCACCAGATTGTCGCACAACAGAAGCACGGAGAACTGTCCTTTGTAGGCATATGCTTATGTCAGATAACGTCCATGGAGTTTGGGTCCGAGTTTTTGATAGTTTGATGTGCTTATCAGAAGTAATGAGAGAGAAATTTGGTGATCGTTGATTAGTTGCATTAAACCACGTTAAGCTTTTTCCTTTCAATGGGGCAGAAACGCTTCATGACATATAGCCTAACGTCCATAATAATTTGAGTTTGGGTTCGATATATTTAGCCAATAGTTTAAAGTGATTATGATGAGCAATATGAGAGAGAATTTGGTGGACATCGTTGTTTAGATACATTAAACCAAAGCCTTTTTCTCGCCATAGGCGCCAATGAAGAAGACAACGTAAATGTGAGATATCTTCTATAATATTGTTGGATTAGTGTCCATGACAATATATGGTCATGAGAAATTTGGTGATGATTGACCGTTGTTTTCCGCCCTTAAGCCGCGTTAAGCGTTTTAGAATGTCCCGCATAGGGCATGACTTGACGTTTCAGCTCAATCTAGCTCACGTTCAGAATGATACATTCGAAATGTTGCGTGGGAATGAGCATATGCTGTTGTGTGGTCGTGTCTTAAACAAGGGCCTTTTTTACCTGTGTTGCCTTTTTAGCGTGTGACTTAAAGCCTAGATGAAGATGTTGACGTTGGTGCGTTATAGGCCTAATAAAAAGTTTGGGAATCGCTAATTAGGCTTTCACTATCCTTTCACCCTGAGCAGTGGCATAGACTTTGTGTTGAAACATTTACTTTTGTACCACTTAATCCCAGTTATTTTTGTAGGCCTACCAACTTTCAGTCTCCATTGGATTCGGACAAAGACGCTTAAAGACGGTATAGGCCTATAGACGGCCGATGTCGGCGCAGCACTTTTAGTCCGTGAGCCAGGGTTCCGTATCATTGGTCCAACATCCCATTAGTCCGACATCTCATTAGTCCGAAAATGAACCATTGACCAGAGATCCCGTTAGTCCGACATCCCATTGGTCAGAAAAAAAGAGGCCCATTGGTCCGACATCTCATTAGTCCGACCATACAATGAATATAATCCAGACTTTGGTCTATTTCCTAAAAACTCTGTCTGCCACCGTTTACAGTTACTGATGTGACGCTAGTTTGATTTCAATATCAAAGATAGGCCTAGTGGAGTGGGTGGGTGCGTGACTGTCACGCAGGTGACCCAGGCTCGCATCCCGCGATGAACATCATCTAGCATTAGATGTGTTTTATATTTTTGCAACATCGAAGCTAACGTGTTTCAGTCTTCTAAACTTTCACACGACAAAACCACAAATTAGCCTACATTCCAACATAGCTAAATGTAAGGGCAATGAACTCTTACCTTTATGGTCTGGGCTACAAGTTATCCACAGTTATTTCCATCGTGCATTCTTCTATGAGCTAGAAATAGAGCCTTGCCATATTCTTCTATCACACAGGTCTGACTAAATTCAAAGTTTCACTCCAGAAACATGTCGTTTTAATTTGGTTGTCCTGGCTTCCCAAAAATTGTTTAATTGCATATAATATCTCTGTAGTTCTCATGTAATATCATTGTATGTATATGTACTTATTTATATGTATTTTTTTTTTATTAGCACGCGCACCCGCGTATTTAGGCCTACCCGAATGCGCTAGGTAATGGGGGCGGTCTGAAGAGGGTAGCAAGTCCGTGTGTGAGATTTTGAATCTGTGGCGCCAGTAGGCCCAGCCTAGTACTCAGTGCTGCGGCAACGAGTGTTTGTAAATGTTTTCCTGCGAGTTTGAAACTAACAACAATAAAAGACTACTGAGGAAACGTATTTTCACATTAGTTGAACACTGTGCGCAGTTTGGACCGGTGCGTTACCAAACAGAGGACGCACAAAGATAAAAAGCCTTCGCGGACTGCTGGTGCATTCACCAGATTTGGTGAGATCGATTGCTTTTCTGTTTTTTCATATTGCTTGGTCTAGCAGAGAGACAGCAATCGCATTTTCCCTTTTTTCTGAGCATTATATTTTTTGTTTGCTACATGACGTTTTGTCGACAGCGGCCCTTTCATTTTCCTGGATTGGATTATTGACTCTTGTGCGCGGTCCTGGCAAAATACAGGACATCTTTCGTTTAGTTTGGACTTATAGGTTTATTTTCGGGGCTGAATGAAAGGGGGAATTGCAGCGCTTGGGATTGTTTGGGACATTTAATTTTGTGTGAATAAAGCGCCGCAGTGCACGACCTGGGTTATTGTTTGGTGTGTCTTTCTTTACTGTTAAACCGAAGGAAGCAACATTGTTTCATTGTTATAGCCTACTCAAGAGACGCACTCAGATGTGCAGTCTACGTTGAACCTCATTCTCAGAATTATCTGTTTATTGCCATTCATATTTAGTCATTAAAAAAACCTTGTGCGTTTAATTAACACAGCCAAAGGTAAACGGATAGGCTATTTCCACCTGTTGTTAGACACACGATGCTGCAAAAAAGTACATCTCCTCTTTTCCACGAATTTTGCATCTTTCAGTTTCAAGTCATCCATGCATCATACTGTGGATGGTCGGACTAATGGGACGTCGGACCAATGGTTCTCTTTTTTTCGGACTAATGAGATGTCGGACTAATGGGATCTCTATTGAATGGTTCGTATTCGGACGAATGGGATATCGGACTATTGGGATGTCGGACTATTGGGATGTCGGACCAATGGTTCGTCCCCGTGAGCCAGAGGGGTTGGTCGTTACCGAAAAGGTGGCAAAAGCTACCAGCCTTCATGAAGAGCAAAGGCTACTAGCTTCATGAAGAGCAATTGTCTTATGCGATCATTCCCCCTCCCCCACACTCGTCTAACCAGTTCTTCACCTGTGCGCATTGAGGACGACTGCCTCCGTGTCACTGAGCCTGCACTAATTATGTAAATGTGAAAATGTGTGTGAATGCTGAAACATATAGGCTAGCTCTTTTCTGCAGATATCGCAAACACAAAAAAGATTTGCAAAACTAAAACATCTTTAATTTTTTAAATATATACATTTTAAGAGCAAATGTATCCTTTCTTTGGTGGATCATTGAATGGATGTTAAAGCGGGAAGCGAACCCGGGTCGCTGGCATGCAAGGCAGCCCCCGAATCACTTGCGCCACAGTTGAGATGCTTGAGTTTCGGAACGCCTATGCCTAGTTACTAGTAATCCTCATGAAAATGTAGGCTAGGCTATATGCCTACTTTCGCGGGGGGCAGAGACATTTTTCAAAGTTAATACCTAGGCCCTCTACGAAATAGTCTACAAATAAATCTTTTAATCTCCGTGGCTATTCGAAATTGCGCTGTGAGCAGCGGAGGACAGTGAACCTAAATATTGGTAGTTTATCCGGTTTATCCTTACCGGTGCATGGCTTTGAATATGCCTATATTACAGTAACAGTTCAGCCAGTCGAGTTTATTTGATATTCGCGGCATGCACTTGAAACGCCCATCAAAAGTTCTGACATGTTAAACTGACATTAGTCATTAATTCACCACATGATAAAATGCTGTCGTATAGTTTGACGCACAGTAGCCTACGGTAGTCTATGCCTATCTCTGAAACAACATGAACATGCATATCGAAATCTATAGCCTATAGGCTACATTGCTAGACATTTATTTTGCGGAGCTAGGCCTAGGCTACTAGTCGATGGTTAGGCAACAATGAATCACCCTCACGGCCCTATCGCATATCTGACCATCCATTGTTACAATGTTACAAAATGCGCGATGTTCTCCGTGCATGTAGCCTACGGTTATAAGTAAAGTGACATGCGTAGGCATGTATTAAAGAGATTTCTGTTAAATACATTTTACTTTCAGTTGTCAAAAGTGGTGGGGACAAAATCTGTGATAAAAAGTGCTGGGTACATGTACCCAGCGTCGCCGATTAAAATGAACGCATGCCTGCGTTTTAAAATAGGCCTAGCCTAAACATTATTAAGTATTCCTGGCATATAAATGTAGCCTAATGTCCATCTTGGCCATCTCTTTCGTCTTCGCCCTGACAATAGCCTATTCACGGAAATGCGGTCTTGTAACCGTAATGAATTAATGAATTAGACCATTAGCTTCTCGCCTGCTAGCTTCATGTTTAAAAGTGACTAAGATTTCTGGTAATTTTCCCATTTAAAACTTGTCTCCTCTCAAGTTAGAAAGTGCAATAAGACCAACTGAAAATGAAACCTGGCGTTTTTCTAGGCTGATTTGACATGGAACTACACTCTCATCTGGCGTAATAATCAAGGCAACTTGCAAACTACTGGCACTACTACTGCTTGTTGTCTATGGGGACTATTTTCAGATGCTGCGTACAATATCACTGCGCCTATGGTAGGTCTGGTAGGTATGGTACCAGAAATCTTAGTCACTTTTAAAGGGATATTCCGCCATTTTTGGAAATACGCTCATTTTCCACCTCCCCTCGAGCAAAACAATCGATATTTACCTTGTTCCCGTTCATCCAGCCATTCTGTGAGTCTGGCGATACAACTTTTAGCTTCAGCCTAGCATAGATCATTGAATCGGATTAGACCATTAGCTTCTCGCCTGGATGAACGGGAGCAAGGTAAATATCGATTGTTTTGCTCGAGGGGAGGTACAACTGAAATACTAGACGTAATTGCAAATCATTACTGCATGCTGATTACTGCTAATTAACAATGTTAACAGGTGTTTCACTCACATAATTAGTAACCGAACGCCACACGCTTCGTGAGAGATTGACTTGGGTAAGCTAGACGGCGCTAAAGCTAGACGGTGAACAGCTAGTTGGGTGAAATTCGATTTTTCCTCTTTTTACGTCGCAGTGACAAAATATGTTTTTTAAAATGCTCTGAATCATCGTCGGGGCATTATCTTGTTTGTTGGGAGCAGTCTTAGCCCTTATTGGCACCAGATCAGTTAAACGGATCCAAAACAATTTTGGACCGATGTGCGTTTGGACGCCGGATCAGGTCCACTATTCAGATCCGTGCCTGATGTCGTGGTAGGTGTGTTTTGCTATCTGGGACGGACTTGGACGAGTGCAAGTTCATATCTGCCGCAGATCCGTCAAACGGATCCAAAACTATTTTGGACCGATGTGCGTTTGGACGCCGGATCAGGTCCATCATGCAGATCCGTGCCGAATGTTGTGGTAGATGTGGCCCAGTTCCGTCCCAGTGTAGTTTTGCTATCTGGGATCACAGGTGTCAAACTCAAGGCCCGCGGGCCAAATGCGGCCCGCCACATCATTATATGGCCCGCGAGAGGGTTACATGCTGCCACTCAGACATGCCACCACTACGACATGCTTCCATTTAGACATGCCTCTATTTCGACATGCTGCTATTTAGACATGCTGCCAATCCGACACATTTTAGTACCCCCATTCCGACAGTTTACAAATCCTATTTTTTTCCAAGTCAATTTAACGGACCCTATGAGCCCGACGGACGCAAAGTGCGTCAAAAAACACACCCATTCTTCTCTGTTACATTGCTCCGCGATTATTAGTCACAACGAGATGAGACCTATATTGCATGAAAGAGCAGAACCGGGGCTTTCCAACGAGACTAGACACGTGTCTGTACGATCAAGTATGAAAATAAAATAAAATCATGAATTTAAATCAAAGTATATCATATTTACAGTCTATATTGCTCTGCGTTCACCCACGCAGCCACGGCTCTCGCTTGAATTACTCCGGGACCAGGCATCGCACAGACATGACACGCATATCAAATGAAAGAGGAGAAACAGAGCTTTCCATTGATACCAAACACATCGATCCTTTTGTGTTATAAAAACAGACGAAGTGACAAACAAATAAGAATGTCATAACTTCGGCTACCGCTACTTTCGTTTGCTTTACTCGTGACACTGTGGTCAAAAATGTATGGCTTGCATGTCAGATAAAAGAGGAGAGCTAGAGCTATCCACAGATACCAAATACAACCTTCTAGGCCATAAAACAGACGAAGTGACAGCAAAATAATAACTTAATTTAGCTCCACTTAGTCCGCGAATAATGAGAACTTGCCATGTACAGAACTGCTTTCACCTCCCCGAGTCGCGCACGCAACAGACACATAACCAGGGACGTGCACAGGAATTTTGAGGGGCAGTTGCTCGGACCTGAAAAAAGGGCACCCCCCCCCCCCAAAACACAACTCAAACACACAACTCATCTCTAGGCCTATATCTGCCCTATGTGCCTTCTCCTGGTCCACATTTTCCGGGGTCTGGGGGCTTGTGGCAGCTCCTCATCTTATAACTTCAATTAAAAAAATTGTCATTACAAGGCTAACATATGAGTCTGATTAATTAATCAATTCGACTACACAGTGTCATCTTTATCACAGTGCATAGTCTCTGTCTCACCTGCTGGTTGGCTTTTTCGTAGCCAACCCTGCAGTGATGTGCTGCCCTTTGCTGCCTGCTTGAGTTGTCTCTCCCTCTCCTGAATGTTTCAGTGGTCATTTCTACTTCAATAGCCTACCCCAAATAGTGATAGGATTTAGGCATTTAACCATTTTGAATGAAATAATGAATGTGATGCATTAGGCTATTTCCATCATTTATTCTTCTTGCTAAAACGACATGTGAGAAACGAACTATTATGCCTACCAAAAAAATAGTAGCCTGCTATGGGACAACGGGCTGCTTGTCTGCTTGCAAGCTATCTGTCTGATTATTTAGGCTAAACGTAGCAAACAGCCTGGATTTATGGAGATTGTAATTAATATCATACAACTTCATGATGATTGTTCGTTTGTTATACATCACAAACTAACCTTTTCCGACAACGTTGAGGAGGCAGTGGGTCTCACCAGACAACCGCGACAATATCTTTCGTCTAGGGCCGCGATAGATTGTCATGCAGGCTCAACTCAGGTCAGTCGCGTGCAGCGCTGCAGCTGTAGGCTACAGTATGCAAACAGAATTTGCCCTCCTTCTGACTTTCGCTCTCGGTGCGCCAATGGAAGTGAATGAGGCTACTTTTACTTTGCGATGAAAAGAAAAATCTAGGCCCACATGAAATTCTGCATCCATTGTAGCCTACGATTTATTATTATTTTTTTACCCTCGGAAGGGCAACATGAGTCGAGAAGGGCATATGGGCAGTTGCCCGAGCAACCTGAGTAACCCCCCTGTGCACGTCCCTGCACATAACCATATCAAGAAGTCTTCACAATGACATTTTAAATGTGAATCTTTATTATTTTACACAATTGGATATAGTTATGACATTAATAGCCTATTAATGACCTCATGTCGGAATGGCACGTTGTTTGAAAAAAAAGTTAAATACCGCCACTGCGACCATGAAAAAAAAAAATGTCGGAGTGGTGGGACTTTTTCCCATAAAGAGACATGCCTCCACTACGACAATTGGACGTCCATGTCGGAGTGCTGGTATGTCGGAATGAACGGCGGATACCCCGCGAGAGCTTACAGGGTCTGATACAGTATGTGGCCCGCGAGAGCTTTAAAGGTCTGATACAGTTTTTGCGTATAGGTGTCAGTACACGATCCGTGACTGGCTGTAAATCCGTACTGCGCATGCGCGTAATCTTGCGCATGCGCAGAAGGTCACCGTGTTTTTCGATTGTTTACGACACTTGCATGATCGGTTCTACGCATGATTGTATCTATATGGCTCTGGTTAATACATACCGTTAGAAGTAGAAGAGTAATAAAGTATAAATAGTTTAAATGTACATGTTTTAAATGAACAAAAAGAAATATAGCGGTTACCCAGACAGCGATTACGAGCTCGAATAAACGTCGATCGCTGGTCTGGGTTGTGTTTACAAAGTTAGCTACTTGCTAATGTTAGCAGCTTAGCTGGTTGCTAAGCGAATTCCAGACACTAGCAACTGTGACAACTCAGAGAATGTCTAATAAAGACGGGCTCTGGACAACTCTATGACCTCACGCTAACGATTAGCTTTACGTCAAATCAATGATCTTAAAGTGTCAAATACACACTACGCACAAATGTACACATTCACACAAATGTCATGCTAAATCTTAATCATGAAATACAGCTGATCTGGGAAACATTTTCTTTTAGTGGCCCGTAAAGGTTGCATGCGTGCATGCACACCTGTATGCCTAATATAGTATGTAAATAATTTGACTGGATCAGACAGAATGGGAAAGATGATCACCTCTAAGCTACATTTAAATGAATGCTATTATAGCCATTGATTAATGAAAAATATCAAAGTAAACCAACTTGTTGTGTCGACAAAAAAATGGACTCAATTAATTGTTTATTACTATATTTTATTGCATACTCGAAGTAGAACACATCTTGGCAAAACCCTTCAAGGTTATAGAGTGTATTGGTTTTCATCCTTTTGAAGATGCTCTGCAACTTCCGACTGTAAATACACCTCAGTATCACCTCACCTCTTGAATTTCCCCTTGGGGATCAATGAAGTATCCATCTATCTATCTATCTATCTGTAGTAGGCTACAAGATACCCCCCCTTCTTTGTCATGAGTGTATATATATAAATTACCACATAAGTCTAAGACTAAACAGAACTTAATAGAGTGTGCGTGCCTCTTTCCACAAATCATGTGTAGTGGTAGAGTCATAAGCTAGGAGGTCAAAATTGCAAAACATGATTTAGATAACTTATTGGTGTATTCATCTCCAGTAGGGATTACTGCAATGGGTTTTTCGCTTGGGTGTCACTGAGTCAAGCCCTCATCTACTTCTTTGGCTTCCGAGGTTTTCTGTGAAAGACAATCACCTTGAGTTGACCATTTTTCATTTTGAATGCACTTCATTCACATCAATGTATTATAACTGGTTGGGCACCGAAACACTGTTCTGGTATGGCAGAGGTGCCAACGCAAATGGTAGTAACTGTACCGAATGACCGCAATACCATAATAAACTACGAGTCCCTGTACATCATACGCCATTTCTAATATCTTGCTCTGATAGCACCACATTAAGATACAGTTAGCTAACATAAACACTAGATGTACAAGCTTAAAGCTGAGGGGTGCACCACATAGGTAAGTGGACAGTGTTTGAGAACTCACATGAACAAATGCCAAGTACCTTGTCAAAAGTCTAGCAGCTACTATGTAAAAGGCTGTGAAACCCACAGCAAGCTGTTTAACATTCAAATGTATTGTGCATATAGAAGCACTGCGATATTGAGTATAACTTAGTGTTGAGTACAACTTTGTCTTAACAATAACAGCAATAGCGACAGTACCCTCTAGAATTATTGGCACCCTTGGGTAAAGTTTACTAAAACCTGTATAAAAACGAATCTTTTGGTGATTAATTGTACTCCCACAATGAAAACATATATGATTTAGGCTACCTAAGATCATCTGTCCCCATGTTACACCCTAAAAACTACCAACTCTTAGAAGAGTCCGTCAATGCAAACGGTCATGTCCCACTGAAAGATGGTGTTAACAAGCACATAGAAGGGTGGAATATAACTAATTATAACTTAAATCACATCTACTCTTTAAAGGCATTCCAAAAATATATAATAGGCTACTGAAGATGATCTGTTGCCATGTTACACCCTAAAAACGACCAACTCTTAGAAGAGTCCGTCAATGCAAACGGTCACGCCATTTGTGTCCTTCAGCTTGCACTGGGGGGGTCTTTGTGACTTGGTTACACTGCATCTTCTGGTGGTGTGAACTGTTAAATCAGAGTGAAAGTAAGAAAGAAAAAGGACAGACAAAAATAATGTATTAAAACTAGAAATGCAATTCCAAGGAATTACCAGTGCATGAAAATGCAAAAATAGATAGATAATGTAGATATGGTTACTAAGGTGTAGCTAGGGTAAACATGGTGGTTGCATAGTTTACAGAGAGTTGATAGTGTGAAGGTAGACAGTTTAAAGATGAAACATTCCAGTTCTAACTTAACTAATGCTTTCTATTCATGTTAAAATGTTGATTAGCTAACTTAGCTAATGATTTCTAGCAGTTATGCTAAAAATGCTTATTATGCTAGCAATGCTAACTTTACTAATAATGCTAACAAGGTTGATTAGCTAACTTAACCGATGATTTCTAGCAGTAATGTTAAAAATGCTAACTATGCTAACAATGCTAAATTTGCTAACAATGCTAACCAGGTTGATTAGCTAACTTAGTTGATGATTTTTTGCAGTTATGCTAAAAATGCTAACTATGCTAACAATGCTAACTATGCTAACCATGCTAACTAGCTAACTTGCTAGTGAGGACTTTTATTTTGAAACATTTGTTGCTAGGGTATCCATGGTGGCCACTATCAGGAAACAATAAGTTACTGCAGTATAATCATGTTGGTTGCTATGGAAACGGTCATAAACACTTAATTTTAATGGTTGCTATGTTGGTTGCTAGGTACATGGAGGTTTCATGTAGTTGACTGGAGGCATAGTGGATGATAACTGACAGTTGGAATGGTTGAACAGTTCAATAGTTGAGTAGTTTCAGTGGTATTATTGCAGTGAGGACCTTTATTTTGAAACAGTTGTGGACAGAGGAAGTAGTGAAACAGGATCTGTAGTCTTAATGAGATTGTATGCTTAAAGCCTGAGACAGAAGGTGCCCCTCATATAGCGTTTATGCGTCCTCTCTCGCTCCTCACTGATCTACATAAAGAATGATGGAGCGGCAACAATGGGATAGTCTAGCCCTTCTTCTATCTTTCTTTATGTAGATCATTGAGGATCGAGGAGCGAGGGAGGACATATAAACGCTGCTTGAGAGGGACCCACAGTAAATACTTTAAAAGTTGTATGTAGATAGTCTAATTAATGTTGATAGACAGAATGTTTAATGGATGTTGATAGGCAGATTGTTTAATAGATATTGATTGACAGTTTAATGGGTGGATGAGTGAATGGTCTGAAGAAGATGAATGGATAGAAGGTTGGATGGAATGTGCCTTATATTCTTGTTAAGAGAGACACTGATACAGCTCTCTGAGAGTAGTTGATACAGGTGTAATCAATTTAACTGGCTAGTCTTAAGAGAGACAGAGTGTAGCCTACTCTTAAAGCCTGAGACAGAGTAAATAATTTAAAAGTTGAATGTAGATAGTCTAATTAATGTTGATAGACAGAGAGTTTAATGGATGTTGATAGACAGATTGTTTAATAGATGTTGATAGACAGTTTAATGGGTGGATGAGTGAATGGTCTGAAGAAGATGAATGGATAGAATGTTGGATGGAATGTGCCTTATATTCTTGTAGAATGGAGAGACACAGCTCTCTACTGAGAGTAGTGGATACAGATACAGGTGTAATCAATTTAACTGGCTAGTCTTAAGAGAGCCAGCCTGAGACAGAGTAGATTGTTTAAAAGTTGAATGTAGAGCGTCTTATTGATGTTGATAGGCAGACTGTTTAGAATGGGTGGATGAGTGAATGGTTTGAAGAAGATGAATGGATATAAAGTTGGATGGAATTAGGAGGACTTATTTTGATACTGTTGTGCGCAGAGGATACAGGGGAACATAATATGTAGTCTTCAGAGAGATTGTATGGTAGAGAAACTGACAGTTGGTGCCCAGGTGGCCGGCCACCTGGCCTAAGATTCTAATTGCTGCCGTGATGTCACAATGAGCAATGTTAAGTCTATGGGGAAATAGCTCAATGTTAAATCTATGGGGAAATCGTTTTTTAATTCATAGTTTAAAAAGTATGAAAGTTACAAAGTTGAAAAATACAAAGCACACATGGCATAAGCGAGACCTACGCAACAAAGTTTGAATGAAGTTTCTACGTTAAACGGTTCAAGCTGAATTGCGTGCGTTAGAAGAAGATTAATAACTAGAAATGCAATTCCAAGGAATTACCAGTGCATGAAAATGCAAAAATAGATAGATAATGTTGATATGGTTACTAAGGTGTAGCTAGGGTAAACATGGTGGTTGCATAGTTTACAGAGAGTTGATAGTGTGAAGGTAGACAGTTTAAAGCTGAAACACTCCAGTTCTAACTTAACTAATGATTTCTATTCATGTTAAAATGTTGATTAGCTAACTTAGCTAATGATTTCTAACAGTTATGCTAAAAATGCTAACTATGTTAGCAATGCTAACTTTACTAACAATGCTAACCAGGTTGATTAGCTAACTTAACCGATGATTTCTAGCAGTAATGCTAAAAATGCTAACTATGCTAACAATGCTAAATTTGCTAACAATGCTTACCAGGTTGATTAGCTAACTTAGTTGATGATTTTTTGCAGTTATGCTAAAAATGCTAACAATACTAACCATGCTAACAAGCTAACTTGCTAGTGAGGACTTTTATTTTGAAACATTTGTTGCTAGGGTATCCACGGTGGCCACTATCAGGAAACAAGAAGTTACTGCAGTATAATCATGTTGGTTACTATGGAAACGAGCAATGTTAAGTCTATGGGGGAAATTGTAATAGTTTTTAACTAATAGTTTAAAAAGTATAAAAGTTTCAAAGTTGAAAAATACATCCCTCCGATGTCCTAAGTAAGATCTACGTAACACAGTTTGAATGAAGTTTCTACGTTAAACGGTTCAAGCTGAATTGCGTGCGTTAGAAGAAGAATAATAAGAAGTTGAAGTAGAAGACTAGGAAGAACAGTACAGTGCATTTTCATGCACTGTAATAAGAAGAAAAGGAAGAACAGTACAGTGCATTTTCATGCACTGTAATAATATTACTATGGCACTACAACAAAACAATCATTCATACACTAATACTGATTAGAAAAACAAAAGGGCAGACACTAAGAATCTACAGGTACATACATACATTATAGACTCAACATCTTTCATTATAATTTTTAGGTGTGCGTAGGTGTGCAGTGTGGCGCTGGTGGTTTTGGGGTGGTGTATTATGGGTATTGAGCATCTTGGAGGAATAGGTGATATACAGTTGAGGCCTCAATTATCAGCCCCCCTGAAATTTTGTAACATTACTCAAAAATTCTCCCTACAATGTGCATTGACTGTTTACCTAAAGATTCCAAGGAATAGGCCTACCCATGGAGGTATTATAAGAACTGGAGAAAGTGAACAAGTCCTGCCCCCATTCATTTCAATGGGAATGCTAGGCTAGTGAAAATTGCCAAAATTGAACGATTTTTTCGGGCTTCAACATGGCGTTTCAAGGGGCTTGTTTCCGGTGCCGTTTTACTTAGCCAATTAAGTGCCAGGTTACTGATTTACGTAAGGTACAGAAGGAGAGCTCGTGCCCACACTAAGCTCGTGCATGAGCTGAGAGTGGAACAGCCACCAATCAGCATGAGGAAAACTATGGGAAAACGGCACCGGACATGATGTATTTCTGAAAAATGGCGACGAGGAAGTGCCTTGCTAATCGGCGAAGCTAGTCAGTCAAATCCTGACCCCCTGGGCCTACCGGCACTTGAACACCTGTCTGACAGGGGACTGCCTTTACAGGCATGCTGAAGATGAAAGAAATCAGCCTGGACCTCAGAAAGAAAGTCATTGAGGCCTATACTATGGCGGAAAGCTATACTGTAATTTCTAGATGCATCAGTCTCTTCAACAGGTGTGCAAGGCATCATTATACAGTATAAAGAGTTCCAAATTTGTGCAAAACAAACCTAGGTGTGCATGAAAATGCTAAATATCTCAATCTCTAGAGAGAAAAAAATCATCATGTGTTTCTCTATGGCAAGTCACGTTCATAATACGGTTTTGAGATCCTAGCAAACTCCTGTATGGTATCCAATTCAAGATTCATATTGCAATTGCATCCAAATTTGTTTGACAAATAAACACTTTTTTTGCGTTTACTTTGTTCATTGCAATGCAGTAAAAAAATATTATAGAGAATCATCATATGTACCAGGCAAACAAGTCAGGTCAGATCAGCTAGTGTCACAAATATGGAGTGCAAAAAGTGTCAAAAAGTCATTTCTCAGCACTAAATAAAAATGGCCATTTATTTCTGGAAGGCACACACCAGATATTTCAGTAAATTACTCAGCCCCACAGTATACCTCCACCATGGTTCTTATATTGCCATTTTCGGGACAGTCAGGCCTACACAAACAAGTCATGTCGGGCTGTCAGCTTGCTGTGGTGAGATACAAGTCAAAATGTAAGAATCTGTGTAGTATGCTTTTCAAATTTTTATTATTTAAAAATCTACATCAAATCAATGCAAGTATTTATACAGATCTGTGTAGCCTAGACTGTGCTGAAAAAAACAATATGTGGCACTTACAATGACCAGGATAAATGCTTCTAACTAGAAGTAGTGAAAATGCCCTTAAAACAGCTTAGGGCTCATAGGGTTAAACTGGAGCTGTTTGGGCACATGGATGTTGCCTATGTTTGCCGAAAAAAGGGAAGGTCCACAACCATAACAATACAGTTCCCACAGTGAAGCATGGTGGTGGGAGCATCAAGTTATGGGGCTGTTCTGCTATCTCATGCACAGAGAGCCTTGTTTGGGTGCATGGGATCATGAAAAAGAAAAAATAATGTTGACATTTTGAGGGATAACATCAAGACGTCTGCTCTTGGTCTAGGCTTAGGTCGCCACCAGTGGGGTATCCTACGAAGCAAGTTAGACATGTCTAGGCTATCTAGACATATCGAGGCTGCACAAAGCCTTAACTCGGGTATTAAAGGAACCGTATGTAGGAAATGTATTTCAATTAGTCATAAAATGGCCCTGATATGTCATTAGACATTTAGAAATCATGCTAATTTCAAATACTTACATCACTGACAACAGTAGTCCGGCCAAGATACTGTCATTTAAAAGTGAAGTTGCAGCCCTCAACTGATGTTGATGTTGTTATGTTGTGTTTTGGTTTGATGCGCCGCCCTACACTTATCTACGAATCACGAAGTCAGTAGTATTTCGCCATCCGGGTTGCCAGCTATGCTATTTACCACCAGGGGCGCCTGCAGGAATTAATGCTATGGTACGCACACCAATCAACACCCCCCGAAAATATTTTTCTGATATTGTACAAAATTTGTCCGTTTCTCGGTTTTAGGTTTGTGTTTTGGGGGGGAGGGTCCCGCGTGCTGTCTGTTGCGCGTGCGGGCATTTGTTCATTCACTGCGCATGCGGGCTTTTGTCCATTTGCGCCGTTTCGGTCATGGGCCTTCCCCGGGTGGGCTTGCGCATCATGTCTGGGCTGCGCGCCTGGGTGGTGTGGCTGGGTGCTCTGGGCCGGTCGGGGTCCGTTCGCGGGTGGCGTTGCCCGTCCGCGGGGGGCCTCCCGTCGCCGTCTGTAGATGGGGGGGGGGTGGGGTTCGTGTCGGCTCCATTCGCCAGTGGCTCTGCGTGGACGTATATTGGCGGTCTGGCTGGGGCATGCGGTCTGATCAGATGTGCACGGCTGTGCATTTAGTGGGATGGGGGGGACGGGGGAGGTGGGAATGCTGGGAGTGGATGGCGGAGGGGAGGGCTGTTGCGGCATTGTATTTGGATTGGGCTCGCGGTCCGGGCCTTCTTGGGGTGGTGTTTCTAGAGTGGAAGTCCAATGGTTTTAACGATTTTAATTACATTACACCAATGTCCAATGATTTTAACGATTTTAATTACACTACATCGCCTCCCTACGCCTCCCGACCCTGTCAACAGGATGACAGGATGACACGTCCAAAGACATGAAGCATTCTGGACTTTTGCTCTGGGGGCGCTGCTTCCGGGGGGCCTGGGCGGCGGGTCGGATCAGACTGTGTGTCCTGGTCGGGCCGTGGTGTGTGTTCGCGCGGTGTTGTGGTTGGGGTCGGGCTGGCGCGGGCCCCGTTCTCTCTGCTCGCGGATGGTGGTGGGGGGTGTCTGCGGATGGGTGGCGCCGCCTGTGGGCGGACTCTGGCTGGCCATGCTCGGCCATGCTGCTCCGGCGCGCGGTTCAGAGGTGGTGTGTGGGTTCGCCTGGGGGGGGGGCATTGGGGGGGGGCATTGTGGGTGGGTGGATGTTGCGTGCGTGGTGGGTGGGTGGATGTTTGCATGCGTGGTGGACGATGTGCGGGATGCCTCTTCGGGTTTAACTGGGTAACCTATTCCTACGCACCTGTCCCCACAAAAGAGGTGTGTAAAAGCGTTTTGTAAACCCTCTATAGCATAACCATTTATATCACCATTGATATACTTATTAATACTTAATATGACTTACAGTAATACTAACACACTCTATTTCTCTTCCCTTTCCCCTATACCTCACCTGTGAGGTAAACCATTACCAGCCATCAACCATCTCTGTGCCTGTCCCTCATCACACCTGAAGTCACATCCCTCTGACTGCCCTACCATCGCCATTGCCTTCGCCATCCCTATGACTGCCCTAACATCGCCTGCTGTGATTCCCTGCCCGAATCTTTGGCCCTCGGATCCCAGCGACCCATCACCTTCCGAAATAACTAATGGACAATTTATTCCCTACACTGGACTATTTGAACTTTCATTGTCATTGTAGCTTTCAAACTACAAATGACTGTACTTTAACTGACCCAAGGCAGATGGGTTGGGCCCTTGAGTCGTGGGTCTGTCTGAGGTTTCTTCCTATATGTATCTCCAATTCTAGGGAGTTTTTCCTTGCCCCTGTTACTCATGGGCTCTCTTTGAATGTCTAACACTCTGTAAAGCGCCTTGAGACATGTGTAATGTATTGGCGCTCTATAAGCAACATTAAATTGAAATTGAAATTGCATTGGTCGGCAAAAAAAGTTGCCTACATAGTATAACATCCACATGCAATAATACAATACAATACTCATTTGGACAACATTACACAGCTAAGTTACTGCTAAGTTACGTTTAGTTTTGTCCAAGCATTAACGTCTGGTGTTAAACAGTGTTGTAATGCTAGTCTAACGTTCCGACAAGCACACAAATTGTCTACCTAGCTTGTTATTGCCCATCTGGAATCTCCTCTAGCTTTCCTGCCTCCATCTTCCATTCTTTCTCTTTTCGTTGTTTAACCCTCTAACCGCCCGTGTTTTTTTGGATTTTTGCATAAAAAATTCAAAAGGCCATGGCTTGAAAGTGGTCAGAGATAAAGTCCTACTGTAAATGTGAAAATCATTGAGTATGAACTAAAGTTTATAAAAGGAGTACATTTACTCATCTAATTTGCATATTATGACGTCACAGGATGGCAATAGCGTCAAATTATGCACATTTCAGTAAATACTGATTGTTGAACACATTTGAGCAGTTTTACTTTGATTTTTGTAATTTCTCCGACATAACAAACAAACAGGACCACAGCCACATGTAAACCAACAATAGTAAACTATTAGTATTACCACAATCCCTATGTTACTATATAATAAAGTAGCCTGGTCAAATCAGTTCCTATCGCGGATGACTTTGTAGTTCTTCAGAGCCCTATTTTTACTAGACCTGCTGTCTGTACCATGTCAATTACAGACACTATCATCATGATTATCACTGGCACCAAGCACACCATGCTTATTTGAACCCTTTGGTCAACATTGCTGCAGGTAAACATTGACGTACACACGCAAAGACCCACCTCCATTCACAGACGCATCTTGACTGTCACTGCCAATGAACGACCGATCATAATCTCCAAAAGGCAGATATTCTCCTTCAGAATCAGAGTAGGTGAATGGCAGACTCAAGACTTCATAACACACGACTTTGTTTTTTAACATTTGCCGTTTTTCTGCTTCAATTTGTGCATAGCGATCGCGCATTTCACTTCCGCATTATAAACAGGAAATGCGTCTTTTTTTTTTGTTTCTCGCGAGTAATGCAGGCACTTCCTGAAAACTTTTTTACTCGAATTTGGGCTTGAATCGAAGCTCTGGATGTCTGCCAACTAGTGGTGGAGAGTACAAAGGCGATTTGTCACCCTACTCGGATCTACCGTCTGTTTTAATCAGTGATGTTGCTTGTCGCCGTACGGCGCCTTGGGCGGTTAGAGGGTTAAAAGAACTTGCGATATCCATGATGAGCATTTAAGTTAGTGATTTAGCGTCACATTGTGTTCTGATAACCATAATAGATAGCCGAGTAAAAGAAAACAACAAGTAGCCTAGTTGCGCGCCTGCGTGCGTAATCTCTCCTGCTGAAATGAATTATGCGCGTGGATATACAGTAGCTCTGCATTAAGTTAATTTTGATAACGTGTTGACTAACTTCATATAGAAAATTGTAAATAGCCTGATGGCATGCGGCTAATGGGATACTGTGCATAGTTGGGAAGTTATGGTAGGCCAATTTGATGTGAATACACACGCACCAGGGTAATTTTCTCTCCTTGGTGAGTAGTCTCAAGGTACGCACGGTGCGTACGGCCGTACGCCTGCAGGCGCCACTGTTTACCACCATAGACAGCTGCCGCTACAAACGTATCAGATAAAAAATGTCTAACGTTATGGAACCTAAAAGACCTTGTTATGAATCAGAAATATGTCGAAATAAAACAAGGATTTAGGAGATTGATACGGCTGAAAACGGAGAATAATTAGAAGACAGACGTCACTGTTGATAATTTGCTCCCGGACAGGTACAGATTCATTAGTTTGGCTGACTTACTTGTAGGCTAAATGGCATGGATTAAAGTGAAAAAAACTCATCTGACTGAAAACATTTTGTCCAAAAAAAAAAATAATTTGACACACGCAAGTGAGGCAAATCAAAGGGCCTTGTCAGTATTCTGCCCTGGGACTGTGTTTATTTGTAGCCCTCTGCTGTGGGGTGTCCTACGAAGCAAGTTAGACAAATCTAGGTTATCTAGACATATCGAGGCTGCACAAAGCCTCAACTCGGGTATTAAGTTAAGTGATCCTACGACAGCAGGTATGTGATAAATTTGTCAAACTAGGCTTTCAGCTCAGATCTGTGCGCGTTCTCGTGGTTGGGGTGATTTTGACCAATCGGGAAACGTGGAGACGCACAAGACAGCCTAGGTTTAAAAACGATTACTTCCGCATTTATGAGCGTCATACCCATTAGAAGAGGTGACGAAATGTTCAGCAGAATTTCGGACCTCAACCGCTGGCTGTCAGAGTGGTGTGCCAATAACAATGTGGGCTTCATTGATAATTTTAGCTCCTTCTTGGGGAAGCCTAGACTGTTGAAAAGAGACGGTATCCACCCCACTCCGGAGGGTGCTGTTCTCCTTTCAAGGAACATAGACCATCACCTAACCGAGGCTAGTTCCTGACAAACCAGAGGTTAGTCCAGGCAGCAGAGATATTGTCTTACACAGATCTCTGTCGTCCCAGAGTCACCCAGATAGGCCAACACAGGGCCAAATAGAAAGGGTGTCTGTACCAAAGTTGTCTCGTGCTCGATCCATTAGGGGAATTGATTTTAGCAATCTTATTCAAATAAAAACATCCTCGATTACACAATCCCCCCAAAAAACGCAACTTAGGCTTGCTTTACTTAACATTCGATCATTATCAAGTAAGACCCCCTTGGTTAATGAAATTATTACTGACAACCACATAGATGTAATGTGCCTCACTGAAACCTGGCTTAAACCAGATGAATACCTTCCATTGAATGAGTCCACACCTCCTTCCTATCTAAACCACCATGTACCACGCCATACTGGCAGGGGTGGTGGAGTAGCTACAATTTATCACTCTAGCCTTCTCACATCTCCCAAACCCGCACATAAGCTTACATCTTTTGAAGTCCTAATTCTTAATTTTATACATCCAGACTGGAAAACTAATCTGCCTGTAACCGTGGTCACACTTTATAGACCCCCAGGCCCCTACACTAATTTCCTAGAAGAATTCTCTGATTTTCTTTCCACTTTAGTTGTCCAAACAGAAAAAATACTTATATTGGGTGATTTTAATATTCATATGGATAATGTGAACGATAGTCTCACAATTGCATTCCAATCTCTAATTGACCATCTCGGCTTCTCCCAAAATAGTACCTAACTCCACTTACTACTATAGTCGCAGCCTATCTGAAAAAACGACTGCAGACTTTCTAGAACAAATTCCACTAACCCTTTCCACATCTGTGACTCAGGATATATTAGAGGGCCCTTCTCCTAAAACAGAAGGTCCTTCCCTTAACTCAGCAGAGGTCGATTTACTAACTGATAATGTAATGAATGCACTACACTCAACCCTAGACTCTGTAGCACCACTCAAAAAGAAAACAAGGAAACAAACAAGACACGCTCCATGGTATACATCAGAGACTAAAACCCTTAAGCAAAAAACACGCAAACTAGAGCAAAAGTGGCGCACCACTAAAATGGAAGTGTTTCGCCAAGCATGGAGAGATAGCCTCATCGCTTACAAACAAGCACTTAACAAGGCCAAGTCAGCTTACTATTCCTCACTGATTGAAGAAAATAAAAACAATACAAAATTTCTTTTTAGCACAATCTCCCGCTTAACGAAGAGCCATAATGAAGTAAGCCAATCTATTCCTTTAAGCTTAGATAGTAATGATTTTATGAACTTTTTTAATGATAAAATTGAAACAATTAGAGTTAAGATCAACAACCAGTCAGTTTCACCAAATACACATACTCCATTGCCAAATAATAGTGAAAACATAACAGAATCACAGATGCAACCTAGCACAACATTTAATTCATTTACACCTATTGACACATTAGAGCTCACCTCCACAATTTCCTCATCAAAATCTGCAACTAGTCTGCTAGACCCTATTCCCACTCACCTTCTTAAGACCGCCCTCCCCCTCCTCGATAATACGTTACTTCAGATTCTAAATAATTCAATGTTATTAGGACATGTTCCACAGCAGTTTAAGATGTCTGTTATCAAGCCATCACTCAAAAAACCTAGCCTTGACCCTAACATCCTAGCTAACTATAGGCCTATATCTAATCTCCCTTTTATATCAAAAATACTTGAAAAAATAGTATCCAAACAAATTAGCGCCTTCTTACAAACTAACAAAATTCAAGAACTGTACCAATCTGGCTTTAGAGCCCACCTCAGCCTTAGTTAAAGTGTTTAATGACCTCCTTATTGCTGCTGATAACGGCTATGCATCAATACTAGTCCTCCTTGACCTCAGTGCTGCTTTTGACACCATAGATCATGACATACTACTCCACAGGCTTGAACATTCCATAGGTATCAAAGACTCTGCACTTGCTTGGTTTAGATCATACCTTACTAACCGCCAACAATTTGTACAGGTCCATAATGAACCATCCTCCCAGACTATGGTTAAATATGGAGTGCCTCAAGGCTCAGTACTAGGGCCCCTATTATTTTCTCTTTATATGCTTCCTCTAGGTTCTATAATTAGAAAACATGGCATTGATTTCCATTCTTATGCAGATGATACACAATTATATATTTCCATAAAGCCCGATGAACCAACCCCGTTAGCCAAACTCAACACATGTCTGAGAGACATAAAAATTTGGATGACTAATAACTTCCTGCTATTGAACTCAGATAAAACAGAAGTTATGGTTTTAGGTCCTAAGAAGACTAGGGATATCCTATCCACATCACAGGTTACATATAGTGATCTCTCACTGACCTCATCCACAAGTGTTAAAAATCTAGGAGTTAGAATTGATCAAGAACTTCTACTCAATAGTCACATAAAGCAGATCACAAAAACCTCATTTTTCCATTTAAGGAACATTTCAAAGATAAGGAAGTCCTTATCCTTACCAGACGCTGAAAAATTAATCCACGCTTTTGTCACTTCCAGGCTAGACTATTGTAATGCGCTATACGCCGGCTACAATAATACCTGTCTAAAAAGCCTACAGCTTATACAAAACGCAGCTGCTCGCACACTCACTAGGACCAAAAAATATGAACATATTTCCCCCATCCTAGCATCTCTACATTGGTTACCTGTTAAAAGTCGCATTGACTTCAAAATTCTACTTCTCACATACAAAGCCATAAATGGAAGAGCACCCGAATATATTAAAGATCTTCTAGTCCCATATAATCCACCTAGACCCTTACGATCACAAAATACTGGACTTCTTGTAATTCCAAGAATTTCAAAAACTACAGTAGGAGGCAGAGCCTTTTGTTACCGCGCACCCCTCCTCTGGAATAATCTTCCTCCCTCAATTCGATTAGCAGACACCCTCCCTATTTTTAAGTCTAGACTTAAAACATATCTCTTTAGTGCTTCCTATAGTTAGGTATGGTGCAGTGTGGAACTTCAACCACCTCAGGGTCTTACTGGAACGGACCACCTCTGCTGTGGGCTTGTGTGACTGGTGCCCCAGTCATGCATCCCATGGTGGCTACTGACCACACCTGATCTGGTGCTGACCACCCTCCACCATGCCTTAGTTATGCTGCTTTAGCATTGCGCTGTCATGGACTTCTTATGTGGCATGCCGTACAACTCCTCTTCTCCCCTCTCCCTCTGTCTCTCTCAACTCTCCCTCTTTCCTTCTCTCCCTGTCCTGTCCTCTATAGTGTAGCTTGGGGGGGAGGGTCCCGCGTGCTGTCTGTTGCGCGTGCGGGCATTTGTTCATTCACTGCGCATGCGGGCTTTTGTCCATTTGCGCCGTTTCGGTCATGGGCCTTCCCCGGGTGGGCTTGCGCATCATGTCTGGGCTGCGCGCCTGGGTGGTGTGGCTGGGTGCTCTGGGCCGGTCGGGGTCCGTTCGCGGGTGGCGTTGCTCGTCCGCGGGGGGCCTCCCGTCGCCGTCTGTAGATGGGGGGGGGGGGGGGGGGGGGGGGGGTTCGTGTCGGCTCCATTCGCCAGTGGCTCTGCGTGGGCGTATATTGGCGGTCTGGCTGGGGCATGCAGTCTGATCAGATGTGCACGGCTGTGCATTTAGTGGGATGGGGGGGACGGGGGAGGTGGGAATGCTGGGAGTGGATGGCGGAGGGGAGGGCTGTTGCGGCATTGTATTTGGATTGGGCTCGCGGTCCGGGCCTTCTTGGGGTGGTGTTTCTAGAGTGGAAGTCCAATGGTTTTAACGATTTTAATTACATTACACCAATGTCCAATGATTTTAACGTTTTTAATTACACTACATCGCCTCCCTACGCCTCCCGACCCTGTCAACAGGATGACAGGATGACACGTCCAAAGACATGAAGCATTCTGGACTTTTGCTCTGGGGGCGCTGCTTCCGGGGGGCCTGGGCGGCGGGGCGGATCAGACTGTGTGTCCTGGTCGGGCCGTGGTGTGTGTTCGCGTGGTGTTGTGGTTGGGGTGGGGCTGGCGCGGGCCCCGTTCTCTCTGCTCGCGGATGGTGGTGGGGGGTGTCTGCGGATGGGTGGCGCCGCCTGTGGGCGGACTCTGGCTGGCCACGCTCAGCCATGCTGCTCCGACGCGCGGTTCAGAGGTGGTGTGTGGGTTCGCCTGGGGGGGGGGGGCATTGTGGGTGGGTGGATGTTGCGTGCGTGGTGGGTGGGTGGATGTTTGCATGCGTGGTGGACGATGTGCGGGATGCCTCTTCGGGTTTAACTGGGTAACCTATTCCTACGCACCTGTCCCCACAAAAGAGGTGTGTAAAAGCGTTTTGTAAACCCTCTATAGTATAACCATTTATATCACCATTGATATACTTATTAATACTTAATATGACTTACAGTAATACTAACACACTCTATTTCTCTTCCCTTTCCCCTATACCTCACCTGTGAGGTAAACCATTACCAGCCATCAACCATCTCTGTGCCTGTCCCTCATCACACCTGAAGTCACATCCCTCTGACTGCCCTACCATCGCCATTGCCTTCGCCATCCCTATGACTGCCCTAACATCGCCTGCTGTGGTTCCCTGCCCGAATCTTTGGCCCTCGGATCCCAGCGACCCATCACCTTCAGAAATAACTAATGGATTACTAATGGACAATTTATTCCCTACACTGGACTATTTGAACTTTCATTGTCATTGTAACTTTCAAACTACAAATGACTGTACTGTAACTGACCCAAGGCAGATGGGTTGGGCCCTTGAGTCGTGGGTCTGTCTGAGGTTTCTTCCTATATGTATCTCCAATTCTAGGGAGTTTTTCCTTGCCCCTGTTACTCATGGGCTCTCTTTGAATGTCTAACACTCTGTAAAGCGCCTTGAGACATGTGTAATGTATTGGCGCTCTATAAGCGACATTAAATTGAAATTGAAAAATTGAGCGGTAGCGAAATCTAGGGTGGTCTTTTTTAGTGTCTAACCTATAACATCAAAAAGTCGATGGTCATCAGATATTGTATGGCATGCATGTCCATAGTAGTGACATATTTGCACGCACAACATAGTTAAAAGCGCCTTCGAGATTCAAAATGTTTGCAGAGGCGGGGCTGGACCTGTTCAAAGTAGACAGCTATTCAATACTGCACACTGTTGCTTATTAAGAGTGCTCCGAGGGCCGGCCATAGCCCGTTGGCCAAATAGGGGGTTGGGGGTGTCACTGTCACCCCCGAGAAAATTTATTAAATACTGTTATGTAAATGCATAAATTCTGTGCACTTTCAGTCAGAGATTAGGGCCAGCATTATGCCTAAAATGCATGTATGTCTCCAAAACATTGAAAACAATTAAAACTCACAGCCATTGGTTAACCGTCAGATAGGCCTCTGTTATTGAGGATTTGGAATAATTGATTTGAAATGTAATATGCTAAAGAATTCTGATGTTTTCTGATGTCAGGATATAATTTGGTGTAACTTTACTTAGTGTGATTAGGTGACATGTTGTTTAATTAAAGGTGCATGTCACTTTAAGACGTTTTAGTTGTTGGGTAAGAACGTGATGCACGGCAGAAATGTTAGGAGTTCCACGGTATTTCTGACCGTGTTGGTCGTGTCAATTGTATGAGAACTGTGCTGTTTGTTACAATTAACATTCAAGAATATTAACTGGAAGACAACACGTTTTTAAAAGAACACGCGTCAGTCATAGGACTCCCCTTATATTTCGTTTATTGGAAACGGACCTACTAGTCAGGGAGCCATGGGGTCAGACCTGGCTTTGTCGGTTAAAGTTTTTTTTTTTTGCAGAATCTAGTAGACTAGGGGTACCTCTTTAAGATTTAAGAGGGTGCCCGGTGATATCCCTTGGGCAATTTCGTATATTAAGCCTTTCTTGTCCAATGTGTTGACTATAAGGCGGATATACTACAGGTGAATAGGGTAAAAAAATTAACAAGCAGATATCACTATGAAACTTAACCAGTTGATTACTTAGATCAATATGAAAAATACATGTATTACAAGTTTTCTTAAATTTAATGTTTGAATATGCAAATTAGGTATGATGTAATTAAATATGCGCTGATTTGCATAAACGTAAAAAGATCAAATCTGAACATTGGATAAAGCCAGTTTCAATTTTTTTCTTTTCATTTTGTTGACATAAGAGATGAAAAGTATTTTAGAGAGGGAATTATGGATATCTCATTTAGTTATTCAGTAAATCAGAAAATACTATACCAGCCTTTAAAAAATCCATTTTCGCCATGTTTTTTGGAATAAAATGTCATGTAAATCAGGCTAAGAATAATATATCAACAAACCCCTCTGCAAAAACCTTCTAAACATGGTTAGGTATAAGACTGAAAAGTTTGGTGTATGTAGATGCTTGTGAAGTGGAGATTTTGTTCTCCGAGTGAGAGAGGAAACTCATCCATATCCGCCTTATATTCAACACATTGGACAAGAAAGGCTTAATATACGAAATTGCCCAAGGGATATCACCGGGCACCCTCTTAAATCTTACAGAGGTACACCTACTCTACTAGATTCAGCAAAAAAAAAAACTTTAACCGACAAAAGTGAAGTGTTCCTTTAAGGTTCTCGTGAGCTTTTGGCAGACCTGGGGCCTCATTTATAAAACTTTGCGCAGGATGTACGCCAGAAGATGGCGTGCGCTCAAAACTCAGAAAGTGCGTGCGCACAGAAATATTCTGATTTATAAAATCGTGCGCACGCACGTTCCACGCCAATTTCCCTTTATAAATCAAGCTCTACTCTACATTTGCGGCACCTGTGCGTACCTCAAGACACACCCATAATTGCTTATAAATATTCAGCGAAACGCCCTTAATGAATATTGATGTCTGTGGACAACATGCCAAAAACAGCGGGAAAGACAAAAAACGCAACTTCATTGACTGTTTGTGGGTTCATAAATGGCGTGAGCAGCCACCGTTTCAGCGGATATCCACTGTCACCTACAACATAACTTGAATGAGTAAAGGGTGAATGTTTAGAAATGGTCGAAAAATTGGCATTGCTACAAATTCTTTTAGGATTTACACACAGGATTTAAACACGATTCGCCCGCACCTACAGTAGAAGCCACCATCGCGCACAGCTCCAGCATTCAGTCTGCGCCCAACGCTGCTACAGTATGTCTCAATATGAATCAGGCCAACATTTGTAAGCAACATGTCCATGTCACATATATAACTTGGACATTGAGGGAATGAAAATGCTTCCTGTTAACAAAGGCACATTTATTTTCACTCGGTGGTCTTATAGCAATATGATAGCAGTCAATAGCACGGATCACATTTGGGAAATTAGACTGCGTTTTTATTTGCCTGTTCACCATGTAAGGAAAGTTGATGTAGTTTGGTGATGAAGCAGTTACACCTCCTAACACGTCTGGCAAAATTCGGCTGAAGGTTGGCTATTCCAGTCCGGTCAGCCAGTTCTCGATTCAGCCAGTGGCAAGAAAGCCGATGCAAGTCAGCACTTACTGTATATAGCCTACCATTTGCAAGCTAACAAGCAACATGTTTGAGCCTTGATTATTGACAAATAACAAAACATGCATGAAAGCCATAAGTGGATAATTAACAAAACATACATAGGCATAGCCTATCAGCATGTCTTTCTCGCATCAAATAAGATGGATTTTTTGACGGGCGCACGAAACAACAATCAACCACGTTTTAGATTTTAAACAGGATTAGGTTAAGGCAGTTATGTCATTGATGCGCGTCATTGCGCGATGTTATGCTTGTGTTAAACTTCAATTATTGAACCAATTTCGGGTCGTTGTACCTGTTTCCTCCTGAGGTCGCAGTTTCTGCTTTTCCCTTTTTTGTGCGTACGCATGGGTCAGAGCTTGCGTGGAGGTGCGCACATTTTCCCGTCAAGTTCACGTTTTATAAATACCAAAGCTTGCGTAGAACGAGGCGTACGCATTCTTTTGTGCGTACGCATCGTTTATAAATGAGGCCCCAGACCAGTCACTAAGCCATGGGGTCAGGTTGCAACCAACCCAGGTCAGACCTGGTTTTGTTGGTTAAAGTTTTTTTTTTTGCTGAATCTAGTAGAGTAGGTGTACCTCTTTAAGATTTAAGAGGGTGCCCGGTGATATCCCTTGGGCAATTTTGTATATTAAGCCTTTCTTGTCCAATGTGTTGAATATAAGGCGGATATGGATGAGTTTCCTCTCTCACTCGGAAAACAAAATCTCCACTTCACAAGCATCTACATACACCAAACTTTTCAGTCTTATACCTAATCATGTTTAGAAGGATTCTGCAGAGGGGTTTGTTGATATATGATTCTTAGCCTGATTTACATGACATTTTATTCCAAAAAACATGGCGAAAATGGATTTTTTAAAGGCTGGTATAGTATTTTCTGATTTACTGAATAACTAAATGAGATATCCATAATTCCCTCTCTAAAATACTTTTCATCTCTTATGTCAACAAAATGAAAAGAAAAGCAGCCGGTCGTAGCAGTTAATAATCACTGTAGTCAATGGAAGTAGCTACACCAGACGCAACAGTGGCGCGTACATTCGAAAAAAATAGACCCATCTTCTAAAATGGATTTTACGCGTCGCGAACGGAACGCTTCAGTTACGCATCTGGTGTAGCCCCCCTGTAATAGTGGCGTGGCGCAGACACACACTTTTCCGTTGTCTGTCTCTGCGTTTCGGGGGCACCCGACTCTATTAATAATGACCGAAAGTAGGCTATATCCATGTTCTTTTTGACTATTCATCTTTAAGCTCCCCAACACTGCCGACCTCTAAGTAGTCTAATTTGATGAGATCGGGGAACTAGCGAGTGCGGACAAGAAGTCATCGCAAACAACGCAGAACTTTACGCAGTTAGTGCGTGGATGTCCTGAAGCTATTCTATAGCTTACTATTACAACTGGCGAAACTACTGTTTATTTTCATTTTACATTTATGAAGAATAATTAGCCCAAATCATAGTCTAATTAAACCGAAAAAACGACAGCTTTCCTGAACTTCTGCAAAGCTTGTTTAACCTACAAAAGCCTAATAGGCTATGTTAAGCACGCGGCTCCAAAGTAGGCTATAAATCAAGACTGTTCTTTCATCTGTTTCAATTGGCCTTTCTCTCGTTTATTATTGTATCATTATGATGATGATGATGATATTATTAGTAGTAGCAGCCTAATAGTGGCAGTAGCCTAATGTTCATCAACGCAGTTGCACGAACGCATTTATTTATTTGCGCACAACGAAGATTTTAACATAGGCTAAAACACAGGCCTATCACAAAGCAGGGTTCAAGGTTCAACAAGAGGTGTAACCATCACTGCAGCTTGCAAGGGAGATCGCGCAGCGCCCCGCAGAGAATGTCTACAAGACTTACCTCAAGTTCACCGTAATTTCGCAAGATTTAAGTCAGGCGTTGAGTCTTCTCTCATCCAAAGTTATGCACAGGTCACTCCAGTGATGACTTGAACGCTTATAATAAGCGGACTCTGGCAACACTGGTGTAGTCCTATCCAAAAAAATCCAGCTTCAAACTGCTAAACAAAATGATTGTTTGGCCAAAAGTGAGCCTATTCCGACCGAGAAAAGGTGAATTCAGATCAGGCAAGCATAGGTAGGCTAGAAGTTTGTTGTAATCCTGTTGCTTTGCATTTTCATTTCGGTTCAAAACGAGCAAAGTAGAATCCACACAACACCTTTCAACTTCAAAGAAAAAGTCCACCGACATGCTAAAATACTTCTTTACTTCTTTTCGCTACCAAGGGGGCAGGCATATTCCCGGAAGTAGAAACACGAAATGAGCTGGTGATCAACGCTCTGCTAACTCCCTTGGACGGCCATAGATTTCAGATTTTTTTGCGATCCCATAACTTCATGTAACATGAGCCCTTTGTCTCCCTTATAGCTTCTGTGTATTCTATATAGGGTATCGAAGGCAAAATTAATTCACATCTTCCCCGTATATTACGTTGGTTTCCCGTAAAGAAGTATTTTAGCATGTCGGTTGTAGGGAAGCTAACGTTCGAGGGGAGATTCCCCGTAATGTTTGGATAAGAAGCTGAGCCTGCACGAAAACCATGACGGAAAGTCATTCGCAAGATCAGTGAAAATGCTTGTAGCCTACGGTAGCCTACTGTTTGATAGGGTAAAGCACTACCTAGAGGCAAGTGAACATAATGATAATATTAAAAACGAACGTTAAAGGAGAATTCCGGTGTGAAATTGAGCTTAACTGTACCGAAACATGTTAAGGTGTACTCACACGTGTTTTAGACGCACTTTCACTCACCCCCAGCATTCCGAACTCCTCCGTTTTCAGCCTAGCTTACAGTAGGCTTGAATCTATTAGATTGGGCATTACGTAGCCTATGCAGCTAAATCGCTATTTTTAAACCATTAAAAAGGTTCCAAGTAACTCCACACTGCATTGGTAGACTTCTTGAGGGTCCTGACATTTAAAACGAGATACTGAGAACTTTGGAAATGCACAGGAAGTTTATTAAAAAAAGACTGTTTACAAGCAGTGCCTTCATAGAATCTCTCCGCTGGGCGCCATCTTGGAATCAAGTCGCGATAAGCTGACTGACGAGCACGCCCTTCTACTTCCGGTCTATGGGACCTATTTCACGATTTTTTATGCATGGGAGTCAATGGAGAGATAACAATTATTTGTTGGTCCCGTTCGAGTTGGACTGTGCATTTCACATATGATGTGTGGGAATTTAAAAGATAATTTTTCACATTAATAAAGTTCTGTTTTTCGTTAGACTTTAAAAGTTATGTACGTTTTGTGCGAATCCGTTCAGTGTCTACATCCCTCGTCTCAAACAATGCACGTCACCAACTAGCAAACGAGAGGCTGGCTAGTTAGCTAGCTATTATGCTAGTTAACGGTTACATCTTGCTGCCAGCTAAGTCACTTAACAGTAGTGTTTGTACAGTCTATGAATGAAATACAACTTATCTGATGTGTTTAATCCTCTGACTCATGATATTTTCATCGGCAAGGAGGAAGCTCAAATAAGACCTGTTGCTGGCGCCCGTGGCTGTGAATTGGTCTAACGTCACTAACGCGACTGATGTGTTTGTAGTCGTTGGAAATACGATCTTTCACAATGTTGTAATTCACTAGTTACGACATACTTTTTCATGTCTTTACATGAAAAATTGTCATTATAATTGACAAACATCATATGGGTAATTCAAGGCACAAGACAATTGGGACCAGAAAATAATTTATATTTCTCCATTGACTGCCATTAAAAAAAAATCCAAAGATAGGTCCCATGGAGGCAATAGGAAGGGGCGGGACTTCGGCTCTCTATAGAGCTCGTAAGTCACGCCCCGATTTTTCCCCTTCCGTTTTCCCCATGGGACCTTAAGCTTCAATCTTTTAACATGAGAGGGGATAGATATCTTCTGTTCCCAGTCCTTGTATGACCTGCATTACACATGCTGATTTAGGAACTAAATATGAAATGTTCATGCAAAAACATTGTCAATTTGTTCGGAGATTGTCCAGATAAATGATGTTAAAATAACGTTCGGATAACAGACTACATTTGTCGCATAAGTCACGTCACTGTCGTCGTCCCTCCAACTTTCAACAGTACCTTAGTACCTTTCCAAGTAAGATCGCTAATGTTAGTTTGTGCTAAACTCAGTATGCCTGTTTGTTTTGCTCCTCAGTGGTTCCCGAAAGACCAAAATAGCAGGAGTAGCTAGATAAAACTTATCAGGTGGGAGATATGTGCACATGAAATTAACTTATAGTTGACTTAGCTGCTAACTCGATTAGCAGCTAACAATCGTCAACAGCTAAACGCCTGGATGCTCTGTTCCCGCACCTCGACGTTGAGAGGTGACGTTGCTGTAGTTCGTTAAGTGCTCCCGCAAATATCAGTATCAAGCTTCTTCCCACTAGATTGTTACGTTATCGGTACTAAAAATTCTATAAAAAATTCAGGAACAGCATATGTGTTATTTATGACCCAATTCAAACGGGACCAAAAAAATAATTTAATTCCGCTATTGACTTACATGCATCAGAATTTCTTTTTGAGGTCCCATGTACAGGAAATCTACCGGAACTTGAATGGCGTCACCATAGACTGTAAAAAATATGGACAAAGCGTCTGTGACGTCACCCATAGATTTCTGAAGAACTCAAATGAAGCCGTTTATGGGGGGTATGGGCGGCGCCATCTTGGGAGATCATAACCACGCCCACATTCTGGCCAATCCAATCAAATGGGTGAAAGGGCGGGCTTTGTGCGAAACTGCGCCGAACAGGTGTTCTCTTCTGCTCGGCTTGTTCAGCTAAGCAGCTAATACGTTACGGTTACGAGACTGGCAAGCTAGGCTACTGCTACGTTTACTGCGAAGCCACCGAAGTCGAAGACTGATTCTAACCCACCTGAATTTGCCGGTAAGTTGAACCGTGTTCATGTATGTCTCTTAAAGGCATGTGTTCAGACATCTTATGATTATGTATCCTGCAAGCTAACCGGGTAAACTCATGTGAATAGTTAGTGCTGCTAACAAGTTAGCCTACTACAAATAATGAACGGAGTTGTGTTTGCTCCTTCTAGCAGGTGAAATAAGCTAGCTGTTAACGTTACGTTACCCCATTTACAATAAACGATAGAGAAAGTTAGACTCCACTACAGATACATTGATCTTTAGCTTAAGTGATTAACGTTACCCATCTCTGTTCTCATTTTATTATCGGTAATGTAGTTATGAAACGTTGAAACGTATGATCCTGTGACATTGAATGTGGCGGTCATTTCATTGTAACATTAACAATAATTTATGTCAACATCAAGCTCGCTTTATTCCGTCAAGTTATTGACAAAATCTTAGTCTAGTATTAGTTGTACATCATTGATGTGTTTTATGTTTTAGCAATAATCATGGGTTTCATCAGGTCCCTTTCCACAGGTGTGTTAATTAGAGATGCTCCGATCAGCATTTTTGGGGCCGATCACCGATTACCGATCATCAAAATCATGATCGGCCGATTGCCGATCACTGCCGATCACAGAATGGCAGGGGAATGAGAGTCTTTTAACAATAGTCTAGCAGAGTTTGCATCATTTGTAGAAATTAAACTAACTATGAATTAATGTAAGTGGCATAAAAGACAGTAGGCCTATAGGCTAGTCAAGATGTTGAAGAACCACCATTTATCGATTTGTATTTAGAAAATGAAATAACTTTGGCCATCTTTTCCAAATATGCAGCGAGACATAAAATGATTTCATACAAGGAGGGGGTCAGGCAGACCAACACACAGATCACCTAAATGGGATGGGACCAAATTACATTGCCTAGGCTACTTGAAAAGTATAGCTTCTAAATAGACTGACTACATTAAATGAAAAACGTGTTACATCAAAACCTACTGCCTCAAAGTGCAAAACTATGGCCTTTTCGGTTACATGTCGGCAGTCCGACATCCTGCCAGTCCGACATCCCTTTCGTCCGACATGCCGCTATTCAGACATGGTGTTATTCCGACATGCTGCCAATCCGACACATTTTAGTACCCCCATTCCGACTGTTTACAAATCCTATTTTACGTCAATTTAACGGACCCTATGAGCCGGACGGACGCAAAGTGCGTCAAAAAACACACCCATTCTTCTCTGTACATTGCTCCGCGATTATTAGTCACAGCGAGATGAGACCTATATTGCATGAAAGAGCTCAGAACCGGGGCTTTCCAACGAGACTAGACACGTGTCTGTACGACCAAGTATGAAAATAAAAATAAAATCATGAATTTAAATGAAAGTAGCCTATCATACAGTCTATATTGCTCTGCGTTCACCCACGCAGCCACGGCTCTCGCTTGAATTACTCCGAGACCAGGCATCGCACAGACATGACACGCATATCAAATGAAAGAGGAGAAACAGAGCTTTCCATTGATACCAAACACATCGATTCTTTTGTATTACAGAAACAGACGAAGTGACAAACAAATAAGAATCATATAGCTTCGGCTACGGCACTTTCGTTTGATTTACTCGTGAAACCGTGGTTAAAAAGATACGGCTTGCATGTCAGATAAAAGAGGAGAGCTAGAGCTATATCCACAGATACCAAATACAACCTTCTAGGCCATAAAACAGACGAAGTGACAGCAAAATAATAACTTAATTTAGCTCCAATTAGTCCGCGAATAATGAGACAGAGAAGAAAACTTGCCTTGTCTATAGAACTGCTTTCACTTCCCCGAGTCGTGCACGCAACAGACACATAACCATATCAAGAAGTCTTCACAATGACATTTTAAATGTGAATCTTTATTATCTTACACAATTGGATATAGTTATGACATTAATAGCCTATTAATGACCTCATGTCGGAATGGCACGTTGTTTGAAAAAAAAGTTAAATACCGCCACTGCGACCATGAAAAAAACAAATGTCGGAGTGGTGGGACTTTTTCCCATAAAAAGACATGCCTCCACTACGACAATTGGACGTCAATGTCGGAGTGCTGGTATGTCGGAATGAACGGCGGTAGCCGGCCTTTTCTCTGTTCCAAATCCCCCAAAAAAGAAATAATGTAAGATACTGTAAGCAATAAATTGCAAGTCTTTTTTTATCTTGGAATCCCCCATGACTGAAACATGCCGTTAAATGCCACCAGTTTGAGTCAATAAAGTGCGCTGTTAAGCTAGCAGGGACATTGGACAGGCGTCTGCGCTTGGGAAGCTAATATGCCTATTCTTCAGCTTGTCAATGTGGTTTGGTAACGCGGGGAGATACACATTAGGCTAGTATTTTATGCCTGCGGGGTAATATCGTGGATCAAGGCAGGTTAGGGCCGACTTACATTGCGCGATATTGCCATGTTTTCACAGTCGATGAATAAATATCCAAAGTCGGGACAGAAATCATGGTGCGGCGCGCTCCCGTGTACTCGTTTAATGTAAGGTGTTAATTGCAAGCGGTTGTAAGCCAGTCGGAGTCTTTTTCTAATTCTGCCGTTACAACAATATCAAACATGTCTGATATTATCGCATGTCTGCATAGTCTGTGACTAGTTTGTGACTTAAAACTCTATGATTTGTCTTTAGATGTGAGAGTCTGACTGTCTTTCAAAAATCTTTTAGGCTACAGATATTTGCAAAATCGTAACTGGGCTTTATCCTCCACAACGAAATAGAGGTTGTTCGAGGAGGCAAATTAATTCTGAACGTAATGCCTTTCCATCTTATCATCCCTATCGTTAGTAGCCTAGGCCTACAGTCGGCTGATTGAAGGATGGGGAAGTTGGCTGGTTTAGTTTCTCATACCCGACATATTCAGTTGTCCGTCAGTGGTGTTAAAACGTCTTTGGTGGCTTCCACCTCGAGGGATTTCAGCACGACATACATTGCATATGGTTCATTTTACACTGAACCTTTAGCCTACTCATGTTTGCCACTGCAAGCTCCTCTCTACTCTAGGCTGTTGTGTGCCTGTGCGCTGCGCCTGCAGGTGAAAAAATGTCACGCAAGTAATTTACTGTAGGTCACATGATCGGCTTTTTTGATCGGCGCTTTTGAGCTTCACCGATCAAGCCATTTTTAGTCAATATCGGCCGATCATGATCGGCGGCCGATCGATCGGAGCATCACTAGTGTTAATCAAACACCATGCTGTCTGCATTCATAGTCAGTGCTTGATTTTATACACCTGTGGAAAGGGACCTAATGAAAACAATGAATATACAAGGGTGTTGTGTTATGGATTATGCAATGAGTAAAACTAAATAAAATTTTAGAGCAATGATTTGCACAATATGTAATTTTACTGTCAAAATCACACTCGTGAATACTGGTGATTACAAGTGTTGTTAGTTGACACTTGTGTTGTACTTGTATTGCATTTCATTGTAGGTTACACAGGTATGAATGTAATTAAATGTTTACCTTTCTATTTTGGCAGTACCTAATTGTGGATCATTGAAGACTGCTATGTTTGCTGTGGAGAGGAGGTGGCAAGGAGGTCCCTGAGCTCTAACCTGGGACTAAATGCAGGTGAAATGGCTTGGATGGGGTCGACTGAGGTGGCATAGCATCCTTCTCCTTTTTGCCTAGTCCCTGAAGAGTGGATTTTGCCACAGAGATGAAGCAGAACCTGTGTGATCTCCATCTGCGCACCCCCCCCCCCCCCCCCCCCCCCCCCCCCCCCCCCTATCTTGGAAATGCTGTGACGTATGAAAGCCATATTTGGTGGGATGACTTGAGACCCCATCCATAGCACCCTCAATAAATTTGGTGTTATTTGGTCTGTCCATGGCTCTATAATTAGCAAAAACGTGTGTGTTGGTGAATGTATACTATTATTCGGAATAGCTCATCTTAAATTGCTTAGGTCATGCAGAAATGACATTTCAGAGTGATTTAAGATACAATGTTGATATTTTTTTAAAAAAATCAGATCAAGGCCATTCTTGTAAAACATATTGGTGTAATTATCACAGCACTATGGAATTTACCATGTATTGTTGTACTTTCATTATGGTATGATAGTAATCTTGTGCTGTTCATTGGATGACAGAGATGGTCCGCATCGGTGCAATGAGGGAGTGATTCTAGGATGGTCCGCAACGAGGTGTCTCATCCTGAGACTAGTTATCTTAGCAATGCCATGGCCCCGAAGGACAAGTACGGACTTATGCGCTGTTAATTATTGTGTGTGTTCATTTGGTATATATACTCGACAATCACCCGATGTTTCTTACTGACGGTGTGTTTTGGATGATTTGTATTGACCTGAGCATTCTGGGTAAACTTCACTCCCGTCGGCGAAAGTCGGCGAAATACCGGAAGTAGAGCGGTCGCCCTGTCTGCGGTGTGCGCATGGGTGTGCGTGAGGCAACGAGGATTTTAATTAGAATGTAATCGCAGTTACACTTTCAACATAAAGTGTGTATATTTAGACTTCAAATTTCGGAATTTGAGAGGTCTAGTTATGAGGGTAGGCTAAACTAACTGCAGTTCAAATAGTTGGCTTTAACTTTACCAAGGCTGTTTTAATACTGAATTGCAACTGCTGTTATGAAGACAGTTTGGCAGACGTGAAGGCAGTGAAAGGTAATTAAATGCATTATTGCATTATTTTCAATAACTACTCCTCCTGATTGATTGTCATTGACACCGTCAGGGTATGGCTTACGAAGAGAGGGAGAAAGTAAGCTGTGTATGGCAGGTGCTTGTGGTAGCTAGCTAGGCAGTGCTATTCCATGTAAACTGCAGTGGTGGACTGCGTGATCGCTGGTCAGGCCACCCCAAAGAGTATAGAAGTACCGATACAACACTCAATGCGATAGCAGGACTTTTTCTGCTTGGCTTTTGTTATGAAGCCTTTGACTTGACCTGTCATCGATGCTGCCCCGTCAGTGCAAACTACGCATATCCCTGCTAACTTAACTGGAAAGCTATACCGGACGCGTAACTGAAGCGTTACGTTCGCGACGCGTACAATTCATTTTAGAAGACTGGTCTATTTTCCGTCTCTATGCCACATCTGTTGTAGCTACTTTAATAGTGAAAGCTAATTCAACACTTCAGTTCTGCACCTGATGTAGCTCTCCTATACGCTCATGGTTTGTAAAGCAGGCAACAATTCTGTTACCATGAATATCTCTCCGGTAGTAGCATTGTGCAGTTCTTTGCCAAATAAAATGATCTGAAATCTCATCATCCACGTAGGCTATCTCACGTTAGCGATCAGCTGGCAAGGCCATTTCTTATGCAGCATCTGGCCTTAGAATCACTTTAACCATTTGCAGGCTAGAACGAGCGACTCTGTTTAATTGTGTGGCTTTTTAAATTTAGCAAGCAAATCTGATAAACGAGCCACACGCACGATAGAAAGCATAGGTTCAGCATTCGGTGTCTATTTGTTCTGGTGCGGCACATTCCGAGGTCCTCTCTTTAAAAACATAATCATTGCGTGTACCTGCATTCTGCCGTCTGCTGTCAATACAGAACAACAAACAAACGAACTTAATGTTAACAAAGTTGTACATTACGCCCTGAAGTACAGTACACTAGCCTATTGTTGTTTGTGCAGCAAAGAAAACTTTAATTGATATAATTGCAATATAATTATTATGGCCAAAAAAAATGTTATGAAATGAACAAGGCCTGGACCATTACGCGGCACCCCTGATCATGCGTCACTTTCAAAACCCCAGATGTAAGCTGATTCGGACACATACGCTTATATAACGCGAGGACATTAACAATTTACTTCTGAACAAATAGATACAGTGAGTACGGGTTGAGAATGCACCTTCTCCCGCGGGACTCTGTTAAGATTCATAGTGTATGAATGCATATATCTGTTGGTCAGGAGGAGGCGCTGTTGCGCCAAGTGCATGAGGTCACTACTATATAAAGGGAGAAGAAGAATGTATTCCCTCTCTCACCGAATGAGTACTTTGTTGTGCGGTTCACTCAATAAAATAAACTCCACGAGGTGGCTAAAAGGGACGTCTGTTCATCTTTGGAAGCATTATTCCGTTGTGCAGGTAGGCACAGAATATGAACCTACCTGTTAACAGGTTATGGGCCCAGTACGCCGAGAATGACTCTAAAGTTTGACAGACATGTGCGTCGATAGCTAGCAAGACTCCGCTAGCATTAGTTGTATTCTGAGTTTAGCAGTTTAGCATCGTGTGTACCGGGAAACTACAAACACAAAAAGCATGGCGAACAGAAGCAAGAGCAAGTGGCCCAAGTTTGACGGGAGAGCAGAGGAGTATGAGCTCTGGGAAGAAAGGATGTTGTGCTGCATGCACGGAGTGGGACTGAAGCAGACAATCCTCACAGAGCCCGCTGCACCGCTGACGGCGGAAGAACAGGAGGAGGATGATAAGCTGAATGCAGACGCCTATTGTGCTTTGGCGCCGTTACTTGACAATACGAGCTTGGGGCTGATATTCAGAGATACGAAGGACAAGGGCCGAGAGAGTCTCAAAGTGTTAAGAGAACATTACATCGGAAAAGGTAGGCCTCAGATTGTCTCCCTGTACATAACGATGACAGCGCTAAAGAAAGCCGATAACGAGACTGTAACTGAATACGTTATACGAGCTGAGCAGATCATTACGGCGCTCAGGGGTGCAGGTGAAGCACCGAGTGAGGGACTGATGATGGCGATGATCATGAGGGGATTACCGGAGAAGTACAAGCCGTTCACGCTGATGGTAACGCATGGTTCCGCGGACATGAGGCTAGCAGAGTTCAAGGCCAAGCTAAGAAATTTCGAAGCTTCAGAAGATTCAGACCCAGTTGCAGACGAGACGAGGGAAAGGGTGCTGAGGGCCCAAGCGGTGCCAAAGAAAAAGACCGGACCAGTGGAGGTGGTGTGTTGGCGCTGCGGAGAAAAGGGCCATAGAAGGGATGACTGCACAGAGAAGGTTTGGTGTAGCTCATGCAGAAGCAGGGGGCACTCAGATAAGGCCTGCACAAGGAAGGAGCGTGACCGGAATGCCAGGTGTGCGTGTGCCCATGATGGCGGCGTCGACGGTGGCGGCAGTAGAGCAGGTCGTGGACCAGATGGCGCCCGGGGAGCCACTGGAGGAGAAGACTACACCTTTAGCGCGCAAACGAAAGGTACCAGCCCCTCAGAGCAACGGCTGCAGATCCAGAGAACCGGATTGATCGTGGACACAGGCGCGTCATCTCACATCATCAATGACCGGAGCAAATTCAAGACCTTCGATGACACCTTCAGGCCAGAGAGACACTGCATGGAACTGGCAGACGGGAAGCGCACCGTCGGGGTGGCACAAGGCAGGGGAGACGCGCAGGTGTTTCTCCTAAACAGCGAGGGGCGCCGGTGTGCAGTGACTTTAAAGAACGCCCTCTACATTCCCTCGTACCCCCAAGAACTCTTCTCAGTAAAGTCTGCTACTGCTCATGGTGTCAAGGTGTTCTTCGAAGAAGGTAAAGATGTCATAGTGTTGCCGGATGGCATAAGGTTTGATATTCATGTATGTAAGAGGATGTACTACTTGCAAACCGAGTTTGATGTGGGCGATGTATGCCATGTCAGTTATGATATGCAGACATGGCATGAAATAATGGGTCACTGCAATTACGAAGACATATTGAGGTTGCAGGGTATAACAGAAGGAATGCACATTAAAGGTGCAAAACGTAGGCCTGATAAAGAATGTACTGTGTGCATAGAGGGAAAATTTACTCAATCGAGAAACAGAGATCCGACTGATAAGGTAAAGACACCACTTGAGCTGGTGAACACAGATCTAGCTGGTCCAGTGAGCAATGAGTCCATAGACGGCTTCAAGTACATGCAGTCTTTTACAGATGTGTGTACGGGAGCAGTGTTTGTTTACTTCCTAAAAGCAAAAAGTGATGCAGTTCAGGCCACTGAGAAGTATCTGGCAGACGTAGCGCCCTATGGCACTGTGAAATGTATTAGGTCAGATAACGGGACTGAATTCACTAACAGAGAGTTCCAGACACTACTAAGAAAGAACAAAATCAGACATGAGACTTCCTGTCCTTACTCCCCGCACCAGAACGGGACAGCTGAAAGGGAAGGGCGCACTCTTTTCGAGATGGCCAGATGTAAACTTATAGACAGCGACCTACCTAAGAGTCTTTGGCATTATGCTATCCAGGAAGCAGCTTACACCAGAAACCGGTGCTTTAACAAGCACACAGGCACTACCCCATATACATCACTGACCGGTAAAAAGTGTGATCTAGCCAGGATGCATAAGTTTGGATCAGTGTGCTATGCCTATCAGCAAGACCGTGGAAAGCTAGATTCTAGGTGTGAGAGAGGACTCTTTGTAGGGCATGACAAAGGCAGTCCTGCCTATCTAGTTTACTACCCCAACAAAGGGAAAGTACAGAAGCACAGACTGGTAAAGTTTGTCACTAAGACAACCTGTGAAAACGAGACTCAGACACAGGAGCTAGGACTGGACGCCAAAGTAGACTGTGACGAGAGAGTAGAGACTCCCCAGCCCAGTGTTATGAGCACAGATGTGCAGACTGACGAACCACAGCCAGCGCCTGAGGATGATGGCGAGGAGCACCCTAGGGTGACGTCACATGCCTCAGACAGTGGGAGATATCCCACCAGAGAGCATAAAACTCCGGGGTATCTGAGGGATTATAGTCTTGGAGACACTGATGACGACCGTACACTCACTAGTGTAGATTATTGCTACCGAGCAGTTTGTGGTGTTCCTCTGACCTTTAAGGAGGCCATGACATCAGCTGAGTCAGGAAAGTGGAAGAAAGCGATGGACGAGGAGATGAGGTCCTTAGAGGACAATCATACCTTTACCTTGACTAAGTTACCAGAGGGCAGGAAGACAGTGGGAGGAAGGTGGGTGTACACGATCAAGAGTGATATTGATGGACACGACCAATACAAAGCTAGATTTGTAGCGAAAGGATATAGTCAGAGAGCAGGGATAGATTATGGTGAGACATTCTCACCAACAGCTAATCTCACAAGTATACGTGTAGTGATGCAGAAGGCAGCACAAGATGATTTGATCTTACATCAAATGGATGTGAAGACAGCCTATCTACACGCCCCCATTGATCGAGACATCTACATGGAGCAACCTGAAGGTTACGAAAAAGAGCGAGAGAAGCTAGTGTGTAAATTAGAGAAGTCAATTTATGGCCTGAAGCAGTCAGGGCGTAATTGGAATGAGATGCTCCACAAATGTCTAGTGGGTGACAATTTCACTCGAAACCCGACAGATCACTGCGTCTATACAAAAGAGTCTGAAGAGGTAGGGAAGGTGATTGTAGTTATCTGGGTGGATGATCTTATCATCGCAGCCAGCAACAACAAGAGTCTAGAGAAAGTGAAAAACATGCTCTCTACCAGATTTAAGATGAAAGATCTAGGAAAATTGAAATATTTCTTAGGCATGCACTTTAGCCAGTCTGACGGTTGTCTAAAAGTTTCACAAAAGAAATATGTTGAGAAGATACTGGAACGCTTTGACATGCAGGAGTGTAGAATTAGAGAGACACCATGTGACCAAAAGTTAGACTACTCTGAAGATGCACCTAAGATGTCCGATGTGAAGAAGTACAGAGAGGCTGTTGGCAGTCTCATTTACTTGACCACCTGTACACGTCCTGACCTGTGTTTTGTGGTGAGCAAATTATCCCAGCATTTTGCTGACCCCACAGACGAACACTGGGTTACAGTGAAACATGTTTTACGTTATCTGAGGGGTACTGCTGACAGACAACTCTGTTTCAGAAAGAGCAAAGAGGGTCTAGGCCTACGGGCATATAGTGACGCAGACTGGGCTGAGGACGCTAGCGACAGACGCAGCACCACTGGGTATTGTGTGAGTATGGGTAAAGACAGCTCCTTAGTCTCTTGGAAAGCCAAGAAACAACCCACGGTAGCACTATCTACATGCGAAGCCGAGTATATGGCTCTAGCTCATACAATACAGGAGTGTATTTATTTGGAGCAACTACTGGGAGGTATCGATACCTATGTGTATGCAAAAACGGTTGTTTATGAGGACAACCAGGGGACAATTGCGCTTGTCAGGAACCCTGTGTGTAGACAAAGATGCAAACATGTGGATGTTAAGTACCATTTCATCAGGTCGACCATAAGGGAGGATAGGATGTCACTTGTTTACTGTCCTACAGATGACATGGTTGCAGATATTATGACCAAGCCTGCCTCCAGGCATAAGCTGCGAAAGTTTGCAGTTGCCATGTTTGGTGTGTAAAATGTACATTTTTGACTGTGCCTTGTTAAAATGTTAGTCTTTGACTATGCCTTGTTTTTGTTTTGTATTTTGATTGTGTAAGATTCGTACAGGATACATGTCATTCATAAGTGGGAGTGTTAAGATTCATAGTGTATGAATGCATATATCTGTTGGTCAGGAGGAGGCGCTGTTGCGCCAAGTGCATGAGGTCACTACTATATAAAGGGAGAAGAAGAATGTATTCCCTCTCTCACCGAATGAGTACTTTGTTGTGCGGTTCACTCAATAAAATAAACTCCACGAGGTGGCTAAAAGGGACGTCTGTTCATCTTTGGAAGCATTATTCCGTTGTGCAGGTAGGCACAGAATATGAACCTACCTGTTAACAGACTCCTGAAGAGATCCCGCAGGCCGTCAAGCCGATTTTTTTCGAGGCTAAGGCAATGTACCCAAACAACCACCAGGTGGCAGAAGGTTTCATCCCGCATTTCAAAATGATGAAGACCTTATATCCGTCAATAGTCGACTCCTTAATCTCATTTAATCATTACAATGAAGGTGATGACTGGCGAAATTATTCAAACAACCTTTTTCAGCCCAAGGACCCCTTGGCTGTGAGAGAGACTGAGCACGGACCCCCACACCTGGCACACCTCAAATCATGCCTATCATTTGAACCGTCATTCATTAGTGCCTACATGCATGCACGTACGCGCACGCACACACACGAACGCACACATTCTAAACATAAGTTATTATTAACAGGGGGGTAACTGCTTTATACAACTCGTTTCTGATAATTCTTTACATAGTGTTGCATAAACTCGCCCTATAATAGAATGAATGTCACAAGGGTCAACTAAGGTGGATATGTAAGGGATAATCAACGACGCACCGTGCATTTCTAGGAAAATAATGCACGTTTTAAGTGTTAATAAGGTCCCGACGCCGCAGGCATTATTGCAGTGCATTATCTTCCTATAAACGCACGGCGCAGAGTTGATTATGCCGTTTATACCACTGCTACTATCATTTTCGTTTATATTGCCGCTGTCTTAGATACAACGTTGCTGTGTTTACCGTTACATTCACATTGGCGAATTAATATTCAAGTGTGAGAAGCTCCGCTTTAACCCTCTCTGCACTGTAAATTCTAACATTCAAATTAATAAGAAATATTAAGTAGTATTGACTTAGTTTTGACCAATCTGTCGAGAATACTCACTTTATTTGAGTTAGTAGTACTTTGGGAGCGAAAAGTCAAACCAACTAAATCATTTTAAGTTCAGGTCACTCACAAAACACTAGTCCAACACTTGGGCATGCGCAGAAGCCACTAGTAGAAACCAACCGACACGACACACACTAAACACGCATGGACATCGCTGGAGTACTTTACAGGCTCATTTGGTGAGTAAACGTTTGAAATCGATTTGCTTTCTTTATGTATTATTCATTCAACGTTAGTTAAGTTTTGTTCACCATATGTCAATGTCTATGTGACTTGTGCCTGCCGTGATGTTAAGTATCATAGCCTAGCGTCTAGCTATCGCTAGCCCAACGTTCAGTGTTGTGCATGAACGAGTTCAAAAGAACGCGTTCATTGAACACGTTCATTTTTCTGTGAACGCTGAACTGAACGCAACACATTTGTAAATAATGAATTTGAACGTGAATTCGCTCAGATTATGTTAAATGAACGACGAACGTCACTGTTGATGTCCAATTAAACGTTAGGCTACGGAATTTATTTTGTCCTGAGAAGTCGAGTGACACTATCTGCTGGCAATTTAGAAACAGTATGTCGTTACTCACTGCCCACGGGCGCCACTCCTAAACTACAGCTTTGCACTACCTTACTACATTACCCATGATCACGTTACGCATGATGCATTGTACACGGAACCGCTGCTATGTGAATGCAATCGCGGAAAGATTTTGCACTTGTCAGTGATGATAGAGGGATGCATAACGTGTTCAAAGAGCCCTACAGTATGTCACTGAACAGTTCCATCGCTGCAGGTAATGCATACTCCATACTCCCGGTGTAAAAGCTACACTCTTCCGCTGTCAGGCATGCACAGCTAACGCATTTATTATTAATTATTAATAAATGCGCGGCCGCATTTATTATGGTTATGGTTATGGTTATGGTTATTTAGCAGACGCCTTTGTCCAAAGCGACATACAAGTAAATAACAATACAAATTAAATTAACAGTGAACAATTACAAAATAGGGAGAATAGTAATATTATCAGTAAAACAATAATTTTAAGCACTAACCTAATGAGAAATAAAACAGTGAAATGAGAATAGCAATCAAATAAGTCACTCAGTTACTATAATAACTAAAGCATGGTATGGCTAAATTTAAGGACAATAGCAAAATAAATGTCAAATTCTATCAATGGACAAATTATAACAAAACAATACTATTATACAAACCATAACACATCACAAACTCAAAGGACTAAGTGCATATTAAACAAATAAGCCTTAAGACCCCTCTTAGGCGTCGGTACCTGCCATAGACCTAAAAGAAATGTATCTGCCCAGCGAAATAAAGCCCAATTTATGGACATTCTCAATTAGATGAGAACAACAGGTGGCTGTAGCCTATATTCCGTCAGAAACAGATTTTCATTCAAATGAACTGAATTTGAACTAGTTCAAAATTAAAAATGGTGAACTATGAACGTGAACAGTTCACTTTGCACATGTGTGAACTGAACTTTGAACTAGTTACTGAAGAGTGTGAACGTGCACAACACTGCCAACGTTTGTTGCTAACGTTATCTGTTAGAAACACTAAACTGTAGATCTACCAAAGACTCTTTTCGGACGTGGCTCATGTGTTTTCATCACTGAAAACGATTATTTCTAAAAACTCCAAAGCCAATAACTCCAGTTTCACGTTTGCATGTGTAACAGCTAAATGGTATGAATCATGATTAGTATGTTCAACCTCCATATTAGCTAGCATTTTTCAACTGGAATTATTGCAGCTTGGTCATTAGCACTAGCTAGTTATTTTCCTCATGGTAGCAGCTACAGGAATTGCTTTCAAATTCTTTGATTTTATGTTATTTCATATCAATACAAAGTAGGCCTATTTTGTCTGAGCAAAAACATTAGTTTACTATTTACTATTTATATAATTGAGTTCATTTCATTGAGCTTGGTGCTAACATGATCTTTTCTCTTACAGAGATGTTGTCAAGCAGGCCAAATCCCTGAATGAACTTGTAAGTACTGCACTTTTCGTGCTGATAAGGCTATTTGCTAAAGTAGCAGTTTGTGTCTTGTGAATGTCTTAATCTTTATTTTCTCTATCATTAGACATCGACTGTGATAGCCCAACGCACTCTTGTCCTGAAGGGAATTCCTGTTTTGCATGGATCAAATCCAGCGAATTCTACAGCATAGCATTTGTAAGTATACTTGGAAATAATAATAAGAAGAAATAAAGCAAGTTATCATATCTAGTTATGGTTATTTATGTATGTACAGTATGTATGTTATGCAATACACATTGGAAATTGCCACTTATTCCGCATGTTTATATTGTCAATGTCTTTGGGTGAGGAGGGGGCCAGTTGGACATTTTCCATAATAGTTTTAAGTGTTATTCTGGCGGTGAGCAAACACTTCCAAAAAAGCATTTTAACCAATAATATTAAAAACAGCACCAAACCTCATCAGTAGCTTGCTCAGGGTCCCTACACTTAAAAGGAAGCACCAACAACGTAGTTAGCGAACCTGGAGTTTATTACAAAAAACATTTACCAACTTGTCCTCTACCAGCTCCTCCAACCCAGTATCATAAGGTTTCGTTGAACTGTCACATTTGGTTAATCTGTCATTCGTGCTGGGGTTGGAGGAGTTGGTAGGAGGACAGTTGGTAAGTGTTGACACTTGGAAAGTAGATTGTGTTCAGGTGGACTCAGTTTGTGGTCACAGCTTTGTTCATTAGTAGCAACACATGATAACAAGACTTTCTTTTGCATATGTGTCTTCACAGGACGCTGTGACTGATGGGACCATCTCATGTGTTGATGTGCTCACTGTTCTTGAGGAGATTGACGGCTAACATTATTTCCAGGGTCCAAGCTGCTGTCAGGTGTTATGGTGGCACCTTTTTCTGCTTGATATAATATAATATTCATTTTCTGCTTGATATTACTATGTAATAATTATTACTATTATTATTATTTTACTGCGGAGTCCAAGCACTCTTATTTTACTTTAAATAGGTTGAATAGCAGGGTAGTTTGCTATGTGAATGCTGGATAATTAAAAATAAAAAAAATTGTGATTAACCTAAACCAACCTTCTCATTTCATTTTTTTTTGTTAGATGTTTTTACATACATTGCTTGTATAGACATTGTAAACTAAACCAGAGAACAAGTCAGTAGTACACACTTAAAAATGTGAGCTAATTAAGTATTATTTACTCAGAAAAAACAAGCTTCCATGAGAAATGGGTTCTAGGTATATGAGTACTAAGAACCATGAGCTAATTAAGTACAGTTTAATTAAAATAAATAAGTTGTATTCACTTAAAAAGTGTAAGTTATTAAGTGTTACTTACTCAGAATAAACACGCAGTGTTCACTTAAAAAATGTAAGTTCATTGAACTTACTTTTTTCAAGGCAATTTTTTAAGTAAAGTCAACTTATCAAAATTTACAGTGTGGTGGTATAAATTCAGCTCAATTCAGGCAAAGCTTCATTTGCTCAACCTGATACAGAGAGCCTCTGCATCTTGTGTAAATATAACTTGTCTTACACAAGGAAACACAAACACACAAGATTATGGTTATCGTTTCATTCTGATGGTATGACATCGCGGAGAACGTTGGATTAATGAATTCACGCAGAACGCCTTGACCCCCGGTTGAAGACCCATGATATAGACTATAACTCAGGGACAGGTGCAAAACCACCAACTGGGATGGATCGAAGGGCAAGCAAGCACTGCCACACAACGTGAAGGCCTTTGTGTTGTCAACACTAAACAGAAAGTTTCCTACGATGGGGAGAAGTGGCCGCAAGGACTGCATCGATAAGATCAACGAATGCCTTTGCAAGCCCCGAAACCCCGGTGATACATTTTCTTTCCTTTAATTCAATAAAAAAATGTTTATCTGAAGAACTTTTCCGAGGTTGTCTTGTCTACCAAATCCTAAACTTAAATAGCGTAAACATTCACATAGGCGATTAACTTTTCTTTTCAGCAGACATCGCAAACATAAGATAAAATGTTAGGCAGCCCTTCCTCCATATAGTAAGCTTATAGGCAATTTATTAGAGGGGTCAAAAAAACTCATAAAGTAGGCTAGCCTGCTACTTTTTCCAGACTAAATGTGTCACTTTAGTGATTGGCTCTTTCAAATGCAAATGCGGTGGATGGGCTTTTGAATGGGCCTGCTGCAGGTGAGAGGACAAATCCTAAGAATTTGTTGTTTTTACAAAGTGCCATTATCATTGGCATATTCTCTTAAAACAATACATAAGTTTAGAGCGAACGTTTCAACTATGTTTGCCATGGTAGACAAAAACACTCAAATAAAACAATAGCCTAAAAAATAACTGTAGTGCGTAATGGACACGGCTCTATATCCTAAATAATTTCCGAGGTTCGCCATTTGGTAAAAAGCCAGGTCTATAGAGAGAGAGAGAGAGAGAAAGAGAGAGAGAGAGATTCATGCATTCTGCATTACCGTGACCCTATACCTTGGATGTTTTTTTTTCTCATTGGAATACAGCAGGACAGGATGCCTTTTATCTATCAAACGCAAAAGCTGAGATTGTTGGAAGGACTAGGCTACTCAACAAACTTGTTTTTCGTTTCTGGGAGATCTCGTTATCGTTTTGGATTGTCGGATTTTATACTTATTGTATATATAGGATTAACAAAGTCCATGGATTTGCTATATTAAATCCAGTAGCTTAATAATTAGGCTATGTGCCACGTCCGATTTCGCAAGTGGTGTAGTAGGCCTAGGCTACATTTAAAAATCGACAGCCGTATGTGAGATCCATTTCATGAAGAGCAATTGTCTAGTGCGATCATGCCCCCTCCCCCACACTCGTCTAACCAGTTCACTACATTATAGCCTACCTATATGTGGCACTGAGGACGACTGCCTCTCCCTCTTCTCTCTCGACAGACACCTGAGCCCGACTCGTCAATGTAAAAATGTGCGTGAGTGTGCGCTGAACCACGAATTCACATAGGCGATTAACTTTTCTTTTCAGCAGACATCGCAAACATAAAAAAAAATCGCAAAACAGAAAATCTTTCATTTTTTAATAAAACGACAACTTTTCTCTAGATGAGTTCCGGAGAGGTTCTTCGAGTGGGTTTCGAACCCCGATCGCTGGTGTACCTTGCTCATGCTCCAACCAGCTGCGCCACAACTCGATTGTTAACATCATTATGCTTTATTCGCCCCATGGACTTGAAACGCCGATCAAAAGTTCTGACATGTTAAACTGACGTTAGTTATTAATTCACCACATGATAAAATGCTGTCATATAGCTTGACGCCCAGCAGCCTATGGTAGTCTATGCCTATCTCTGAATCAACATGAACATGCATACGATACATACGTTGCTAGAAACTTATATTGCGGAGCTAGGCCTCCTAGTCGATGGTTACAATGAATCACCCTCACTGCCCTATCGCATATCTGACCGTCCATTGCTACAATGTTACAAAATGCGCGATCTTCTCCATGCATGTAGCCTACGGTTATAAGTAAAGTGACAAGCATAGGCATGTATTAAAGAGATTTCTGTTAAATACATTTTATTTTCAGTCGTCAAAAGTGGTGGGGACAAAATCTGTGATAACAAGTGCTGGGTACATGTACGCTACCCAGCGTCGCCGGTTAAAATGAACATGCCTCCGTTTTGAAATGCGGTCTTAGGCTAACCGTAATGAATTCATGAATTAATCTAAGGTTGCCTTTCGAGTATTTCAGGTTGAATTGAAGGCTATTTCCTTCTGATAGGCCTATAGGCGATTTTCTAAAACCATTTTCATTCATTTCAACAATGGTTTATTGAAACGTCGTTTGATTAATTTTGCCAGTCATCACTTTCATTTTAATGATTAAATAAGACGGATATGCGGAGCATTTCTCTCCCCCTCCATTGACCAAAATGTTGCTCTGGCATCTCTGCTGGACTGACTGAGTTATAGGCTACGTCGAGTGAGAGAGCTGTGAGGTAGGCTGTAAACATTCGAAAACTCTGCAACTGCAATCTAACATGCCGAGCGTCATGTCTCTTTTCTCCGCTTGTCACCAGCGCGGTGTCCTCGGGTTTTTCCATGAGCCGAACCTTCATATTATTAGGGCGGTCTATGTTGCCCCCTTGCGGTTGCAGTTTTCCCGATGCTTCGGGAGTCCCGATGTGCGGGAAAGAAAGGAGCATTCTCAACCCGTACCATCTGTACATGGTATGTGTTACAATGTACATGTATGTGTTGTACCCGGACTGTTTATGGTGAACACCGGGTTGAGAGTTCAGAGCTGAGAAGCTACGGTAAAGAACTTCAAATGAAGTCTTTGTGTTGGAGTCTTTATTATTGAGAAAACCCATCATAACATGGTGACAGCGGTATGAAACGAACATTGTCTTAAGGCCTATTCGGACGGGATTAGTTTTATGGGGTGACATCAGGTAAAGTAATAATTACCAGGTAATGTAGTCCCGTCCGGACGCGCCATGTCAGTAAACATAACGGAGTATGTCGGTGACATTTACAGACACTTTTACCTGCCGTAAAACGGTCCGGAGAAATTACCTTGGGTAATATTAATCCCGTGCGAACGCGACCCTCTGTAAAGATGTCTGTAATATTTCGTCACATCCTGATTTGAAAACAATTCCACCATAGTCTGAATGAAAACATAACATGCTGTGCAGCTTCTAATAGGACGTTAGCTAGTTTGCCTAATAGCTTGATATTGTTAACCATTTAAAACTACTTATGGCATAACATAAAGCTAACGTTTGCTAGTTTAACCAATTTGTGTAGTCTTTCAAATCTGAAAATGCCGCACGTACCTGACGCAAAGTATCACGTGCACGGCGACGAAGATGTGACGGCAGAACGTAAACGTAGTTACTTCTCCCATGTCAAGTAAAATGACAGAGATGTCTAGTCCCGTCCGAATTGGACATTTATATTACAGAGGTCATATGATAAACCTGCATTACTCTACGTCCCCCCATAAAACTAATCCCGTCCGAATAGGCCTTTAATGTCGGATGAAGACGGTGACTTGGAGGAGGAAAAAGTTGATACGCAACGTTATACTATGGATTCGTTCGGACTGAAACCACCCGCCAGTTTGGATTGGAATTCGACGTGTCTGGCAAAAGCTTGGAAGACGTGGAAGGACGAATTCTGCCTGTATATCGACATTACATTAGCAGATTCAGATGACAAAACGAAGGTAAAAGTCTTCAAATATCTGATAGGAGAAACTGGAAGAGAACTTAGCGGAACGCTATGGGCTACACTCCCACTAGAGGAAAACGAGACGTTGGAGAAAGTGTTAGATCTCTTCGACAAGCACTGCAATCCAAAACCAAACAGTAGAAAGATATAAATTATTTTCTAGAGACCAAGATGAAAAAGAAACAATTGACAAGTATGTGACTGATTTAAGAGTGCTCGCAGACACATGTAATTTCGGAACTGTTAAAGACTCATTGATCAGAGATAGAATTGTGTGTGGAATCCAAAATTCGCACGTGCGTCAACGCTTACTGCGTGAGTCGGATTTGTCATTGGAGAAATGCATGCAAATATGCAGAGCAGCAGAGCTCTCTAAAGAGAATGCAAAGACAATCGAAGATCAACATATTGAAGAGGTTCACGCAGTCAGGAAAGTAACTAAGGATCAGGGTGCAAGACCAAAGGAAATAAAAAACTGCAGATTCTGTGGCAGACAGCACGAATGGAAAAAAGAGAGTTGTCCAGCATACGGGAAAACCTGCAGCAAATGTAAGAAATACAACCACTTTGCAAAAACACAGGCAAAACAAGGACACAGGCAAAACAAATACATAGTGTGACAGAGACCGATGAATTTCAGGAAATATTTAGCCTCTATTCAAATGGACAGGAGCATACACCTATTTGCAACAATGCTACTGGGAGAGAGGCCAGTCAGATTCCAACTTGACTGTGGAGCGAGCTGCAACATCATCCCCATACACCTGTTGAATCCAGACACTCAATTGGAGGACACACAACAACTCTTGATCATGTACAACAAGAGCACTTTGAAGCCCTTAGGCAAATGCAAGATAAAAATACAAAACCCAAGAAACAAGAAATTGTACAAGCTTGAATTCATGGTGGTAGAAGGACACTCATCTGTTCCCCTACTGGGAAACAAAGCAGTACAAGGCATGGACTTAGTGAGGATACAGAAGGAGAACATCATGGCCATAGGCGAAATTGTCACACATTCACAGAAGCCACTGGATGAGGTACACATCAGACAGCAATATGCAGATGTCTTTGAAGGTGACGGCTGTTTACCGGGGACTTACGAATTGGAGGTTGATCTCAGCGTATCACCTGTAAAGCTACCAAAGCGCAGAGTTCCGGTGGCACTGAAGAACCCGCTGAAGGAAGAGCTAAGAAGTTTGGTGGAAAGAGGAATCATTATGCAAGTTGAAAAAAGCACAGATTGGATCAGCAGCATGGTAGTGGTCAAGAAGCCGTCTGGAAAACTGAGGATCTGTATTGACCCTAGACCTCTGAATAAAGCACTGAAGAGACAACATTTCCCTCTACCGACGATCGATGAGATACTTCCAGACCTAGCAAATGCAAAAGTATTCACAGTGTGTTATGTGAAGAATGGATTCTGGCATGTGAAACTGTCAGAACACTCAAGCTATGCAACAGCATTTGCTACACCCTTTGGAAGATTTAGGTGGACAAGAATGCCTATGGGAATCAGCCCAGCACCCGAGGTCTTTCAGCAAAGACTGACGCAGGCACTTGATGGGTTGCCTGGTGTGCGCATCATTGCAGACGACATCCTCATCATCGGTGAAGGTGAAACAGAGGAGATAGCAGTGAGGGACCATGATGAGAAATTAAAAAGACTTCTTGAGCGATGCAGAGCACAAACCATTAAACTCAACTTTGACAAACTCAGGCTACGACAGAGAGAAGTGCCTTACATAGGCCATAGACTGACATCAGAGGGCTTGAAGATAGACGCTGAGAAGGTCCGAGCTATTCAGGAGATGCCCAGACCAGTAGATGTGAGGCTGCTCGGAATGGTCAATTACCTTGCTAAATTCTGCCCTCACCTGTCAGACAGCTGCGATGTCCTGAGGCAGCTGACCCACAAGGATGTGATCTGGGAATGGACAGATACACAGGAAGATGCATTCGAAAAGGTGAAGAAAATGATTGCCACAGCACCTGTCTTGAAATACTACAACCCAAAGGAAGATCTTACCCTCCAGTGTGACTCATCAGAAACGGGAATAGGAGCGGCAATCATGCAGGCAGGTCAACCAATAGCATATGGCAGCAGAGCGCTCACATCCACTGAAAGAGGGTATGCACAAATTGAAAAAGAGTGCTTGGCCATACTGTTTGGGATGGAGAAATTTCACCAATATACATACGGCAGAAAAGTGGTAGTACACTCTGATCACAAACCCTTAGAGACAATCACAAAGAAGCCTTTGCTCAGCGCACCGAAAAGACTACAGAGAATGCTGTTAAGACTGCAGAAGTATGAAATAGATGTGGTATTCGTCCCAGGTAGGCTGATGCATGTGGCCGACACACTGAGCAGGGCATACCTGCCAGAATGTGCGCCAGAGGGATCAGTTGAAGCTGAAATTGAAACTGTGAACATGATTCATTACTTGCCTATATCTAGAAAGACTGCAGAGAATTCAAAAGACAGAGAAGGACACCACTCTTCAGACGCTAAAACAGAGGATACTACAGGGGTGGCCGGAGGCCAAGGCACAGGTTGAAGATGTGGTAAAACCATTTTTCTCTATGAGAGATGAACTAAGTGTGCAAAACAATGTTATCCTCAGAGGCGAGAAAGCCATCATTCCAAATAGCCTGAGAACTGAAATCATGGAGAAGATTCATGCCTCACACTTAGGTATTGAAAACTGTCTCAGGAGAGCAAGGGAATGTGTGTACTGGCCTGGTATGCATGAACAACTGAAGACCTACATGGCAAAATGCAGTGTCTGCAGAGAGGCGGACACTCGGCAACAGAAAGAGCCGTTACACTCTCATGACTTCCCATTGAGACCATGGGCCAAAGTGGGAACGGACCTCTTTACCTTCAACAACAAGGACTATTTAGTGACCGTGGACTATTTCTCAAACTTCTGGGAGGTTGACCATCTCCCTGACGCCAGGTCAGTCACAGTCATTCACAAACTAAAGGCACACTTTGCACGCCACGGAATCCCGGATGTGCTGTTCTCTGATAACGGCCCTCAGTACAGTTCCCTGGAATTCAGACAGTTTAGCAGGGCCTGGGAATTTGAACATGTGACATCATCACCGACATATCCTCAGAGCAATGGAAAAGCCGAGTCTGCTGTCAAGACAGCAAAGAGACTTATGACAAAAGCCATGCAAGCCAAATCAGATCCTTACCTGGCCATACTGGCTCACAGAAACACCCCAGCACAAGGGTTCCAGGCCAGTCCAGCACAGAGACTAATGAGCAGACGAACTAAGACACTACTGCCGATGTGTGACAGCCTGCTGAAGCCTGCAGTAGTAGACACTGAGACAGCCATTCAGGAAAACAAGCTCCGACAGGCTCACTACTACAACAAGGGGGCCAAGCAATTGAGACCACTGCAGGAAGGAGAGCAAGTTAGGGTGCAGACGGAAGTGGGCCGCCACGAGTCTTGGACACCAGCATCCGTGATGAGCCAAGTCAAGGACAGATCATACGCGGTCAAACTGGAGAATGGGACCGTCCTGAGACGAAATCGGAGACACCTGAGACCGTCCCCTGGGGTCTCACTCAAAAAGGAGAATGTCAGTGTGAGTGACCCGCAGACTCCCAGACTCGCAAACACCACGCCACACCCTCCAGCTTCATCTCCGCCTCCAGCTGACCCACAGACAATGCAGAGTGTTGTCACTACAAGATGTGGCAGGGTCATCAAAAGGCCAGCACACCTCCGTGACTTTGTTTGACTGGACTTTGTGTTTACTGTTTGTTGTTTACTTAGTGTTGAACATTTCATTCTGCTTTATTAAAAAAAAAAAAAAAAGGAAGGATGTTACAATGTATGTATTGTACCCGGACTGTTTATGGTGCACACCGGGTTGAGAGTTCAGAGCTGAGAAGCTACGGTAAAGAAGTTCAAATGAAGTCTTTGTGTTGGAGTCTTTATTATTGAGAAAACCCATCATAACAGTATGAATTCATAATTTACTGTGACATTTCACCAAAAGCCTTGTTTGTTTGTGGACAAACCTACGATGCTAATAGCCATCTGATACCTTAAAACCAGCGTCAGTATTGTAACAACTACGCCATAACATCCCACATAAACGTGAAAATTAGACCCATAAGAAATTAGATTACACTTCTTACCTTGGGTTAATGAGTAGTGAGGAAAACCCATTGTTTTGAGTCCATATCGCGTGAAGCCTACTGTGGTCAATCTTCTTCTTCATATGGCGGTTGACATACTGTGCTCAATAGCACCACATCCCATATATCTGTACATAGTGGCCAAAAAGGGCGTTGCACCGCAACCTACTGGGGAGGGGGGGGAGATGGGTAGCTCTTGCGCTTGAATCCAGACCTTTGCGGATACAAATCGGGTTCAATTTGTAACTACACATGCAACATGGTAATTGCCTCATTTGCAATTTACATATACATTTTTACATGTATTTATTGACCCCCCCCCCCCCACACACACACACACTCTCTTATTTTAGATGCCCATTGTATTATGTATTATTATGACCGCCGCTAGCGTAGCTAGCGAAGCGGTCATATAGTTGTTGTCAAAGTTTTTTTTTTTTATTATTCTTTTTTCCCGTCATTTTTCGTCAACGATTCCCGGGACACCGTAACACCGGAGCGCATGAAACTTGGTGGGCATGTAGCCCCAGTAGAGTTCAGTTTTTCCTACATAACTACCTGAACCGTGGCACCGAGGATGACAAAATGTTTATGGTATGTTGTTCTCTAGAGCTTGCATCAACTTAGCTTATATCCAGTCATTTGTGATTTGCCCCCCCATCGTAAAAATTGAAAATGCAATGTAATATTGCTTTAATTGCCCATATCTTCAGATGAGATGTTATGAACTGCACCAAATTGCATGTGTATGATTAACCTGACACCCTCTGAGAGTAAGCCAAGTTTTGTGGAATTTCATCCATGGGGGGCTATAAAATAAATGGATTTACAGTACCCTCCAGAATTATTGGCACCCTTGGTAAAAGTTGACCAAAAATAGGTCTAAAAAATACTCTTTAGGTGATTTATTGTACTCCCACAATGAAAACAATGAGGAAAAATACACCCTGCAAGGGAAGCAAATTTATTCTGAGAAAAAGGAAAATCTCATAAAGAAATAAATGTTTTTAATAAAAACACGTCACTCACAATTATTGGCACCCCTACTTGTAATACCTTCTTAAACCTCCCTTTGTCAATAAAACAGCATGTACTATTCTTCTCTGACACCCCATAAAGATTGAGAATACAAAGTAAGGGATTTAAGACCATTCATCTTTACAAAACCTCCCCAGATCGTCCAGATTGCTAGGTCCACACTTGTGCATTCTTCTCGTTGACTCATCCCACTGTTTTTCTATGGAGTTTAGATCAGGGGACTGCTATGGCAATATCTGAAGCTTGATTTTGTGTTCAGTAAACCATATTTGTTTTGATCTGTGCATTTGTTTTGGTTCATTGACCTGATGAATGATCCAATCATGACCAACTTTTAGGGCCTTGGCAGAGATTGTTTGATTTCCTTGGAAAATGTTCAGGTTTTTCGCGGTGTTCATGATGCCATGCACCTTAATTAGGTTCCCAAGGCCTTTGGGAATTAAAACAGCCCCACAATAGCACAGCCCCTCCACCATAATTCTGATTAGGCATGGGGTTCTTTTTAGTATAGTCATTCTTCTATGTATGCCAAAGACACCTTAAGTGTTTTTAGCAAAAGAGCATAATTTTATTTTCATCTGACAATAGACCACACTCCCAGACATGTCATGGTACCATTCAGTAATTCCTGCCATTTACATTGTTCATTAAATGACTCTACTGGCTTTAACCTGACATGCTGTATAAATAATCTATTAGCAGTGAGGTCACTTTTGAAGATTTTTGGGGGGGACTTGGTGACCCCAAGATGATAGCTGTGTCTGTAACTCTCAACAGTGGTTCTTATGGATTTTTTTGCCTATCATACCATCCTCCATACTGTGCGTGGGAGCAAAATAGCCATGGGTCTTTGTCCAAGCATGTTTGCCACATTTCCAGATGATTAGAACCTTTTATTCATCATTTTAACTGGAAATATAGGCATTTTCAACAAAATACCTAGTTTCCATAGACATTCTCTTACTTACAAATGTCAACACAATTTCTTTTTATTTCAATTTAGTGTATTCTCTTGTCTCTCCAATGTTGAAAAATGACTAGAGGATTTAGCCTCTGAGTGACTTCATTTTCATACCATAGTGAAAAAGAACGTCATGAACTACTTCTGAAAGTTCACAGACACTCTGATTTACTTTAAAACGTTGCATTTACATAGGAAAATGCTCCTGTTAAATGTTGTACGTAATATGTTTCAGGGGTGCCAATAATTGTGAGCAAGCTGTTTTTGTTAAAAATATTTATTTCTTTATGAGATTTTCCTTTTTCTCAGAATAAATTTGCTTGCCTTGCAGGGTATATTTTTCCACATTGTTTTCATTGTGGGAGTACAATAAATCACCTAAAGATTATTTTTATACCTATTTTTAGTCAACTTTTACCAAGGGTGCCAATAATTCTGGAGGGTACTGTATGTGTACATTCAGGACTGTATACCCATCGGCCAGTAGATGGTGGTATTATCTGGAGTCTAAATCCCCCCCTGGGGATTTCAAAAACTGTTCCAAACATCTCAATCTCTGCTAGTTTTTGTCCTAGAAACATATAAGTGACACCATTAGAAACCTTTAATCAACTAGTTTCCAAATATGTTTTAAAAGAGAATGGTTGCTCTGGGTGCAACAAACATGCAGGAACACACACACACACACACACACACACACACACACACACACACACACACATACCTACACACACACGCACCACTACATACACACATGTACATAAAACATTATACAAACACATGCACAAACACGCCCACACGCATGCACACATACACCCTTACACACACACACACACACACACCTACACACACACACACACACACACATGCACACACACATCTTTGAGTACATTTTGTGAGACCACCGGAGCTGAGAAGTGAGTGTGTGTGTGATGTACTATAGTGTGTGGGTGCGTTTCTGTGTGCCCATCTGTGTGTTTGCATGTGTGTATATGTGTGTATGTGCATGTTCTGTGTGTGTTCTCTTTCTTTCTCTCTCTCTCTCTCTCTCTGTGTCTGTGTTATCTGTGTGTATTCTGTGTGTGTTCTCTCTTTCTCTCTCTCTCTCTCTGGGTGTGCCTGTGTGTGTGTGTGAGTGTGTGCCTGTGTATGTGTGTTTGTGTGTGTGTGTGTGTGTGTGCACACGCGCGCATGTGAGTGTGTGTGTGTGTGTGTTATCTGATATTGGAGTGACAGTGACGGCAGAGAACACAGTGAACATATACTCAGAGACACATTAAACACACACACAAGCAGACACACACTCACACTAGACAGAGAAGCACTCATACACAAAAGCAAGCGCACACATGCACACACTCATTTACATACATAAAAGTTGCAGTAGGGATGGAGTAGGCGATGGAAACACAAGCGTGATTGATATTTGCGGAGAGAATGTGCAGGACTGAGCGGCGGTCATATTGTGTATCGCTTTGCGGTACATCTAGTTTATTTATTTATTGCACATACAGTATTGATTGATTGCACCAGCCACTTTCCACTATTTCAGGAATGCTGTTACTTTGCGTCAGTTTGTCTGTGGTCTTTTTGTCCTTGTTGTTGATATTGTTGAGCCACGCTGAAGATAATTTTCTGTTTTTCTGATTTCTAATTTCTGATTTTCTATGTTTATTGACATTTTTATAATGAACCATTTTGGATATATGAATGTTATTGTGTAAGTCATGACAACAGCTTAAGTAGCCTACCTAATACCTTACTTAATACTTATGTTAGCATTCATTTCAAAATTGTTTTTAATGTTATTTTCTAAATATGTAAGCACCATAAAGCTATTTTTAAATGAATGGAAGTAATATGCAACAGCATAACATTTAAACAAATATGTGCTATATCTTGCTTATATGCTTCAAAACACACCATTTTTCTTTTCTCTGTGAAATATATATTTTTTAAAGTTATTTTAACAAATCGAAAAAAAAGGCGTGGTTACAGCTTGATTGACAGTGCGTGACCGCAGCTTCAGCCGCTTGCAGCCGTGGAGTAGCTGTAGGTTTGGCTGTAGTGGTGTCCGTTCGTCAGGCAACTTATCATATTTGTTTTATTTGCTGTTATTACACTTTAAACATTGACAGTCACGTCGTGCTGAGCTGTTGGTTGTACTAACGGGCCATCCCAGAGAAGCTCTGTGCAGTTTTTTGGGTAAGTGAATATTAACTTAATATTAGCTTGCTAACTTTCGGTATGTAGCTAGGCTATGAAGGCTTCTAGAGATCGCTTAGCCCTTAACTTTAGCAAGGTCATTTAATTTTACAGTCATCTGTGTCAGACATCCTTAAAAGGATTAGGTAGAATAATGGTTATAGTTTATATCAATGTATCTGATTGTACCAGGAATAGCGGTCCAGTTAGCTGACGTTAGGTTACCAGGTGCATTACGTTACCAGGTTAATTTATCTCAGCATTCAGCTATATCTATTAGCCTTATTGTCAGTTTAGTTTATTTAACAATGTTGTTATAGTTCTTAGACTTAGACGAAGCCGTGTATGTGGTGTATTGCCAACTTTAACATAAATAATTCTTGGTAACATTTAATGAGATTAAATATGTTAACACTGTGTTATGACAGCCGTTTGTCCGATGAAGGCGGTCTAACTTAGCTAACCTTATGCTACCGAGTCAATGTAGCTGCTACCTCGGTATTCAGCGATTCCGTAGATATGTTTCTTGAACGTACAGTACAGGCCAAAAGTTTGGACACACCTTCTCATTCGGACACCCCTTCTTTATTTTCATACTATATGACTATGAAAATTGTAGATTCATACCGAAGGCATTAGAATTATGAATTAACACATGTGGAATTATATACTTAACAAAAAAGTGTGAAACAACTGAAAATATGTCTTATATTTTAGGTTCTTCAAAGTAGCCACCTTTTGCTTTTAATACTGCTTCGCACACTCTTGGCATTCTCTTGATGAGCTTCAAGAGTCACCTGAAATGGTCTTCCAACAGTCTTGAAGGAGTTCCCAGAGATGCTTAGCACTTGTTGGCCCTTTTGCCTTCACTCTGCAGTCCACACGGTGGTTGGAACCAAAGGTCTCCGATTTTGACTCATCAGACCAAAGCACAGATTTCCACTGGTCTAATGTCCATTCCTTGCGTTCTTTAGCCCAAACAAGTCTCTTCTGCTTGTTGCCTGTCCTTAGCAGTGGTTTCCTTGCAGCTATTCTACCATGAAGGCCTGATTCAGGCAGTCTCGTCTTAACAGTTGTTCTAGAGATGTGTCTGCTGCTAGAACTGTGTGGCATTGACCTGGTCTCTAATCTGAGCTGCTGTTTACGCGCGATTTCTGAGGCTGGTGACTCGGATGAACTTATCCTCCGCAGCAGAGGTGACTCTTGGTCTTCCTTTCCTGGGACAGCCAGTTTCTTTGTAGCGCTTGATGGTTTTTGCGACTGCACTTGGGGACACTTTCAAAGTTTTCCCAATTTTTTGGACTGACTGGCCTTCATTTCTTAAAGTAATGATGGCCACTTGTTTTTCTTTACTTAGCTGCTTTTTTTCTTGCCATAATACAAATTCTAACAGTCTATTCAGTAGGACTATCAGCTGTCTATCACCCCTGACTTCTGCACAACACAACTGATTCCCAACCCCATTTATAAGGCAATAAATCACACTTATTAAACCTGACAGGGCACACATGTGAAGTGAAAACCATTTCAGGTGACTACCTCTTGAAGCTCATCCAGAGAATGCAGTGTGTGCAAAGCAGTAATCAGAGCAAAGGTGGCTACTTTGTAGAAACTAGAATATAAGGCATATTTTCCGTTGTTTTACACTTTTTCGTTTTCCACATGTGTTAATTCATAGTTTGATGCCTTCAGTGTGAGTCTACAATGTCAATAGTCATGAAAATAAAGGAAACTCATTGAATGAGAAGGTGTGTCCAAACTTTTGGCCTGTACTGTATATCCAGAGACACTTATATATGAGGGCCTAGTAGTCAAATGAATGTCATACAACGACTGACTGAATGAATGAATGAATGAAGGTGAATGGATTAACCAGCCAGACATCAAAACATGGCATTACAGCCCCCAGTCATCAGCAGCCTGGAGGCATTATGAGTTAACTGTTTTTGGCCTTTGTATATAGAATGGCAGGCATATGTAATGGTTGTAATAAGTACACTATGCCCCTTAACACCTACCCTGACTCTCGCCAGACCCGTGTAGTTCCGCCATGCTCCACCAGAGGCGTTTCGCTGAGCTCCACACAAGGGTCTGGACGCGAGGGCAATCCAAACCCCTGCCAGTGCTCAAAAAAATGAGCAACCAATCAGGAGCGCCGAAGCGAGTGTTTGATTCAAATAACAATGGCGGCACGCAGCGAGGAGTCTTGTGCTGACATTGATTCTGCTATTTCAACCATTTTGTCAAATATATCGAGTATTCATTCTTTAAAAGATTAACAGAGAATAGTTTTGAAGACATTTATTGGTGGCAAGGATGTTTTTACTCTTCTTCCGAACGGGTTTGGCAAGAGCTTGAAGAAGCCTAGCACGTCATTCAAGATAACAGGCAAGTGGTTTATCAAATCACATGCGAGGATGTTTTACAAGGACCCGCCTTCATAAATACATCTCCTATCGAGAAGTCCCAGATCCTTGTGTGAAGCAGACAGCGAACTACAGGATCTGGCGAAAGTCAGGTTACTTAACACCAGCTTGACATATGAATGTTTTTTTTACAGTTTTCCTTTAGGTGTGCAGCATGCAGACAGACTGAGACGGCGGCTGGTGAACATGAGACGACAAGACTGGGAGCCCAGCAAGTCATCTCATCTCTGTAGTCTTCATTTTGAAGACCATGAATTCACCATTGATACCTATGTAAGCCAATCATTTTCCTGACCAACATTGTGTGGTGATGTAAATTAAATTCCAACTCAACCCATTTCATGAATACCCAATTCATTATGTTAAGGGGAATCGTCGTCTGACTTGCACTGCAGTACCAACTGTGTTCTCCCTTCCTGACCACCTGGTGAAGAGACCTGCTAGTAGAAAGGCAAGTGGTTCTTTTCTTATCCTTTCTTTGTCAAGTGCTGCAAATGAGAAGGAATGTGAAATGATGGCTGCTAATACAGTGCCCTCCAAATGTATTGGAAAACAAGCTTAAAGTTAAATATAAAATCATCTTTTGGAAATTGATCTTAATGCCTTAAATGAAACAATGAGGAAATATTCAACCTTTAATGACATCAATTTTCTTTGTGAATGAATAATGTATTGTAAATAAACAAATGTTTTCCTTAAAATATAGGGGGTCATAAGTATTGGAACGCCCATGTTAAATTCCCATAGAGGATTTTTATTTTTATTTTTAAAGGCCAGCTATTTCATGGATCCAGGACACTATGCACCCTGATAAAATCCCCTTGGCCTTTGGAATTAAAATAACCCCAGATCAACACCATACCCTTCACATACTAAGAGTTTGGCATGCTTAATGTCAGTTATTAGCTGTTAGCTACATGTAATTATCTGGTTTTAATTGCATTGAGCTCAATGAGAATGAAACCAGCTAATTAGCTAACAGCTTTTATGTGCTGTCTGTAATGCTATACAACTGTAATACTTCCTGGAAGTTCTGATTTTATTTATGTTTTTTCACATGGTGGTGGTGGTGCAGGAAGGGGGTATTTTGTCTTACACCTCCCTCCTGCATCACCACCACCATCACCACCAGAGCTGAAGGTCTACACCACCATCACCAGACCTGAAGGTCTACACCACTACCATCACCAGAGCTGAAGGTCTACGCCACCATCGCCATAGCCGAAGGTCTACACCACCACCATCGTCAGAACTGAAGGTCTACACCGCTGCTGCCACCAGAGCTGAAATCTCTCAAAGTTAAAGAGTTACTTCACCCCATAACTCCACCCACTTCACATTTCTGAAAAAGGCTTTCAAAATGGGCGAGACGTTCTGAAATTTGGAGCGGGAGAGCAGCACTGCTGCAGCACTGCTGCAACCAATATTAACCCTGGTAATAGTACAGTTCACCACTTATGAGTATTTTCAATCAATCAACAGCTCAAAAAACATATTTTAGGGTGCAGTGACTCTTTAATGACTAACCCCCCCTCACCCTCACCCCTTGGCAAACACAATAAAACATGGTCATTTGTTGATGTTTTGTATTATCCTTATTTTTGCTTAATGTAGGCTTAACAACCATTTTTAAATGGTTTACTGGTTATTTGAACTTGTTCATGTTATATCATGTTGAATTCTATAACCATGACCCATATATAATGTGACCATGTCAACGTTTGAGTAACAATGGTTTTGATAATGTTTACTTGCTAAGTTATTATTTTTTATTGTCAGTTTACAATGTATACAGAGTCCAGCAACCTTTACAATGAAGGCAAGTGAGAATAGTTTAAGTTTGAGTTCAGGGATATACTGCAATGTGATACAATATGTTCATGAACATGAACATTGCAAGTGTCCTACACTGTTCAGGCAACCTACACCTTTCAATATCACGCTCGACATGTCTGAGATTGTTCCTGTCAAAGTGGATGAGATGGACGTCCGGGGACTGGAGAAAGGACATGGGAAATGCCACCCACAGGAAAAGGCAAAGGTTTATAGCTGATCCTTTACTGTTAACACATATTGGTACTAGCTAGCTAAGAATATGTGGTGTATTTTCCTTTTTTATATTGTTTGAATAACACATAGTAGTAAGATGCATTAATAACCTTTAATACCATACACTTATAAAGAAAAGAACAACAGGTACCAACGTGTAACAACATGTACCAACATGTACTGGATCAGAATGAAATGGGAGAAAGGGGACTTTCCACTCAAGTAGGAGTGAGGGCAATGTGCCTGCTGGTTGAAAGTGTAAAACAGATGCAAACTGGAAAACTGGAAAGAACCAGAAAACCCAAACTATAGCAGAAGAGCACAAACAACTATGACTCAACATAGTGACCTAATGAGAGGTGTGCTCATATTCTTTAAAAATGGAGGAGGGTGAAACTTCCACCATTATGATTGGATCCTTTTGCTCCTCCGCCGTTTCTGATTGGCTAAACAAGATCTGGTGACGTTCTCAGAAGGAGGCGCTTCTGAACAGAATATAAGGGAGAGCAGAGCAACCAGTGAATCAGATCGATCTCGTCGAGGTACCAGCTGGTAGCGCCGCCTTCACTCTATTGCTTGGTAGTGCAGTTCAGACATTGTTTGGGTTGTAATATCATTGTGATACAGTGAATAAAGATCATCAGTGTTGGGAAGTCTCTGTCTACGTGGTCTCCTTCGGATGCTTGGTCCAGAGCAGTGGCGGACCGTGAGTTCAGCAATTAGGCCTTCAATAATGACTATTTTTTGGCATAAAAAAAATTAATTAGGGGGGCGTTACGGGGGGATCCCCCCGGAGATTTTTTTTTACATTACAAGTTTAAAATGTGCAATTTCCCTGCATTTCACAGTGGGAGAGAAACGTTTTCTCTTTCTAACTTGAGTCGGTGTATCACTATTTTCGTTACATAAACAAATACGTCCGAGCTGAATTCCGCATTGTTTATTGGTAAACATAACATCTTTATTGGGACCTGGCCATTATCCTTATCAGCAGCATGGGTTTGAGCAGACTAGGCCCTACTTGAAATATTTAGGCTATCGGCTTACTTGCTTCAGACTGTTTGTAGAGCTCTTCTATTTAGCTGTATCGTGTACAGTGCAATTATTTTAGGTTGCTTCGCTGCTGCTCCGATTACTCAAAAGCCAGTCATGTGGAACTACAGGGCTAGGCTATCCTACAGTCAGTATCTTTGCTACAGTGTTTGCGAAACCTTCACGGTACACTATGAGAAATGTCTCAACAGAAAATGTCACAGCACACCACCCATGATATTAAACATAGAAGTCACAAAACGTATTGCCCTAATGTTGCCACTGCTTGTTGGCTATTTCAGAATGCCATTGGCATTGGCATTAATTGCCAGCTCACGTTATGGCCATGCCACGGATTTCACCAATAATTTTCACAAAACTCAAAGAGATCAAAAGTCGGACTAAACTAGCAGGGCAGTAGACTGGCAGTAAACCAGACCTTGGAGGGCAGGGAATCAAATGACAGTTTGACATGCCGATCCCGACAGCTTCACCAAAGTCTCATCAACTCGCACACAACTTCAAGCTAGCATACAATCTAGTCGTACCAAGCTAATCTAGTCGTAACCAAGCAGCACTAAAACACGTTTGTTATATAGTAAAGGGCCAGATAACAAGCATATTTCAAGTCTTATGTTATGAAATAAACATGAAACAAAACTTACCAATTCCTGCATAGTGACCAGCTACGTGCAGAGTTATAGCTGACATTATGTGTAGCACTATATCTGTTAGTCCAGCTGACACTAGGCTATACATTATTTTATACAATTTCTTAAATGTTGCTGTGTAAATGCACACATTCTGTGCACTTTCAGTCAGAGATTAGGGCCTGCACTATCTGACTCCTAAACATTCCTCACGTATCTAGCCTATGCATGAAAAAAAATTTTGAAAACGAAACTCAGCCATATTATTTTCTCAACTTTAGTTTACATTATGTATGATAACTCTAAACAGCTACTCTTGTCAGAAGGCCATTATACATAATTAAAATAGGCTTTCAGTAAAGGTATGGTTTGCCACCTTTATGGTAATGACCAACCCCTCTGGCTCACGGACTAATAGGTTATTGAGAATGATGACTTTCTCTTCAGCATTGTCGTAGCGTAACCTGCTAACAACGAGGCAAAGAAACAATGTAACGTTGACTGCAAAGATTGTGCAGACTGTTACAATTGACTGGCACACGATCACACACACACAAATCATACGTCGGACGCTTTATGCTAGTTTCTACATGGGTTTAGGTAGTGATCGGGCTATATTAAAACCACACTTCAATAGTGGTTGGTCAAAACCGGTACATATTAGCGTCCCGACAGGCTTTTGTCGGGACTCGGGACACGCCACTCAAAATCGGGACTGTCCCAGGAAAACCGGGACGTCTGGTCACCCTAAGCTACACCAAACACATTGATTCACTCTCCATATTGAGGTGGCATATTAAAACAACCATTTGATAACGGCAAGAGAAAAACAACTTGTTGGCGTCTGTGTGCTAACGTTAGCCAACTAACTATCGCTACTACTAACGTTAGCTTCTATGCTAGTAAACTAACGTAAACGGTAGCAGCTAATGTCTGATGTGCTTGACAAGGCTTTTGAGCTGACAACTTTAATATAACATAGCCTACATTATTTAAATGAAGTTATTAGCTGGTAAACTGGTGGCTACAAAATATAAGCTGTGTATTTCACTAACAGACAAGAGGTTTGTGTTACATACCAGAGAAAATTCAACTACGAAAACCATAGACACAAGAACGAACTGACAACGGTACGGTTGTTTCTCAGCCAGCGCGTCGGTGAGGGGCGTGTTTCACTTATAGGTTTCACTCGATGTGTGGGCGTGTCTGCTCCGACCTCCTCTTCACTGCGCATGCTTCCAATCCTACTGCGCAAGCGTACTTCAAACTGGCTGCAAGATGGCGTCGCCTCGGTTGCTTCAATTCCATAGAACACTGCTGAATGCAGCCACTCTGTCCATCTATACAGTCTATGCTTTTAGCCATCTCGACAGAGCAGCCTACACAACACCGATCTTCACCCAGCGGTTTAACACTAGAAGCGCCAAGCGCCGGTCATTTGACCGCTGACGCGTATTACTAGAAGCGCCGTGTAGGTTTGACCTAGATATACCTAGAACTGCCGGGCTGCGGTCTTTTGACCGCAGTGATTACAAAAAAAAAATATTTTCACTCGATTAAATTCCAGGACCTTACGTTCACGACTTTTCCTAAATACGCTTGTTTTGTCACCCAGAATTTTTACATGATCAAAAGCACACCGGTACAAGCTAGTTTAGAGCTATTTTGCGCTCACTTATGTGACAACACTATGTTGTCTCGCGTTCGGCCATGTTTGTCCAGGCTGCTATTCTCTTTTCTCACAGCAGATGTCGCAAGGGTTTCCTGTCAGTCGGGCATGAGAATAATATTTTACCATAAAACATGTAGTTTATATATGTGCAATATGTATTATGTGATTTATTATCTAACTATTTTTCATTTACATGGCATAGTCTATGGAGGCGATTTACAGTGGTAAAATGCGAGTTTGTTTTGAAAAAGTTGCGACGTTGTTCTATTAGGCAGGCCTACATGTGTAAACAATATTTTCAACTGAAATTCGCCGTAGCCTATTTATGTACGTAGGGCGCGTATGCCTACGTACATTCATAGTTGTATATCTTATCTTCTATTTGTAGGCTATTCTTTTAAAGCTCAGACTAATGTATAAGCATTTTCTTACATATTTGCTGGACTGACTGAGTTACGTCGCGTCAAGCAACTATGCTATTTCAAATTTTGAGCAGTACAAAATGTTAAGTGGCGCAGCGTTAACTCCCTTGACTATTACGCAGGAGGCCCGGGTTCACAACTCGACTTGAGCGAAATCTTGTAGGTCATATTGACTGAAATCACTGACCGTTTTTTCAACGTCGACGAACCATTTTTGTTAATGGTTTTTAATAACAAACTATCTGAAATAAACGGATGAATCACAATACTATTTACCATTAACGAAAAATAATTTCGCCAGCCAATAATTTTCTAAGCCAAATTGAGCAGCCATCTGACAAACTTTGGCTAAGCCAGTTAGACTTTTTGCATCTAAAAATAATTATATCATAGAGACACACGCGAAAAATAAACGATAGCCTATAAACAATTCCCACTGGATACACCACATCAGTATTGTGCTCGTTGACGCATAGGCTACACAGGACTCAGTTGCATGTTCTGTAGACATGAAGTGTCTACAGAACTAAAGCCATTATCAGCCATGAAAACTTTGGCGGCTGCAGCAGCATTTAGGTTTTGGCTGAGCCAGCTAGCCAGCCACTAACTTCATCAGCCAGTCGTTATTCTCAAAGCAAATGGCTTCGGGGTCTATACATAACACACTATCCATTGCAAACATAGCCTATTTGAAACCGATCATTCCCCCTCCTCCATACACGTCTAACCAGTTCACGGAGTGGGGGAGGTCGTTTTGCTACGTGTGGACATGGTCTTAGGCTACAGACATCCTTGCGGCATTGTCACTTGCCTCCCCACCCCCACCCCTCTCTCTGCCCCCTGCATAGGCTGTAGGCTGGCTGTTGTTTACATGCAACTCGTGGAAGAATGCACAATCATGTTTCATCGCATATGCACGTTTCAGAATGTTCGAATTTGCCAGCGTGCGTGTAGTTGTGTGAATAGAAAAGAATAGAATACAATATACTTTATTGATGCCTTGCTTAAAAGAACTTCTGCCATAGGTATATAAAGCTTTATACTGTATATCTATGACTTCTGCTATACACAGGTCGGGGATCGAACCAGCAATTCTTGGACGTAAAGGTTGAAGCTCTAACCAGTGGGCTACAGCTCTGTCTCCCTTCGTTGTTAAAATGTGTGTCTCAATGCTGAATCACGAATTCACATAGAAGTTAGCTTAAATTGTAGAAACAATAGGCCTATAGCTTTTTTTCAGCAGACATCGAAACATAGCCTGCACATTCGCAAAACGGAGAATATCTTTCACTCATCATTTTTAATTAGCCTGCTCGCGCCTATGCCTGCTCAGCATAGCTCTCTCTATCTCCCTCCCTCCGAGGTAGCTAGACCGTACAAGATGCTTCTCCCTAAATGAATAAAAATTAGGAAGTAGCCGCGGTAGCCGGTAAAATGCGGCATGAAATCCTGGCTACTGTGTAATTGAAACCAGACTAGGTTAGGCTCTTTGTTCCAGGTCCGATCATTTTCGGCGGCGCGAACATAGTCTATAGGCTACCTATTAAATGAATAGAAGTGAATTTGGGGAGTGAATTAAGTAGCCACCCATTCATTTTAGAGTTTAGATTATCTGCCCAAACCCGAACTGCGGGTTACGGATCTCGAGATCCAACCCAGTCAGCACAAATAGAGACAAATACGTCTCCAAGACGCCTGGAAAAGATCTGAACAGCTTAATTACATCGCGTTCCATTTAGAACGTCTTATTTTGATCTTACAAACAGCGGCGGCATCTCACTGAGAATGCGTGTCGTAGTTCTAGATCTTTATCATATTTAATACCTTTATAAGATCTTTGTAAGACGTTAGGGAGATGGATGTCCTATTATGACGTATTGATGAGCATCTGGGATACGGCTGCTAAACGCTGTTTGAAGATCTTAACAAGACGTATCAGATAAGTCTGCCAGATGAGCAAACGCTCTCTAGAATACATCTTACTGCCGTCCAGCAGACCTTTCGAACACATCTTCAAGACGCCTTGCAGACGTTCTTGTGTTAACACACCGGTGTTGGGTCGACATTTTTCATCCTTCCCCTCCCGTCGGGTCAGGCTCCTTATCACAGAACGCGTATGCCTCCGTTTTAAAATAGCCTATAAATAACATTTCTAAGTAGCATACAAAATGTAAAAACGAAATACAAAAAATTCAATACTATGAAAAAGTTGAAAGTCAAGTTTGCTTAAGGTTTGTTCAAGAACTCTTCCAGAGTTTTTACCTCAAACAACACAAATCAACACAAATAAATGAACAGATAACTCAAACGTGCTGTATATCATAATGAAACAACCACAGACTATCAACAACACGGTCTGACAAATGTATGACCAAACGATTTGATTAGTGCACGAAGCGCCATCTAGCTATCATTGTGTGTAAGTAACAGCCTCTCAGTCTAAGGACTCAGCGGTCTTTTGACCGCCTCACCACGCTTTAAGTAGTTCACACCAGCACGGCGCTTGTAGTAGGTCGTCAAAGCGGTCAAATGACCGGGGCGCGGCGCTTCTAGGTATAAGTGGGTCAGAACTGCACGGCGCTTCTAGTGTTAAGTGAAGTCCAACCTGATAGACATTTAGGTTCAAGTCTTCTTCTCACAGTCGTTTCTAGCACAAACTGCATTGCTATCATGTTCACGTTTGTTTGTTAGCAAGCTAGTCATTTCAGTTATAGGGACTTGCCAGCCAGGCAATCATTTAAAGCTTTCGGTATCATTCACAAATTAAAAACCTTTGTTAACAGCTTATTGTACATTCCTATTAGGACAATCACACACCTGGAGACACTTCGAAGAACATACTAGCTCATCCTGTAATATAGCCTACATAAAATATCCTACTGTAAGCTAACGTTACATTTGCTAGATATCCTACCTGTTGCTGCATCATCGTTGATTGGCGTTGTTTGAGATTGTATTCCGTATTCCAATGGTGTCTATAGCCTGTGGCCTACTTTTAACCTGCATTAGTGTAGATATGAAGGCTATAAGCTATCCTATCAGTCGTTTCACTGTAGGCTACTAAAGTGTCAGCTCTTGCAACTCGTTTGAAGTTGGCAACTTAATTTCAGTCTTTTAAATTCTAATAAATGAAGAGTTATTTTCCATATCCTATATCCACAATTTTGATGCATTTTCATAAATCACTTTTTAAATGTGACTTTCCAAGTAATTTCAGTGGAATTGTAATTGGGTTATTGTTATTTATCTATTCTTCTGTGTAGCCTAGTTGTCTTTTTAACTATAGGCCTGATATGTTTTACACAGTCAGCAACCTTTTTGCATTTGCATGCAATCGTAATTCCTTCCATGGAATTACATCTTCTAGTTATTATTGCACTTCCCAACAAATGTGCTATATCATTTCAGCCCCATATTTTACAGAGGAGACTACTAAGGTCAACCAATGTTACTAAAAAAAAAGGTGCAGGCTTTGGCTATGTAATGAAATGTTTTGTGAACAAGATGGCCGGAGATGACAGCATTGTTACACAGAATTGTATTTTACACTGCTCTCAGATACAACAAAACAAATATTTAGGGCCACAAAATGTAAATGTAATTCCACAGTAACATACACAAATGATCTTATCATGTTTTGAAAAGTTGTTGATATGACAATAAAGAATCTACGGTAGGTACCACTGCCACACCTCTATGATGACACACACGCACACACACACACACACACAGCCTGTTTTAGAGGCCACATTCCCAGCAGTGGTCTGCACTGGAGAAGAACAATCCACACATTTCTATCCAGGAATAGACACAGAAGATACAAAAAACAATAATCAGTTTACCCTTATTAGTATACCCTAATTATAAAGCAGCTTGATATCGGTTAAAATATAAAGTAGCTCCATCTATTGAACAACCTATTATTTTATAATTCTTCACTCTCATACAGTGGGGCTGTATGATGTGTGGAGTTTTCAGGACCCAAGGCAGATAACTGGTTGACAATGGGGAGCATTTTCGCTGGCTTGACGTGAGATGGAACCTTGTTCAAGTGAGCTGTGGAAGGGTAGAGAAAATGCTTAGAATATTAATTAATCACAAAGCTAGTGTAGTATTTAATATATTGTGACCCTAATTCAAAATTGGGTGGCTTCATTTTCTACTCATGATATTCAGTTATTTGTGCTAGAGTACCTGTGCTATTGATTAGGGTCAAACCTATCAATGACACAGTAATGCTGGTCATATTTTGAGATGACAAAACTGATAAATTATGTGTTGCAGAAGTAAAGAAGCCATTAATGGTTCAGATTAACATTTTGTTCTGTGCTCCATGCATACAGCATATAAACAAAATCATGTCTAAAATCATCTAGTTATTCGTAACACATCATATCTTTCATATGTTGAAGTAGCACAGTCAAGCTGCTGAAGAACTGGCACCACTATATATGCATCACATTCTGACATCACACTGTGATCATGCATTTATTATACTGAGCACAAGTACAGTATTTCATGGTATTTTTTAATACATACAGTAGGCGTTACTTAGTGATGGCCGTTTCCCTCAAGCGTTGCCTGATTCACGCTCTGCGTGAAATGTATTACAACTGTATTACAACTTACCGCCACAAGGTGGCAGTACAGTCCGCTGTAGCATTGCTGCGGTGTGAATTATACTGTAGCCCAGAGTTCTACTCATTCAATAGGCGGCCCGGAAGCAACCTCTAAGTGGCCCAGCCCATAGTTTTGACTGAAATGTAAGCTAGAGAAAAAATATTTTGCGAGCTTTTGAAAATGCCAACAGAAATCCCCAGTAGCCTAGTCACCTACAGACTGCAACACTACAACTCCTTTATTGTTTTGTTTTTTCGGGTGTTTGTTAATTCAGTCACTCTGAAAATGTTCGCAAGGCTCTGTACTTAAAAAAAGACGAGCATGAACTAACAAACTATTTGTCATAGTTCAAAATTGCCATTAACACAAGCAGCAGATTGAAATAACAGTTTATGTTTCATTCGAGAGTTTGACAACGGTGAGGATGATTAGCACTATGCAAAGAAGTTTTATTGAGTTAGACTGCGTCTCTATAATAGTTCCGTAATCTGACGTATTTCCTCATGAATGTAGGCCTAATTCTGTAATTTCTCTTTGGATAGCTATCTATCTATCTATCTATCTATCTATCTATCTATCTATCTATCGTTCTCAGTTCAGTTCAGTTCAGTTCAGTTTATTTCTTTGTCCCAAAATGGGCAATTTGATTGCAGACAGGATCACATACCACAATAGACACAACATATTACAATACAAACACAAATACACAAAAAGAATAATTTAGTTAAGATAGGTCTGACAGTGCCTAAAAAGATGAATCAGTAAAAGATAAAATCCAGTAAATAAGTTACGTAGATAACAGGGGAGGAAGTGAATGGGGGGGGGGGGGGGGGGGTCTATCTTTTCCTGTTGTGTGTGTTCAGTACTTGGATAGAAAAGGGGATGAAAGAATTTTTGTACCTTAAGTTTAAAAGCAATGGGAGTTTTAAAATGCAGACCAGATGGCAGCAGCATGTATTCAGAATATAGGGGATGACTTGTGTCTTGATAGATTTGTGTTGCTTTGTTGATTACCTGCTTGCTAAAATATTCTGTGAGGCTAACAAACTTCACTCCCACTATCTTACTGGCCATATTCACAATCCTGGAAAGTGCATTTTTATCTCTCATGGTGACATTTCCATACCAACAGATAATGGAGAATGTGAGGATTGACTCAATAAAAGCTTTAAAAAATAGTGCCATCAATGTTTTGTCCACCTGAAACTTAGCCAGTTTCCTAAGTGCAAAGAGTCTTTGTTGCCCTCTCTTGCACACAGAGCTAGTGTTAAGGTCAAATTTAAGTCGGTCATCAATCAAGGTGCCTAGGTACTTGTAAGATGACACAAACTCAACGTCTTGGCTGTTAAGAACACTGTGCTTTGGAGCAGGTGGAAGGCGTCTAAAATCTATGGACATGTCCTTGGTTTTGCTGATGTTCAGATGCAAGAAAGCATCTTCACACCAGGACACAAAGTCGTTGATAACAGGGCCATGCTCATTCTCGTGAGAGTTCAGGAGACTGACAATTACAGAGTCATCTGCAAAGTTCAGAATGTGCCTATTGTCATACTGGCTACAGCAGTGGTTAGTGTACAGTATGTATAACAGGGGGGAGAGGACACACCCCTGAGGTGAGCCTGTGGATGATGTTAGGCTGCTGGACAGCACTTTGTTTACCCTCACTCTCTGAACTCGGTTCGGTTTCACTTGCGCAGACGCGCACACATTCAATCAGCGCTCACATTACTAAATTAATCCAATTGCAGGCCTCTTTATTTGACCACACACAATTAAGAAATATTTCCTAATTTGGAAAACATTTAGTTTCCTTTCAGCTAGTTCAAGTCAACCATTCACTCGTGCCGCAATTGAGGAGCTCTAGCCTGACGCGCGAGAGTTCGGATGTGAAGCGGATCAACACAGCATGTAAAAAGACTGACTCCGACGGACTTAAAACCGCTAAGATTGGCACCTTACACTAAACGATTTAGATGACGGGAGCGCGCCGAGATTCTAGTACAACTCCCAAGATTTCCGCCCGATTTTGGAAATTTAGTCGCCGACTGTTAAAACTGACCAAAATCGTGCAATGTAAGCCAAAACTGGTATCTCACATGCATGTAAAACAGTATAGGCCTATTATATAAAGCCTAGTGATTGCTCAGAATTTAGGAAACATGCATTTGAGATAAACATTTAGTCTACCTTTTTTTGCTCCGTGTCAGCATTTATCCAAAAATTAGGCTATTTGACTCAACATTGAACATAATTAGCCTAAGGATTTTCCTATATAAATTCTGTTTCAGCCGTTCCTCACATGAATGCGTTGAGGCTCCCAAGCATGAAATGCAGGCATAGAATATTACAGTATTACTATTAAGAAACTCTTTATTAACGTCTTCATGAATGGACCAAAACAAAAATCAAAACCAAAACCCATAGAGCCCGATTGAGTGCGTCATTGCTCCGTGATTATAAATTGCAGCGAGATGAAACCTTTATTGCACGAAAGAGCAGATATGGGACTTTCCAACGAGCCACTTTCTAAGTTGCGCAAGGACGCACATTGCATGCTCATACCAATTGTAGGCTATATGCCTTGATGACATTAAATTAAGAAGTATTTCCTGATTGGGGAAACTTTTAGTTTATTTTTCTTTCAGTCCATGGTTCCACCATTCGATCTTGCTGCAAGAATTTTCTGTTGAGGAGGCCAGCAGTTCGAGAAAAAAGTTGCTGATCATAGACAAAGAAAGCATATTGCTCTGAGAACAGAACATAACTGCATGTCAAGTGTAGCCGAGGGTCTGTCTACGCAGTAGGGGTGCAACGGATCGAAAAAGTCACGGTTCGGATCGTTCCTCGGATCAAGAGTCACGGATCGGATCATTTTTCGGATCAGCAAAAAAAAAAAAAAAAAAAAAGACAAGACAAATAAACATAGTTTTGTCTTTGGCGGGATGTTGTAATGTGGCTCAAGCATTTTCAGCATGTGTTTAAAGTAGGCTAGTGTTGTCACGATACCAAAATTATTGTTTCGATACCGATACTAAGTCAAGAATGACTTTTTTGATGCTTTTTTACAATTTTAGTTGATTTGGTGTTTAATCACCTCATATTGAATATTGTGTGATCATTCACGCCAGTGGCCATCCAAGATTCTGCTTGACCCTCCACACACATTCTGCATAATTACTAGTGGCTACAAATGTTTAGTCATTTGTGTAGGCCTACTGATTTAGCTATCTTTAATGTGGTGTGGAGGAGTGCGCATAGGAGGTGTGTGTAATTGAGTCCCTGTCGCTTTAAGAAATACGTGAGGGTAATTAGGCTTCAGTCTCACGGTTTTATTCTTGAGAAAATAATTTGGATATAGTGCATGATGACAAGGATATTTCATTAGATAAAATACATGTTAATAAAACGAACAAGTCGAAGAAAATCTTCCTGGGATCATAAAAGAGATGAGTGTCTTGCAATGCTCCTTTATGATTTTAGTGAGCACAAGCTATCTCCAGATGTACAAGTTAGCCAATGTTGCGTAGCTTATTGCTGACATTGAACCCAACAGTAGGCTAAGGCTAAATTACCTAAATATCATATCATAGGTAGGTGCGAAAAACTTGAGATGTGAGTGTGCACAAACGAACTTGATATTAGGCTATTATTGTGTTGCTGCTATGCAGCCACATCAGCACTTAAACTAGCAGCCATGTATTGCTGGTTATGGCATGACCGCTAATAACGTGTGTGAGAGCAGAAAAGATGCACAGGCAGGCTAGGGGAGCAGAGCAGGGAGGGACTAGAAGCATGCCCTGTGGCCACGCATGTTACTTCAAAAGAACACACGGACATTATTATTAATAATTATTATAAATCAATCCGCGGATCATGTGTGTGCCGAACCGAAGATACTGATCCGAACGGATCACGGATCAATGATGATCCGTTGCACCCCTACTACGCAGAAACAACAAGTGCATTCTACATGTTTGTGACAAAATGTGGGGAATAAATCGCGTTTCAGTGGGAATGCTGCAAATTATAAGATAAAACAAAGACAGAACATCAGTGGCTTTCAACTTGAAAATAGGCCTAATGTTATGATTTTCAAACCTGTCAATATTCAATACACTGTAATGCAGTGCATATTATAATAAAACATAAAACGGATTAATATAATTATACCCAGCACTTATCTAACCACACTCAAGTTTATGTTATTCTCCCCGGCACTAATAAAAACAAACTGACGCCCTTGAGCATGAGAGCGCATGAACCATATTGTTTCTCCTGTATTTTATTTGACAAATTTGACAACAGCTATTTCAAATCATAGCCTTTCTTTCTCTTTATCCCCATGGCGCTACGCATTTAGATTAAAGAATAACGTTTGCGAATCCTTTTGTTTTGTTGCCAGAATGCTTTTAAATGACAGTTTGACTCGGGTAGGCCTACATTCACATATCATACAAACCACAAACTGTGATGGTTCTAGGGGTAACGAGCACTGCCTCAAAACGTGAAGAGCTTTGTGGTTGCCACGCTGAAGCGACACTAGCATTTCCTGGATTTTGTTACTAGCAGCCTGTCCTCTGCCAAATACAATTGTAGCCTATTTTAAGACCGTTTTACAAAAAAAAAAACGTCCGCCAATGAATGTAGCCTGTCCTGCACTGAGGCAGAGCAGAGTCGAGAAAGGCAAGTCCATAGGCAGGTCCAAAGGCAGTCCATAATTCAAATGAAATTGTTTTCTAACGAAAAAGTCCTAACTTTTATAATAGGCCCAAATAATAGAACATTTAAATAGACAAGATGTGTGTGGTGCGTCGGAAAATGGGACATTTTATTTTTAATTGTTTCCCGCCTGATCAAAACCGTTCAGGAATTATTTATGCAAAAGTGAGACGTTCGTAATTTATTCTCCCTCCTTCGCTTTCGGTTCGGTATGAAACAGCATAAGAGAGCATAAACCATAGTTTCTCCTGTTGGCCCAATTTATTTTACAACATTCAGCTTACATTTCAAATAAACATATAGCCTAATGTATACATAGGCAAGAGGTTTGTGCTGCGTCGGAAAATGGGACATTTTATTTTTTAATTGTTTCCCGCATTTAGAATCAAGAATAACATTCGTGAACCATTTTGTTTTGTTGCCAGCATAAAAACAAGCGTAGCCTACCATCGGCCTATCCGCACATTTGAAATAAAATGTATGAATTGACCCAAAACGAGAACACAGGTTGCGCTTCGGACATAGGCTTTTAGTGGAAACTGGCCTTGTGACCTCATGAAACAGCAAAACAAACCTAAACGAAACAGCCAGATGCCTCTTCATACAATAGGCTAACAGAAGACACCTTCATAAACAACTAGAATGCATTTCCCGGTGGGAAAGTGCGAAGTGTGCTTGCTCCGACGCGCCGCGAGAGCGCCCCGGCAGGATACGCGACAGCTCGCCCTCAGGTCAAAGTGCCAAAGTTTGGCCAAGACGCGAAGCTGCTTCGAGTTTGGCGACGTTGCCCTCGATTGCCGAATTCTTACACTGACCTGACGAGTTGCCTAGGTTTATCAGTGGTATGTCCCAGAGCACCTCCAATGTAAAAATGTAGATGTCATCCCAAAGACGTAAAGAGATATGAGCCAAAATGCATTTTTGCTAATTGCGGCGCCCCCTAGTGGCCAAATTACAACACATTTACTGAGGCTACTTTGGATGGTGTCCAAAATCATCCCGCCAAATATGGTCTCGATACCTCACAGCGTTTCCGAGATTTGACCTCACTTCCTGTTTGGACGCTTCACCATCGAATTTGATTGGCTGTCACGGGCGAACGCTTTGATGTATGAAAATGAAATGTACACCTCTAAGGTCTGTAGACCTTGTGTTGAATTAAGTATGAGTTGTTCACGTGTAGCTAGCATGAAACACGTAACCACTGAAGGAAGGAGGGAGCCTAAGGAACTAGGCATGTTTCTAGAACAAATACGAGTAATGTTAGGAGTATAGCTATCCTGTTATGCGGGAACATCCGCAGTTTACTCACTGTTGAATAAGTTGCAATGTGTTATAGCCTCAAATGGATGGTAAAATAAACAGGACGACTCACCTGTTCAAATGATGTAATAGGATAAAATTTGGTTTTGATATGTCAAAGCAACCAGGCTGTTACTGGTTAACGTTTCTGAATATGAAATCGATTTTGGATTGGTTGCATGTGATAAAAGCTATGCCATTTCCTGTCCAGACAGCATTCATATTCAGAAATACTGTACACCGGCAACAAAGACACACACACACACACACACACACACACACACACAAACAACTCTTTCAAACAGAAACGTCAGTCCGTTACATCTGCCTCTTGTCCACAAACTGCATGTCGCTGAGTTGACTAGCAACAAAGACTTTCACATAAACACACACACACACACACACACTTACACACACACAGACACACCACCCCTTCAAACACAAATATCTGTCTGTTACGTCTGCCTCTTGTCCACAAACTGCATGTTGCACAGTTCACCCACATCTACCCACAATTCTTTGATTTATAAATAACCCCAGCATTAAAAAACTGCAATGTGTCAAATCTTATTATACAACAATTGGGTTCTATGAAGCTGTTTCTTTGTTTCTGATTGGCCGAGAGACGTTCCATGAGTTGAAATATCCCACGATAATCCACTCTGACTTTTCACAGCTAATAATAAATCACTCCGCGATACAATGTCAAATTGTCAAGTGTAAAACGACGTCACGTTGCATCCAAGCTGAAATACAGATACTCAGAACATAGAATATGACGGAGGTGGATATTAGCTAGTTGGATGGCATGTAGGCTAAGTAAAATAGTTATGTTTCAAAGCTAAAAGCCTGTCCTAACCAGACGCAATGCGAGCTAACGTTTATTAGGCTATATTCTGCATTGCTTGACAACGGGAGAGATAGAACTAACGACTGGCTTTTGGCCATAGCAACGTGCTTTTAGAACTAACGACTGGCCTTTGGCCATAGCAACCATCCATTTAGAACTAGTAACGGCAGTTTGTCCTGCAAGTAATAGAACTTTGTGGCGGAGAGAAGTTAGTTCTACAAACAAGACAGTTTTAGCGATTTACATTATAATGGGAAATTAGCGCAAAAAACAAGTGGTAGAATTGTTGTATAAAAGCAATATAGCACTTGTGATCGTGGGTTGTTGCTGGATATTTACACGGGTGTTGTTGCCTGCGCCACTCGGCCTCCGGCCTCGAGGCTACGGCCGAACAACACCCGTGGGAATATCTAGCAACAACCCACTCCCACTCGTGCTATATTGCTTAAATATGTATACTGTATGTATATACTGTATGGGCAATTCCATGCAAAACTGTCAAGTCCATAACCCCACACAGCATCATACTATGATGTGGATGATGATTTCTTAAAAGCTTACCATTTCGCTCTTCTTGTTTGTACAACATATTCGATGACATTGTTAACATAATCATTTGCATTATATAAATATAACCCCCTTTTCCACGTCTCAACATATACTGGAGTCACATTCTTAAACATAAACAGGATCCTAGGTTCTCAATTTGCTGGACTCACTGTCTACCATAAAGTTAAAGAATAGTAATAACAGAAGAAAAGGTAAGAAGATGTTGATAGCGTGATTAACTAGTGTGGTGCCTCCACTGAAGAATTTCTATACCACTGCACTGATGGAAATATGTAAATCCTCAGAAATGTCAAGTGACTACAGTTACTTCTACCTGCTTTGATATATCATTTCATAAAAACAATTTTGGCCATAATAATTATATTGCAATAATATCAATTAAAGTTTTCTTTGTAGCACAAACAACAATAGGCTACAGTTTACATTACTTCAGGGCGTAATGTTAACAACTTCGTTAACATTAAGTTTGTTTGTTCTGTACTTTGCATGACACAGCAACCATTTACTTCCTGTATCATGGTTGCGGTGTCATGCAAAGTGTGCTGTGCCATGCCGCCATCTAGTGGTTAAGGAATATTTCACACCCATTATTATGATAATAAAAGCTGCGCGGTTGAAAATTGGCACAAAGTCGTTTGGGTGATCCATGTGATAAATTGTGTTTTGCTTTCCATACTTCGTTACTTTATGAATGGTGGTGTATTATTAAGGTATCATTTTGAATGTCATTACTCTGACATTCAAGAAATAACGGCTGCCATTTTTCGTGACCCAGGGTCAATGGGGAATTGCATTGAACATGGGTCACGGATGTAATGTTTTTGTTCTCCACTAAGTTTCTCCACGTTGCGTCGATAAAATTTCGAAATTCTTGCTCTACTATGTCGGACAAAAATGTAGGTTATTATCAAAGTGAAATGGTTACTGTCATATGTCAGCAGCGTTTGTTTCAGCACATCGATCGGAATCAATGGGAGTCAATGGGGAACCGTAATACTTTTAATAGCGGCGTACAAGGAAGCTTAGTGCAGGATGACGTGACGGCGGTTTTTCAAGTGTTACTTGCCCTCACGGACTTTGTACCTTTCCTCAAACGACCCGTGTTAGTGACGCTAACGTCGCTACAGTTTCACAGCACATATTCACAGCAGAATGAACGTATTGGTCCGTCCATTCATCTTTAAAAGTTTGTTTTTTTCTAATTGTTGAGCAAGCCATTTTCTCTCATCTCCTCTCTCTCCCGCTAGACCTATTTTCTGTTGCTGAAAGGTAAACAATCGAGTTGATTGGCTTGGCTACGGACGATGCTCTTTGATGATATTAGGCTGACAATTAGGCTGGGTCCGGACAGAACCGTCACTGTGTCCGGACCCGGACCGTGGTCCTCCATTTGGTGATGCCTAGGCTACTCTTTGGGGTGGCCTGACCAGCGATCACGCAGTCCACCACTGCAGTTTACATGGAACAGTACTGCCTAGCCTACCACACAAGTACCTGCCATACACAGCTTACTTTCTCCCTCTTTTGGTGAGCCATACCCTGACGGAGTCAATGACAATCAATCAGGAGGAGTAGTTATTGAAAATAATCACGCTGACGGTGTCAATGACAATCAATCAGGAAGAGTAGTTATTGAAAATAATCACACTTTAGACATGACCAGCCTACTTCAACTTGGCAGCAGCTAGCAACAGGGGGATTCATAGGTGGCACATAGACCATAGCTAGCATGAGTGCAAATATTTTTAGATCTTCTGAATAAGTTTACTGTACTTATTCAAACGACATCAGCACCACTGTCACTGGATATAAAGCAAACGTTGACTTTCACTCTGTGCTTCACTGACGGTAAAAAAGTGTCATAATATTATCTATGCACTGCCTGATGTAGACTAGCTTGACAGCAATTGCTAGCTCGATGAGTTGCGAAACGACATCAGCAACATGTACCTCTCGTTCCATATTAAATTTACAGTTAACATAGTTTGGCTTCTTGGACCATGCATTTAATTACCTTTCACTGCCTTCACGTCTGCCAGGCTCCAAACTGTCTTTGTTACTGAGGGCTAAAGGACTGTATGGAAATGAGGTTTTGTGTTGCTTGGGTGGCGTCAGTTAAAACACCGGTTGAAGCAGTCGTTTCTTTATTTTCTCTTCAAACAGGTTCCACACAACAGTGTGGATGAACTTATACATATAGGAATGTGTGGTCTGTAAAGAACCAAATAAAATGCTATTAGTAATATGATTACCAAATAAAGTGTATCTCTATCTCTCTATGAGCACAACTTGTCTTAATTACACACGTAACATAAACAGCATTCATTCATCCCCTGAATGCTAAATCTCCGTTTAGCATGCTAATCACTTGCATTATATTAACGTAAACGACACATCCCACCTACAATACACATAACCAAACATTACTTTTACTTACTTTGTTGTCATGGACGCAAACAACTTCAACTTACAGGTAGTAGACTCACTCTGTATTAATCTCTATAAAGCTAACGTCATGACTGCAACTCTCTGGTAATAGCCTACTACTAACCAAAGATCATAGAATGCTACGTCTGATAAAACTAAACATGAGACTGCACGAGGGAGCGTCGCTAGGCAACCACACCTCAACAAAATAAGAGTCTTTCATACAGTCTTCATAACAGCAGTTGCAATTCAGTATTAAAACAGCCTTGGTAAAGTTAAAACCAACTATTTGAACTGCAGTTAGTTTAGCCTACCCTCATAACTAGACCTCTCAAATTCCGAAATTTGAAGTCTAAATATACATTCTAATTAAAATCCTCGTTGCCTCACGCACACCACAGACAGGGCGACCGCTCTACTTCCGGTATTTCGCCGGCTTCGAGTGATTTACCCAGAATGCTCAGGTCAATACAAATCATCCAAAACACACCGTCAGTATGAAACATCGTGTGATTGTCGAGTATATATACCAAATGAACACTTTCTACACTCAACAGCGCATAAGTCCATACTTGCCCCTCGGGGTCATGGCATTGCTAAGATATAAACAGTCTCACGATGAGAAACCCCGTTGCGGACCACCCTAGAACTATACCCACATTGCACCGTTGCGGACCATCTCAGCCATCCAATGATTAAATGACAAGTGCAGGTCTACGACCATGAGGAAAGTATGAAATTACATGGCAAAACCACATAGTGCTGTGATAATTGCACCAATAACTTTTACAAGAATGGCCTTGATTTGATTTTTTTTTTTTAAATATCAACATTGTATCTTAAATCACTCTGAAATGTCATTTCTGCATGACCTAAGCAATTTAAGATGAGCTATTCCGATTAATAGTATACATTCGCCAACACACACGTTTTTGCTAATTATAGAGCCATCGACAGACCAAATAACACCAAATTTATTGAGGATGCTTTGGATGGGGTCTCAAGTCATCCCACCAAATATGGCTTTCATACGTCACAGCTTTTCCAAGATAGGCCCACTTCCTGTTTGGCGGCTTCGCTCGCTGAATTTAATTGGTTGTCACAGGCGAACGCTTGGACGTATGAAGGCGAAATCAAGGCGCTTGATCCGCCTTGGTCTGTAGATCACGCGTGCCAAGTTTCATGACGATCGGATAAACTATGTGGCCAGAGTTGGTTTACTTTGACTTTGGACAAAATTCAAAATGGCGGAAAATCCATCATGGCGGAAAATGACGTCATATGGTGCGTTGGAATCGGCAAAGTCAAAGGATTCAAATGGTATAAGTTTTATCAAAATCGGCCATACGGATCAAACGTTACGGGCATTAACGCGTTTTCCAACTTTGACCAGTTGGTGGCGCTAGGGCGTGAGAGTGGCAAGCATGAAACCTGGTGGTGTCAATCAAGGTAGTCTCCTCTATCAGCGTACCAAATTTCATGACCTTATGTCTTACGGTTTGGGCTACAGGTGGAAAAATGTGTGGGCATCAGCGCTCAAAAATCACTTTTCCATTCATTCCTATGGGAAAAAATCGACCGGAAAAACTGGAATAACGGGAGAACGACAAAGCGTATCAAAAAGCTGTATACAAGCCACCATCCTCGCATCAGGACGCACGCGTGAGAGGTGGAACGGCGTCTCTAGCTCCAAATCCCTAGGACAAGATAGGGAGACAAAAGTTGGACTTAAGATAAATAAGTAGTATATGAAACGCACGGAGAACAATAGTGTGCTTTTGCAAGCACACTAATAACAAGTTTTATCGTGAGACTAGGCTATTAAAAGCAGAAAAGATATTTAGCTTGCTTCGAGATTTAATTCACTTTTGGATTGTTTGGCTAGTGGTAAATGCCGACATTCCTAACCCTGCTCACAAGTGCCACCTGGTGGTTGTTTGGGTCATTGCAGCTTCACTTGGGAAAAATAAATAAAATACACGTGATTCACGTGTGAGGTCTCATGAGAATCTCACGTGAAAGCGGCCAATGTAAAGCAACGCCCACTGTATGACAAACTCGAAAATACATTTCACAAAATACACAACAAAATGTCTTGGCATGTGCTTCCTATCAAAGAGAATAGGTGTTTTCTGCCAAGCTAAAGTTAATTTCAATATAATGAAGTAAAGTTTCATTTCAAAGAATAATCTGTTACAACCTTTGTTTATTTACTTACTTGGTAAGTAAATAAAATGGTAAACATTGTATATTTACTTTTAAATATAGCTGCAAGCAGTAATGAGGGGGTCAAGCAGCCAAGAAGGCTGGACTTGCCATGGCAGCTTGATACCACTGTATCAGCAGTAAGGTACTCACAGCAAGTTTCATTTCAGTTCGTCATATCCTACTGTACATGGATGATGTTTTGATCCATTCAGTCAAAATGCCTGAACGCGTCACCCTCATCAGTAGGGTCTTGTAACATCAGATCCATATCACCTTCTCCTTCCTAAGGTACATTATTGGGCCAAAGGGGTAGAGATGTAGCAACCAAGTGGCCAGATTCCAAAACTATTAAGGAGTTCTTGTTTTCAGGGCTTTGTTAACTGAAATTGGTGATTTATTTGAGATTTCAGTGGGGCTGCAGCTCCCCTCACAGCCCTCCTTGAGATACAGCCCAAGTGACTCTGCAGGTAGGCCTGCTTTCATCTAGCTAAAGAAGTGCTTCACAACAGCACCCATCCTCGAAAATCCTACAAAAGCAATTCATAATCAAAGTGGATGCCTGGGAGGTGGAATGGGGGCTGTATTGTCACAAAAGCATGGTTAACCCCCAAAAAAATTATCCATGTGCCTTTTTCTCCAGAAAAGTGTATCAGGCCAAGAGTAACTGTAATGTGGGCAATCATTAACTATTGGCAGTTAAGTTGTCAATTGAAGAAGAGAGACACTGGGTTGAAGAATCTCTAAAGCCATTCCTTGTCTTTACTGATCACCACAACCTGGAGCAGCTAAAGCTGGGCATACACTGCGATTTTTTTCAATCGCGGTATTCAGCTGCTGCTCATACTGTACGAGTGAATTCGCAGGGGCAGTTCACAATTCCTGTTCTCACACTACACGATCCGATGTTCGGATGCAATCTGACTGCTCACACTGTACGTCCATATCCAACTCGTCGGCCCTCTTCTATCCGGAACTTTATCAGCTGTGCTGCCATGCGGCCCTGTATTGTCTACTTGCTTTCAGTGTTGCCAGGTCACGTGAGCAGAAATAAGCAGCAGGTCTCTGAAAATAAGCCATAATAAAGACACAACCCCAAAAAGTTAGCATCCCCTCCCCGAACCCCTGTTACATTTCTGGGGTGGTCACTGGTCATAGAGGAGCCTACAGTTACAGTGCAAAGTCGACGTAGATGCATAGGTTCAAAATGCCCTCTGTGTAGGCTACGTGCAGGCGCTGCGTGCAACCAGTAACTTCACACAAAATCAAGCCCAAGTCACTTAAAATAAGCAGTCTATGGCAACACCGTTTGTTTTGTCGTCTGTGTCTGTGTTCGCGCATGTGTAGTGTGACAGGTTGAGGTAAATCGGCTCGTAACAGGGTCATTTCACCTCAATTCAACAAATGCCTTCTGCTTGACCATCTCAGATTTCCTTCAAATTTTTACCACCTAAAGAGTAACCATTTAAACTAACTTAGCCAAAATACTAGATTAGTATACCTAATACATCCAGAGAAAAACATTTTTGAACATGGTACCCCCCTTCTGAAAATAACATTTCAATAACCATAGTCATAATACCATCTTAAAATTTCACAGTCTGAAAGCCCATTCCATACTCTTTCTGGAGATGTGTTCAATTCATTGGTATAGCTTGTCATACCTCTGTAATTGGGAGATACAATATCTTCCAAATTGATTATTTTTCAGTTTTGTGTTACAATACTTCCAGCAAAAAAGCAATATAGACACCTCTTAATTACTTTTTCAAAAACAGCTTAAACACTTCTGTAGAGAGACATAACCATTTGCCAAACATTTTGTTTATAAATTGTGTAATGGTGCACCCAATGTGGGGATGTGGAAAAAATCTGCAATTTTTCTTCTGATTTCACAAGATTGAAACACAGTCAGTGTCAACACATACGGCTTACGAATAAATATGTGGAATCTATACGTAGCAATCATTATTCACAGAAAATTGGAAGTCTTTAGCTTGAAAACCTTTTGAGATAATGACATCTGAACTTTGCTGCAGATTTAGAGGAGGGTGCCAATGTGCCAAAAATCAGAAGGGGGGTACCATGTTCAAAATTTTTTTTCTCTGGATGTTTTAGGTATACCAATCTAATATTTTGGCTAAGTTAGTTTAAATGGTTACTCTTTAGATGGTAAAATTTTTAAGCAAATCTGAGATGGTCAAGCAGAAATGTTCTCGAAAATCCGTTGAATTGAGGTGGAATGACCCAACACTGCTTCAACAGTGTGATAGACTCACGAGGGGCGACCAGGATTTCAAACAGGTTTGATATTCTCCCGATCGATCGGGAATTGGTCGGGAGGTGGTCGTGAGGTGGTAATTGCTTCACGTTACCCCATGTATACTACACGATGCGAGACGCACGACTGAGCCAAAATTCGGCCCGATCCCCAAAATAGTCGCACGACTCAAAAATCATGACAAAATGGGCCAAAAATCGCACAGTGTATGCCCAGCTTAAGAGACTCAATCCATGTCAAGCCAGGTGGGCCCTCCTTCTCTCAGTTTATCTTTTCCACATCCTTGAGAGAATGGCCAGATGCCTTGTCAAGAACTGTCCAAGCAAAGCCACCTCTGAGGACAAGACATACCATAATTCCCCCAGTTGCTCTTGTGCTGTGGCAAAATGAAGAGGAGATTTGGAAGTGTCTAGAGAGGGATCCTACATGTAAAGTCCTGCTCAGTATGTGCTACTACAAAGTCCCTGCAGAGGTTTACTTCTGGTAAACTGCTGCCATTGCCCATAACACAAAGATCATGGTCCCATTTGGCAGACGACTTCATCACAGATCTCCCTTTGTCAGATCAGTACACCACTATATTGGTGATAGTAGACCATTTGTCCTAGTCATGCTACCTCATTCCATTTGCCTGCCTCTCTTTTGCTTTCCAGGTTACAGAAACCATGTGTTTCATAGGTATGGCCTACCAGGGTATGGCCTACCAGAGGATGTCCCCAGATCGAGGTCCCCAGTCTCTCACCTCACAAACTCGGAAAGCCTTCATGAAGTGGTTGGTTGTCACAGTGAGCCTAATTCCTTGTTACCACCCCAAGGCCAATGCCTTAAAGGGACATTTCACCGATTAGCATTAAGCTTTGTATCTTTGTTTTTGAATGGTCGTGCATCATTCCCTCAGTTTGCCTTGAGATGGGAGAAATACGGATTTCAATGAAACCCATGAATAGGACTTCTTGCTTTCAATGATGTAAAATGATGATTTTTACATCATTGAAAGCAGGAAGTCCAACATTGATATCCGTATTTCTCCCATCTCAAGGCAAACTGAGGGAATGATGCACGGCCATTCAAAAACATGACTGGTTTTCTAAAGATACAAAGCTTAATGCTAATCGGTGAAGTGTCCCTTTAACTGATCCCAGTTCCTGCCATGTGCAGAAAGTGTACCGACTTTGGTGACATTGTTGTTCCAGTTGCCAGTCTCAACAACCAACAATCGTTCAGCATCACCTACACTCTGATCACAGGCCTGATAACTCAATATGAGCTGTACCTGTATTCATTTGCTGCTTGCATCTAATAAATAAGTTAAATGATTGGAAAAATCTGCTTTACAGATTTAGCTCAAGTAAGACATCTAATACAGACTGATTAATGAATGGGAATAGGAAACATACTTCCCACATCCAGCCTTGCATTGCAAGTGGACATGCCAGCTTCATTTATGGCAGATACAGTGTACCAGCCTGCATCTGATTTCTTCACCTGATCGATGAGTAGGCAGAGTTGACCTGAATGATCCTGGGTAAGACTGTGGACAGTACAAAACACAACGACAGAAGGCATCTTTTAGTTAGGGCTGTCAAACAATAAAATGATTAACTAATCATTTGCACAATTTTCTTGTGATTCTTGTCTCTAACAATTAATGATGAATATACTGTTAAAATTCAACACCAAGGAATTCAAATTACCAAGGAATTAACAAATTACTTTTCACCTTTAAACACAGATTTCACACAGAATAAGCCAACAGATTTACACATTTATAAAACATTATTGTCACTGACTGTTAGCTTTAGTTTACAGGAAGGCCTATTGTTCTTATGTATTAAAAACAAAAAATAAACCTCAAGCCTATATCTTAAGAACCAGTTGAACTTCAACAAGGTTCACAACACTCCATGCAAATATATGAAAGGGTAGACACACGGTAAGAGAGAAACAAAAACAAACAGAGGTCTCTTTGAAAACTAAACATTTTCCCAGATCTTCCCTCCACAAAAATTTGATAGTGTTATTTAAAGTGCTACACATGTTCCACCATTTAGGTCTTCTAGTTTCATAGCTATAGAATGTTGAACTTGAATTGAGCTTACAAATGGGATAATGGAATGAAATTGATGTCTTGACATCTTATTGTGTTAAATTCTCATCATTATTTTTACATTACTAAATGCAAGAATGAACACACTTATTTTTACCACCTCCCAGGGGGTGCGTTTCTAGAAAGCGTCGTATGCTAACTTTGCGTTAATTTGCGTTTTGGCAGGCTACTACTACAAACCCTCAATTCAAGCATATCGTTAATTAGTACAGTGGCTATGGCAGGTGGCTTATCAACAAAACATCGCAGGTTTTAATCCCATACTCATCACACATGCTTTTGTTTCTGACTAGTGAAACGTGGAAATAACCCTAAAATGTAATGCCGTGGAACTATTATATAAACTGATGTCGTGTTCCTGGCCACTCGATGTAAAGCAATATATTTAGGGTCAATTAAACAGCGATAATTATTTTATCGCGCATTAACACAGTTTTTATTATTTATTTTATACTGCAAAAGTCTGTTGCTCACAGGCTGCCGACTGCTGCCGCGCTTACAGGAACCGGTAAAGGAAAACAATATTGGCAGAATTAAACAAGCCAACCAACTAGCATGGAGCACGGTAGACCAACGGAACTTTTACATGGCCATTTTCATTTTAAAGAGACCCTATGCAACTTTCTGCAGGAGACGATCGCTCCTTGTTTACATCTGGAAGTCTGAGATGAAGAACCACGCTTGCAATTTATATATTTAAATATAGCCTATACATGTATAAATATACACGCTAAAGCTGTCGGGGAAGCTCTGCAGAGAAAATGCAAGCATAAAACGAGCGAAAACTAAAAACGAAACCGAAACCAGAGATGAAATCGCCAATCCTGCATAGTTCTTTCAGACAATCGACAGAAGCAAAGTTATTTGTAGCCTAATCACTGCAAACTTTAATTTTCTTATCACCGGAGTAGGGTGACCAGACCTCCCGAAAAAATCGGAACAGTCATGATGACAAGCAGTTGTCCTGAATCCTGCTCTAATAGGCGTCTCATTTCCTGCTTCGTCGTTACGTGACATTAGCTTATTGTCCCGAAAATTATAGTCTGCAGAGTCTCGAGTAGCTTAGTTATTGTCTGATTAAAAACTATTCAAGGCTGCTCATTGCCTGTATGTTTAAGGGGGTGAATGTGTGTAGCATAGCCTACTCGCGCGAATTGATAATAAGCTTATTTTCATTCATTGTTGACATGGAGGCGCAGGCAGCTCCGGGGACCTGATGAACAAGCCGCTCAAAAGCACAAATGAGTGCACGTGTAGCAGCCGTGAGGACAGGGAGCAACCACGAGAAGTGATTGGTCATATAAAATGAAAGTTGCTGATGTCTCATTTGTTATGTTTTCTTAATGACCTATAGGCCTAAATAAAAACATATTTTGACATTATACCAGGCTAGACTTATTACAACAAGTATTATGGAAATATCTGACTACACGCACTGTTAAAGGCTTTACCAAAAAAGTGCGTGTACAATAAGCTTTAAATTTGTGTTTGTTTTGATTACATTGTTTAACCCTTTCATGCACGCATTATGAAAAAAAAATTTCTAGATTTTTTTAGTATTGATTTTATTACTCTATATGAGCCCAATATTGAAAATCAGTTGAAATTTTTTTTAAATATGCTTTTATATAGAAGTTATGTTACTGTCCACGTATGTGGACAGTGCGCAACAAAGGGGTAAAAAAGAATAAAATGTAATGACAGAAAATGTGGAAACTATGGCCCTCTACTTCCTCCATACTACCCACCCAGCCCTCTACTACCCCCATACTACCCACCCACCTCTCTACTACCTCCATACTACCCGCCCACCCCTCTACTACCCCATTATTACTCACCGACCCTCACCCACCCCTCTACTACCCCCATATTACCCACCTCTACTACCACCACTACCCAACCACCCCTCTACTACATCCATACTACCTACCAGTGATGCGCGGGTACGTGTCTGAACGACCCGCCCCGCACCGCCGTTTACAACTAACCCGACCGCAACTCGGACCGCAAAAAAATAATTATTGAAATACAGGACCCGACCCGCTTCCCAACCCGCTTATTGTAAAAAGTAGTCTAACTTAGTCGTAGCGCCATTGAGCTACGCAAAATTGGTATCTCATATGCATGTAAAACAATAATATATATTGCCTAATTATATATAGCCTATAATTGCTCAGAATTTGGGAAACATGCATTTAGTCTACCTTTTTTTTGTTCCGTGTCAGCATTCATCCAAAAATGTGGCTATTTGACTCAACATTGAACATAATTAGCCTAGGATTTTCCTATACAAATTCTGTTTCAGCCGTTCCTCACATGAATGCCTTGAAGCTCTCCCAAGCATGAAATGCAGGCATAGCATATTAAGAAACTCTTTATTAACGTCTTCATCAATGGACCAAAAGTCCATTGCTCCGCAATTATAAATTGCAGCGAGATGAAACCTTTATTGCACGACGTGGGGAAGAGCAGACGTGGGGCTTTCCAATGAGTCACTAGGCCTATATAAGTTGCGCAAGGAAGCACACATTGCATGCTCATACGAATTGTAGGCTATAGCCTATGCCTTGATGACATTAAATTAAGAAGTATTTCCTGATTTGGGAAACTTTTAGTTTATTTTTCTTTCCATAATACCATTCGATCTTGCTGCAAATTATCAGACTTGAAAAGCACGCATTGCATCGGCAACTTCGCTGCTCAGTAGACGATTCTGCCACTTTCTGTAGAGGCCAGCAGTTCGAGAAAAAAGCTGCAGATCATAGACAGAGAAAGCATATGCTCTGAGAACAGAACACAACTGCATGTCAAGTGTAGCCGAGGGTCTGTCTACGCAGAAACAACAAGTGCATTTCTACATGTTCGTGACAAAATGTGGGGGATAGAATCGCGTTTCAGTGGGAATGCTGCAACTTATGTCTTTCTCTTCTAAAGACAATTATGTACGATATAAATGACAAAAAAATAACGGCATATTTTTTGTACCGACCCGACCAAACATGACCCGCATATCATTAAAAATATTTTTTCTTGACCCATAACCGCGGGTGACCGCGGTCGCCCGCTCGATTTGGATCAGCCCGCGCATCACTGCTACCTACCCCTCTACTACTAACCCACCCACCTCTCTAGTACTCTCATACCCACCCCTCTACTACCCACCCACCCCTCTACTACCCCCATATTACCATACCACCTTGGTATTACCACATGTAATTAGGTCATTATTTATAAATATGTTTACCAAATGTTTGTTTCTTTGTAATTTAAAGCAGTTAAAATCATATTTGAAAAAATAAATAAAATAGAAGTCCTAGTTACAAAATCTAATTTTTGGCCATTTAACTCCTCTGTTGCGCAACGTCCACATACGTGGACAGTTGCTTTTTAGGGTCTACAAACTCTATTTTACATCCGATTTAAATTCTGAAAACATAGAGTTGTTCAACACACTCTCCTGTACAGCATAATATTTTTTACATGATTTTGCCATCTTGAGTACTAACTTTTTACAGATATGTTGAAATTTTACAGATATGTTGAGGTTTACACTAAATCATTTATTTAACTGCTACTGTATGAACAAAATGCTGATGTTAAATGTTTACAGAGAAAAATGCTATGGCACTTGCATTCATATGGCAGCACATTTAAAATAAATATGTGCTATACTACTTTTGAATCCATTATTGAGTTTTGCATATAATAATGCGATTAATCATGATTAATCAAGGACATTTTAATCGTTGCCCAGCCCTAATTTAAGGTCTAACCTATTGTTGTGTGTGGTATGCCTGCTCTTACTCAAACGTGCCATGAAGAGGTAAAATGCGAACTTTGGCCGCGCACGCAATGTACTGACGCGCAACAGCTGAACCACTACATACTGTTTAATTATTGTGATAATTTGTAATTACTTTGTAATTACTCTAGGCCATATAATATTTTTTTACAGATATTTTTCAGATATTTCACACAAATAATGACATATATTGGACAGCTTAAGCAAACTATTTCATGTGCTTGCATAGGTTTACGTTTTTTCCTGATAGCAATGATAATGCCAGCATTAATCACTTTGGGTTTAAATAGACACATTGACACATAGTGGGTGCCTCTCAACATCCCTCCTCGATCCTCGATGCTCAGTCCTCCAGACTCGTTCCCACTGATCTATAATGAATTCAGGATAGACCATCCCATTGTTGCCGCCCCATCATTCAGTGAGGACGAGGATCGAGGAAGGAAGGAAGGATCTATAAAAGATAGGCACCCAGTGACAGAGAATTTCTAGTGGGTGGGGTATTATACGTTGCCACCAATGAAATGTGCCACTGCGTCCTCAATAATGTTGTTGGAACAACGGTGTTCGGACATCGGAGGTAGCGAATTGCGACACATGTACGATGCTTTCTGGAAACAGGTGTAACACTGTTGTTGTTTGATTGCAAGTTGCGTCGCACCACGGTGGTTTAGCAACGCCGTTGCTAACTCTTCTAGAAACGCACCCCTGAACAGCCATGGTAAACAACTCATAACAGCAAATGACACAATTTGAAGTCAAAGTAGTCTCTCAGCTAGGGCTGGGCGATATGGCTAAAAAATAATATCTCAATATTTTTAGTCCATTTCACGATATACGATATATATCTCGATATTTAAAAATTTTCTCAAAAGAACTTCATGAAAAAAAAAATCTAACTTTTACCCTGTGGTGTTTTAAATTCATTTCAGTATGATGCAGCAGGCTAGGATCAATCATACCAGTCCAAACCCTGGAAATTATATCCACATTAAAACATTCTTGGTGGTTTCTATCTTAAATGTGTATGTAAAAGCAGGGGTGAAGGTACTTTTGAATCTTGCCAGTAGCATCTATGAATGTTTCTCATTGGGAAACGTGTGCATGCAAAAATTCCAACACACCTAAATAGCGTTCATCAATTGGTTTATTTTAGCCTATGCAGAGCATGGCCTGTTATTTGGCTTTATCATTCTCTCTTCTTTCCATGCCTTCTTTGAAAGGCCCTCACTCTTTAAGGAGAAACTGTTAACTCACATCTCCTTTTGCATGGCTTCATGGCTTTAGTTAACTTTCCAAAAAAATTAAGCTTGTTTTAATGTCTCTGATATGTCTCCATATGAATGATTATGGCTACGCTACTACATCTGATAGAACGATGGTGCGTGCTTCCTTAATTAGTCGTTCGTTCGGTTGTTCGTTGATAAATAATACGTTTGCGTTTTCGTTATGAGACAGTCAAATGCACTCATAGACAGTAGCCTAATCTGCTATAATGCGCAAATCTAATACATTTAATTTAAAAACCAATCGGGAGGAAGCATAGACGAGCACAATAAATGCATGTGTGTAGAGTGAAATGCGCGGATGTGCGCATTTGCGCTGTCGTTTTGAAACAGTCAGACATGCACTTAGATAGAGTCCTTCTGCCTAAAGCACAGACATTGTTGTAACTTTAATTTGAAGATCCCTTGCTGTTTTGTTTCGTTTTTTGTTTCGTATAATAACCAAATCAGAACTGCTTGCATCTATTAACCTAGCTCGTTGTTGAACAACACTGGCCTACCCATAGATAGAAATGCTACCGCTGCTTGTTTTAAACTGAAAGTTCACTTGTCGTCTGCTACACCTAGACTTCACACCCTCATCTGAATAATTCAGGATTGGTTGGTAAGTGTGTGATGTATGTACATTGTTCACGTTGTTACTGAGACGGAGGGTTAAGAGGAAAAGGGACCCCGAACGACAGTGTTGCCGCAGTAGACAGTAAAAGGTTGCCGCTTGCAAAAATGATGAAAATGGTAAAATACTCGATATTTGCGATATGACAAAACAATTATCTCACGTAGGCCTACTGTAAACTGCGATATATCGAGTATATTCGGTATATCGCCCAGCCCTACTCTCAGCAAACAACAAATCTGTGAATGCACCGATCATGTGCCTACTTTTTTATATTATTATTGGAGGCCAAGCAGCGTAGCTGCATATTGTTTCAACCTTTTCTTCTTATAACTGGGGGCTAAGTATACAGTAGGCTGAGTAAACCCTGCCTGATCTACTGGCAATTTGGATTTTGCCCTGCAGCTCAGGCTGGAAACCTTCACATCTATCTCTCTTGAAGAACATTTCACAGCTAATTAACTTAACTGGCACCATGATTGCAGGAGCAGTTTTTGGGCAATATGGGCAGCCGTCCAGGGGTGCGTTTCCACCCAGCAATTTGCATCCAGCAATCTTTCCTTCTCCAGTACCATTGGTAACAAAAAAGACAAAACAATTTCCGACAGCTAAAGCAGCCAGGCAACTACAGTGCTACACTCTGGGGGAATGAACATGGGGCTCACGTACATGCCCTCAGATTGTAGCACTGTAGCAGCCTGGCTGAGGAAAGAAATATTTGTCTGACCTCATTCTGCTAGGGTCAATGCGGAGCATTTCTTTGTCCTTCTTCCAAAAGAGTTGTGGTGGTGGGGAGGCGAACACCTGGCACTCCAGTCTTACCATGTCCCCCTCTATCACACGAATGTTCTGCATTCTCATCACAAAAGTGGGTGGGCGAATCATCTCCTGTGCTATAGGGAGGAGTAATGATATAAAGATGAAAAGACAAATGCACCAACATTTACATTACTTGTATTATACTTATATTATATGCATCATAATTTCTGTTACACATTGCAATTCTAAACACTGTTTTGCAGTTATGTATAATTTGATTTGAAATTCATTGTTCCATATTTACCAAAAATTTTCTAAAATGATGGGACAATACATAGAAAAATGTTCTTACCAATTACATCAAGCCGTAGGGAGAAGCGACCCTCACCAGCTCTGTTCTTGGCTACACACTCATAGATGCCTGCATGGTGGACTGTCACAATCTCGATGATGAAGGAGTGAATGCCTTTCTCACTCACCAGCATTTTGTGATAGTCATCCTGACGAATGGCCTTCCCATCCAGATACCATGCCACATCAGGTGCTGGTAGCCCAACAACCTGTATTCAGAATAAGCCAGCATGACATACATACACTGAACAAAATTACAAACTCAACACTTTTGTTTTGCCCCCATTCATCATGAGCTGAACTCCAAGATCTAAGACTTTGTCTATGTACACAAAAGGCTAATTTCTCTCAAATATTGTTCTGGATCGTGGATCAGTCTTTGGGGTAGATTAGCCTGCCACTGAAGGTGCTCTTCAGCTCATTTTGGGGATGAGAAAAGGCCTTTTGCCTCCAAGATTGAATCAAAGGGAGCTTTTATTTTACAGGCTGGGGATGTTTAGGAACATCATTTTACAAATCATCACAAAGCTAGGAACACTCTAGCAGGCTATCACAAGACTCTTTTTACTTGTAGCCATCTTGCCTGCTTTTGTTTTGGTCCACAATGTGCTTTTTTCCTTGCCCTTACAGTACATCCTTTGTTCTCTTTAACACCAATATTGGTTCTCGCCTGTTCCTAATGTGTTTGAGTTACCTGCTCCATTTATACCCTGCTCTACCTTGGCCCGAGATCAGCATCAATATACGTAGGTAGTGGGAAGCTACATCAAGTTACTCTGAAATGGGCGAGACCTCTCTGGTGAAGTGAAATTGAATAAACCAATCACATCTAACCAGTGTTAAATTCTGATATATATAGATCTGATATATATTTTAGTAATTAACTTCGACCTGACTCAGTCCACTTTGTGCATCTGACTTCGCCCTGGCCAAAGTGCAAAATACGGTGTCAAACTTGCACCCACAGTCAAAATACGGTGTCAAACTTGCACCCACAGCCAAAAAACACACAAACTAGAGCAAAAGTGGCGCACCACTAAAATGGAAGTCTTTCGCCAAGCATGGAGAGATAGCCTCATCACTTACAAACGAGCACTTAACAAGGTCAAGTCAGCTTACTATTCCTCACTGATTGAAGATAATACAAATAATACAAAATGTCTTTTTAGCACAATCTCCCGCTTAACGAAGAGCCATAATGAAGTAAGCCAATCTATTCCTTTGAGCCTAAATAGTAATGATTTTATGGACTTTTTTAATGACAAAATTGAAACAATTAGAGTTAAGATCAGTCAGGTCAGTTCCACCAAATACACATACTCCACTGCTTAATAATAGTAAAAACATAAGAGTCACAGATGCAACCTAGAACAACATTTCATTCATTTACACCTATAAACACATTAGAGCTCACCTCCACAATTTCCTCATCAAAATCTGCAACTAGACTGCTAGACCCTATTCCTACTCACCTTCTTAAGACTGCTCTCCCCCTCCTCGATAATGCCTTACTTCAGATTTTAAATAATTCAATGCTACTAGGACATGTTCCACAGCCGTTTAAGATGTCTTATCAAGCCATCACTCAAAAAGCCTAGTCTTGACCCTAACATCCTAGCTAACTATAGGCCTATATCTAATCTACCTTTTATGTCAAAAATACTTGAAAAAAATAGTATCC